>NC_090266.1:210117884-210717884 GCF_040414725.1 Anabrus simplex
TGCCAAACCCTTGAGGAACTAATGATGATGAAATGAATGATGGTAAATGAAACTGGATAAGGAGATGAAAGGAATCGGCTGTGGCCTATGAATAGGAACTATCCCGGCATTTGCATAGAAGTGAAAATGGGAAACCACAGAAAAACATTGTCAGAACAGCTGACGGAGGGATTCGAACCCACTCGTCCCTAGAACGCAGAGCTTGGTTCCATAGCCGTAGGACGTTAACACGCAGGACCACTCCGTTCGCTAATAAATAATTATTATTATTATGTCATTCGACCGGGTCAGGAATGGAATGAATGAAGCCCCCATCTAGCGGCGAGGATAGAAATTGTGCCGGCTGCCGAACCCTGTCGCACTCCTCTGGGGCAATGATATTAATGAATGAAATATGAAATGAAATTATATTAGAGAGTGTTGCTGGAATGAAAGATGAGAGGGAAAACCGGAGTACCCGGAGAAAAATCTGTCCCGCCTCCGCTTTGTCCAGCACAAATCTCACATTGAGTGATCGGGATTTGAACCACGGAACCCAGAGGAGAGAGACCGGTGTGCTGCCACCTGAGTCACGGAGGCTGTGGGTTTTAATTTTCATATAATAATGTGTTTAACGTTCCTGCAGTTGCTATGGATTGCGAAGAGACGGTGAAGTGCTGGGATTTCTTCCTCGTTAGGGGCTCTTTAATGTTCCACTAAATTATCTGAAATGTTAATTTTGAACAGCAAATTGTCGTTGATTTTGTGGTAGATCAGTACCATGTATAGCCATCGGGCGATGAGGCATGCTTGAATATGGCGAGACATACTCAGCACGAAAAATTTCAACTTGTTTTGGGGCAGATTACCCCACTTTTGGATAGCAGCTTCAGTCAGTTCCTGAATGTTAACAGGTCGATTAGGGCACTG
The DNA here is from genome assembly GCF_040414725.1 of Anabrus simplex. NCBI lineage: Eukaryota > Metazoa > Arthropoda > Insecta > Orthoptera > Tettigoniidae > Anabrus > Anabrus simplex. Next base: position 210,118,794 of record NC_090266.1, read on the forward strand.
GGCAATTGCTCTTTTCAGTTCACGCCGTGCATGTTCAACACACGTTATGTCCGCATCTGACGCGTAACGAATATCATGTGGGCCCTCTTAGAGAAATTGTACAAAAACGTCTCAATAATGCATAAATTTGAGGCGTTGACATGAGAAAGGTTGTAAGTTAAAAGAAAAAGATCGAAATTTAGTTTTTTCATGGAGAACGTAATAAACGCTCATGCGAATGGCATGGAAAAGGTACATTAGATAACCTGTGTTATATCCACGAGGTTTGGCATGGAGATGGTAGTAAGTCAGCCTGTGCCTCTGGTGAAATTAGGTAAAACCTTTGCCATTTGTTAAAAGTCAACTGCATGTAAATAGCCATTATAGTTCGTCATAGTGATACTTCAGTATGCTTCCGAAACTTATTCCATTCAAAAAGGTAAGTCGTTATTGTCAGCATCTTGATATGACGTTCATACCAGTTCTTTGTTTTTAAAAGTAGGTCCCACTTGTGGCCAGCAATGATTCCCGAAGTAGATGCGGAAATAATCAGAGAGGCTCAACATTTTCGACCGTATCATGCAATCATGATGACGCCTAGGGATCTTTGTGACTTCGCCATGGAAAGCAAGATACTGTATATTTAAATACTCAAGGCATTAAAATTAGCACTGCGAACTGGATAAGCATTTCAAGAATCGAACTTCCCTCAGTCAAGACAAGCCAATCATTGAACAAGTTAGAACCGTGGAAGGAGCACAATATCCTCAAACGACGCGATCAACAACATACAGATCTCACAACCACTTGGAAGGAGACTAACCATCAGGGAACGGAAAAAAGGACTTATTGGCTCTGCTGGATTTTTTGGATGAAAAATATAATTTGTTTTATCGTGAAATTTTCGCTTGAAACATACACGTCAGCTGACAAACTGAATAAACAGTGATTTTTCACAACTTAGCCTACTGTATGTTATCGCACAATTTGAGCCTGAATCATAATTAGCATAAATTTGTGCCTTAAACTGATAAATGGATTGCTCCTCGATTTTACATGATTTATTGTCAGTAACATCTGCTTCAGAATGTTGGAAAAACGCTTTTTCTTCTTCTGTAAAATTCATATTTTATGACTTACTTACTGCCTTTCCAATGTCCGTACCTCATTTGACAGCAGAAGATACAAGTAAATCATTGCAGACTAACTTACTGTATATCCCTTTAATGAGGTACAAAGGGCTTGCTGTAAGATCATAAATTAACAGATTTCCATTTTAAAATTAAATATTTCGTACGGTTTGGTGTACAACATCTACTTCCATTGCTTGTTTTTTAAGTTTGTAACCTCAGGGACTGGTTCGAGACGAACACGATGTCACTTTTTCGTGTGGCAGACTCAAAGACTAGAATAGCCATAATGATTTCCAGCCTTCGATAGAAGACCGCATCGGGAGAAGAAGGAAAAGAAGAATCTTTTTTTGTTGTTACTATTTTGCTTTACGTCGCACCGACACAGATAGGTCTTATGGCGACGATGGGATAGGAAAGGCCTAGGAATGGGAAAGAAGCGGCCGTGGCCTAAATTAAGGTACAGCACCAGCATTTGCCTGGTGTGAAAACCATCTTCAGGGCTGCTGACAGTGGGGTTCGAACCCACTATCTCCCGGATGCGAGCTCACAGCTGCGCAAGAAGAATCTTTACCGTACTTACGTTGGCTGAACGGTCAGCGTACTGGCCTTCGGTTCAGAGGGTCCCGGGTTCGATTCCCGGCCGGGTCGGGGGATTTTAACCTTAATTGGTTGATTCCAATGGCCCGGGGCTGGGCGTATGTGTTGTCTTCATCATAATTTCATCCTCATCACGACGCGCAGGTCGCCTACAGGAGTCAAATAGAAAGACCTGCACCTGGCGAGCCGAACCCGTCCTGGGATATCCCGGCACTAAAAGCCATACGACATTTCATTTCATTACCGTACTTACATTATAATCTAATGAAACTTGACCATGCGACGTGCCTTCTGGGATGCAATCGTATTGATGATTTCACTAACAATCAGTTAATATATTCCTTCTACATTTGATGCAGAGGAGGCTCAGTTCACGGAGTCTGTCTTGGGTAGACCATTAAGGCCTATTTGTAAGTTCTAGCTTCGAAAGCGAGCGTTCATTGGAAGAAACAATAACGGGGAGTGTTAGAAACATGTAAATGCCGTTCATAAGCCTTATACACTTGCACATGTTATTGAATGATCCAATAGCTGTCAACGTGATTTCCTTTGTCAGAGTGTTTCCTGAGAGAGATTGTTTCTCTTGTTACTCGAGAGGGCTGTGCTAGAATTAACATAATAATAATAATAATAATAATAATAATAATAATAATAATAATAATAATAATAATGATAATAAATGCTAGGGGCCGATGACCTAGATGACAAGCATCATCATCATGATCAATAATAAATGCAGGCTGAAACAACCACCCGACAATTCTAGTACTTACAAAGTGTAAAAACTATACTTTTCAACCCATTTTACGAAATCATTCGAGTAAATTTATTTATTTATTTATTTATTTATTTATTTATTTATTTATTTATTTATTTATTTATTTATTTATTTATTTATTTATTTATTTGTTTATTTATTTATTTATGTGAGGAAATTCTGCGGGCCCCCTTCTTCCCCGAGCCTGCCTGCATTCCCGCATAATATGCCGGCCTTACATTCGCTGTATGCTATGTGTTTTAGGGGAAGGGACTGACCTCTCTCGTCCACAGTGGCACTAAATTCTGTAACTACAGGTTGGACGACGTTGCCCCTGTGCACCAGAGCAGACATGTTACCCTGGTCAAGTTCTAGTGGCGCACGTCAGCACACCAGAACGAAGGGATCGTTCCATTTCTCACCGGATCCAGACTGTAATGCCTCTTCTGTATAAGTGTAAGCTTATGGTGACCTCATCAGAAAAGAGCGTATGCTTCCACTGTTCCTGATGCTATGGACCATGTGTTGTTGTCCACATAAAATGAACCGCACTATGATGTGCTTTAAGAGGAGTATTTGGCACATGCTTTACCGATATCAGTCCTCTCTGCCGTGCAACCGATTTTACACTGTCTGATATGATGACACATTAATTCCGGTGGCCCTCCGAAGTTCGTGGCGGAACAAGGTGGCAGTAGCAGTCGGCTTCAATCAATCAATCAATCAATCACTCAATCAATCAATCAATCAATCAATCAATCAATCAATCAATACTGATCTGCATTTAGGGCAGTCGCCCAAGTAGCAGATTCCCTATCTGTTGTTTTCCTAGCCTTTTTCTAAATGATTTCAAAGAAATTGGAAATTTATTGAACATTTCCCTTGGTAAGTTATTCCAGTCCCTAACTCCCCTTCCTATAAATGAATATTTGCCCCAGTTTGTCCTCTTGAATTCCAACCTTCTCTTCATATTGTGATCTTTCCTACTTTTATAAACGCCATTCAAACTTATTCGTCTACTAAAGCCATTCCACGCCATCTCTCCGCTGACAGCTCGGAACATACCACTTAGTCGAGCAGCTCTTCTTCTTTCTCTCAGTTCTTCCCAGCCCAAACTTTGCAACATTTTCGTAACGCTACCCTTTTGTCGGAAATCACCCAGAACAAATCGAGCTGCTTTTCTTTGGATTTTGTCCAGTTCTTGAATCAGGTAATCCTGGTGAGGGTCCCATACACTGGAACCATACTCTAGTTGGGGTCTTACCAGAGATTTATATGCACTCTCCTTTACATCCTTACTACAACCCCTAAACACCCTCATAACTATGTGCAGAGATCTGTACCCATTATTTACAATCCCATTTATGTGATTACCCCAATGAAGATCTTTCCTTATATTAACACCTAGATACTTACAATGATCCCCAAAAGGAACTTTCACCCCATCAACGCAGTAATTAAAACTGAGAGGACTTTTCCTATTTGTGAAACTCACAACCTGACTTTTAACCCCGTTTATCAACATACCATTGCCTACTGTCCATCTCACAACATTTTCGAGGTCACGTTGCATTTGCTCACAATCTTGTAACTTATTTATTACTCTATAGAGAATAACATCATCCGCAAAAAGCCTTACCTCCGATTCCACTCCTTTACTCATATCATTTATATACAGCATATAAGAAAACATATAAAGGTCCGATAATACTGCCTTGAGGAATTCCCCTCTTAATTATTACAGGGTCAGATAAAGCTTCACCTACTCTAATTCTCTGGGATTTATTTTCTAGAAATATAGCAACCCATTCAGCCATGGTCCACCCTATCAAATGCTTTAGATAGGTCAATCGCGATACTGTCCACTTGACCACCTGAATCCAAGATATCTGCTATATCTTGCTGAAATCTTACATGTTGAGCTTCAGTTGAATAACCTTTCCTAAAACCGAACTGCCTTCTAACGAAACAGTTATTAATTTCACAAACATGTCTAATATAATCAGAAAGAATGCCTTCCCAAAGCTTACATACTATGCATGTCAAACTTGCTGGCCGGTAATTTTCAGCTTTATGTCTATCACCATTTCCTTTATACACAGGGGCTACTATAGCAACTCTCAATTCATCTGGTATAGCACGGTTTGTGTCTCCCTGAACTTTTTTCAAACTCTGGAGACACCACTCTGACTCACTTCAGCACGGGCGGCGACTTCTACTTATCGCCATTCGAATGTGATCAGTAGCAGAAAGCTCTTGCCATGTTTCCCCAGTCCTACACGTGCTATCTAAGCACAGCCGATCTTACAAGTGATGTCGATAATGTGACCGACACGACAAATGCCTCCTTTCGGACAAATATCTAATCTGATCTAGGTTTAGCATCACTATGTTTCTCAGACACAGACCTACAGTGCATATTGCAAACATGTTTGAGGTATCGCGACTTGAAATCGTATTATGCAAAAGTTGTTTTGAGTAGTGTGTTAGGCCTAATATGAAATTATGAGTGCATTTGCTTAGAGCTAATAATAAGATAAAAAGGCTTGAAGTAGCCTATAATAAAATTGTATAGTCGTTCAAAGAAGAAAATGGAATGAACGCATTGTATCCTATGTTCCTCGCATGAATAGCCTATTTTACCAGACTTAATTGTAATTATGTATCTCCCATGTGGATACCCCACAATAAACATTATATCCATAAGTTCAATCATTTCTGAAAAAAAGTGTACCTGCGATGATCGTTTACATTGTCATGCGCTCATTCTTTCTTCAGTGATTGTATATTTATTTTGAACTGATATAGGCTAAAGCATAACAGGAAAAAGCACTGATGCAAAATTCATGAATCAGTGACCCTGTTCAACGAAATCACAGAACATGCCTGAGCATTTTGTTCTGTTAGTTGTGTTGTTCCATTACTTAAAAATGAAATTGTAAGTTATTTACTGAAATATCTGTTAGCATCTACAATCTTGGTAGTTCCCAAAATACACTTTGCCAGTAAACTTGAGTAGTTTTGCTATACATATTAGTAGAGGCATGACTTTTTCTCATTAATTTTTGTACGATATCGCGAGAAGGATACTAATTTTCGCTTTATTTCGCTTTAATGAATTTCTAAAAATAATCAGTAAAGGTTTAATTATTGTGGTTCTCAATTTTTTACATGAATGGTAGATGTACAAGTTAGTAGTAAACGTCTAGTATTATTTTATTATATTCCTGATTATGATTACATATGCCTTTGCTGGTAAGATATAACTTTTGCAGTGCATTATGTCTTCTGGTATGGGCTAGAATAAATTTGTTACTTTCATTGACCTGTCTCAGTCTCATCCTTGTCTTTGACAATGTGCAAGTGACCGAGGTATGAGTGATGCTAGTAATACCATTCCTTATGCAGCCAGTCCCTGTTATGAATGGTGTGAAAATATCGTTCATAGGGTCCGTTGATGCATGCATATCAGTGGGCTTGATATGTAATAGCAACTTCTGGCTTGGTGAGGAAAGCAACGGGATACTACCGCACTCATCATTTCCCTAGTATGCCTCTTCAGTGACGCCTAGGCTATCTATGACAGCTGTTGGAGGATCAATCCAGCCCTCGGGTTGAATACCCAACAACAACATGAACATAACACTATCATTGGGTCATCCTACCCATGCTTTACTTCGTGAAAGAAAACATAGCACATGTTACAATGGAGCTCTCTTTCATTAGTCGTCTCCGGTCGTTGACAATGAAATTATACTTCGAAAAAATCCCTCTGCATCAACGGATGAGGAGGGAACCCAAATAGACTTTTAAGGCAGCATTTGCGCGAAGTTCATGTTCACTAATTTCAATGCTTGCAGTGACTGAATTATTTCAAGCTGTTGACCGGGATTTTTTCAGTTTGATTTAGCAGAATATATTTAAAATCAAGATACCCAGCAATAACATTAAACTACTGTATTTTAACATTTTAAAGACAGATAGGCTAATTTTTGTGCTTTTTTTACTTATTGCCGAAATGTTTGTATAATTTGATTGAATTACATTAGCTGAATGAAATAAATAATTCAAAAGTCCAAATAATATGTTAGCATCACTTGGGGACATGTGCTTTACAATTTTGTTTACAACTAAAATACTAATATTTTGCAAGAGAAGAGCCGCTTCACTTTTTAACGAGTTACTAAATCCCACAATAATCCTACTCACTAGTTCACCAACTTGACCAGAAGCAATTACATTCATCCTGTCCTTCAGTTCTGTTATTTTTGAAACCAGCAAGTGAGAATATGGATAATTATACCTTTCTAACGTCCGCAGTAAACTTACGATTTTCAAAAACAAATGCTGCTTTGAATTTTACCAGGTTGCAAAATCTGGCATCTTCCATTTCTGCCAACCAGTTTACCACGGGAAAATATTTTTGTGACAATTGTTTGAAAATGAGAGGAGGATATCTAAATTTGTACGTATGTAACAGGCGGTTTTAAACCAACTTCCCCACCTACTCAACACAGGCTCGGGATACAATGAAAGTGACATATCTGGAAAGTTTTTGTCTAGGTGCGAACGAAACATATGTTTGATTATCCTTGACATATGAAAACAGTTCTCTGTTTTCGACACAATGACATCAAGTTCTTTCAAGTTCTTTTGCAAGACGTCCCCGATCAAGCTGAATTTACGAGCCCAGCAAGTGATGTGAATGAAATGCTCTCCCTTAATTCCCTTCAGTAGTTCACAACATTTTAACATATATGGGGCAGAATCAGTTATTACATATTTTACATTCTCATGGTTAATTTCAAAAGTATGCAAAGCCTCCAGGATCGCTTGAGAACACGTTCTGCTGTTCGTGGCATATACTGTAGAAATGCACATTCTAACAAAAATATTTCCTGTTCAGATACTGGATCTTGAGTTTTGATCAAGACTGCGAACACAGAGCGGCCTGAAGAGTACGTAGTTTCTTCGCACATTAGAGCCAAATCCGATTTCCCTTTTCAAGACAGCTTTATGCTTGCTCGTATTTCGTTTGCCCAACGTGGGACGCATTGTTTCCTTATAGTTGGTTGACTGTGGAAAGGTCTCCAGAGCCTAACCAACTAACAGAAAAAAGGAAAAATCCGTATCAGAAAGAGGTCTTAGAAATCCTACTTGTACTACCAGTGAGGTTTCACTGATAGACGGTACATACCCGGTACATATATTTGAAGCCATTTCCGGACTGCAGGGTCGTCTACCTTCTCCAGCGGGATGTTGGATTCGAGTAGCATCGCTGTTCTTACGTGAATAAATTTTGTCTTTTCACACTTAGCTTTGTTTTGCTCATTTAACGAGAATTCTATTGTTGCCTACCGTTTCACTGTTAATAATAATAATAATAATAATAATAATAATAATAATAATAATAATAATTTCGGGTGCAGCCCTTGTAAGGCAGACCCTCCGATGAGAGTGGGCGGCATCTGCCATATGTAGGTAAGTGAGTGTTATTGTAGTGGCGGACAGTGCTATGTGTGGTGTGTGAGTTGCAGGGATATTGGGGACAGCACAAACACCCCGTCCCCGAGCAAAGGGAATTAACCATTAAAGGTTAAAATCTCTGACCCCGCCGGAAATCGAACCTGGGACCCTCTGGGCCAAAGGTCAGCACGCTAACCATTTAGCCATGGAGCAGGACATTTCACTGTTGGAAGTGCCTAATTTACGTCCTAAATGTTCCTTATTTTTAAAGCACGGTTTTGAGACAGTATCTTTTTTCTCCCACTCGATACGAACATCACAAAATTTACACATAAAAATATAGCTTTCCGAGACGTATAAACCTTCACTCGCAAACTGTTTAGCTCGGCTGTGCACCGTAACACTTGTCGAACGACCCATTTTCGCTACTAACTGTGGTCACTTCATTTATTTTACTTGAACCAGGAAGCCGAAATACACCAACCCTTTGTGCAGTCAGCCTTGCAGCCAGTAGATTTCATTAAGGATTTCCAAGAATATTATCACTGTGGGATTACCAGTCATCCCGTCCCCGAGAACAACATTCCAAATATTTATGATGCTTGCTTGTTGTTTAAAAGGGGCCTAACATCGAAGGTCATCGGCCCTCCAAATATTTAGTTTCGCAAAAAGCGTGGAGTCAAAAGTCGGCGATATTTGTGCCGAATTACTTAGAAAACACCTTGCCTTCCCTAAAGCCTTTCACTCTTTGACGTCACGCCTTAAAGAGTTTCTTCGGAACATTAAAGATAACAGCCATAACAGGTATTTATGTCCTGCTGAGGAATCTTTGTTCTCTCTTCCCTTTCTCTTCATACATACAATCTTAGAACAAAATGTCAAGCTCGTTATTCTTTACAAATTTCGCTGTAATATCGCGTTTATCGTGAAATAAATACATTTCCCTTTAAAACGACCTTATCGCTTTAATTCGCGGAAATAAGATAATAAGATAAGATAAGGAAGGTGACAAGCTCCATTTCAGGCAATTGGTATTTTATATGATCAAAATACTCATTCTCTAAATATAAAGTGCATTCATTGTTTAATGGCAAAGTGTAGATAAACCTCCGTGTATTAACTAACCGCTGAGCAAGTGACCGTGCGGTTAGGGTCCCGCAGATTTGAGCTTGCGTTCGGGAGATAGTGGGTTCGAACCCCACTGTCGGCAAGTTTGAAGATAGTTTTCCGTGGTTTCCCATTTTCACACAGGGAAAATGCAGGGACTACCTCAATTAAGGCCACGGTCGCTTTCCTATCCCGCCGTCGCCATAAGACCTATCTGTGTCGGTTCGACGTAAAGCCAATTGTAAAAAAGAAATAATAATAACTAGCCAAGAAATAGCTTGTACTGGGGAACGTAAATATCTTCAGCCGATCACTTGTCAGGTAGTACTCCTATATGTTCCACTGAGGAAAGAAACGCTAAAAAAGAAATGACAGGAGCCAGTAACTCCTAAAAACGTCAGGAATAAATTACTATTATACAGTATTTTTTAGTGGTTTAACGTCGCACTAACACACCGAAGGTTTTCGGCGACTCTAGGATCGGAAAGGTAGTGGCTGTCGTCTTAATTAAGGTACAGCCTCGGTATTTGCCTGATCAGTCAGCATTTCATTAATCCATAATGGACCGTTTAAGTCATTTCATCAATTTATCATTCATACTATCAAGCACCTCCCCTGCGAACCATGTGACCTTGCCGCGGTGGGGAGGCTTGCGTGTCCCAATGAAGCAGATAGCCGAGCCCCAGGTGCAACCATATCGGATCAGTAGTGCCAACTTAGCGGATTTTCCGCTAAATTTGGCGGAATTAGAAGACTGTCGGCGGAGAAATATATCATTTATAGCGGACAGATGATTTTTTGGCGGAATTCTAGATTTATTATAGTGGAATTTAGTGTTTTATCCATTTTACTTTTTTTAAATTTGTACTCCAGTCTGTCTCCGAGCTATTCCGTATTTCTTGTCAGGAGCTAGCAGTCACATGAGAAAAACACGTTATTTGGATTTGATGTTATGGGATCATCTATATATATAAAATAGCTTGTCCTGACTGACTGACTGACTGACTGACTGACTGACTGACTGATTCATCATCGCCGAGCCAAAACTACTGGACATAATGAAATGAAATTTTGAAGATACATACATATTAAGATGTAGGTGCTCGCTAAGAGAGGATTTTTGGATATTCCGTCGCTAAGGGGGTGAAAAGGGGGGTGAAATTTTAAAATGAATGTATCTATATCTCAAAACTTTTAAAGTTTACAAATGTAAAAATTGGTATTTAGACTCTTCATTAAAAATAAGGAAACACGAATTTTTTTTGTTTTCAGAAAATCCCAATAAGAGGGGCGAAAAAGGGTGAAAAAGGCGTTGAATGCCTTTAATCAGGATACCGGTACTTATATCTCAGAAAATAAAGGTTTTACAGACCTGAAATTTGGTACTTTTGATCTCTTTTAAAAATAAAGAAACACGTATTTTTTTTTATAATTCCAGTTAATGGGAGGGTGAAAAGGGGGGTGAATTTTTAAAATCAGTGTATCTATATCTCAAAACGTTGAAAGTTTACAGATGTAAAAATTGGTATTTAGACTCTTCATTAAAAATAAAGAAACACCTATTTTTTTGTTTTTGGAAAATCCTAATAGGAAAGGAGGAAAGGGGCGAAAAAGGGGTTGAATGCATTTAGTGAGGATACTTATATCTCAGAAAATGAAGATATTACAGACCTGAAAATTGGTGTTTTGTATCTCCTTTAAAAATAAAGAACCACGTATTTTTTGTTTTTGGAAAATCCAATTAATGGGGGGGGTGAGAAGGGGGTGAATTTCTAAAATGAGTGTATGTATATATATCACAAAACTTTTAAAGTTTATAGATGTAAAAATTAGAATCTCCTTTAAAAATAAAGAAACACGTGTATTTTTGTTTTCGGAAAATCCTAATAGGAAGGGTGGAAAAGGGTGAAAATATGTTAAATGCCTTTAATGAGGCTAATTATATTTCAGAACCTGAAGATATTACAGACCTGAAAATTGGTATTTGGGATCTACTTAAAAATATTAAAGAAACAGGTATTTGGGGGGGGGTTAAAAGGGGTTTGAATTTTTAAAATGAGTGTATCTACATATGAAAATTTTAAAAGTTTACAGATGTGAAAATTGGTATTTAGAATTTGGAATTTAAAAATAAAGAAACACGTATTTTTTGTTTTCGGAAAATCCCAATAGGAAAGCTGTAAAAGGGTGAATAATGGGTTGAATGCCTTTAATGAGGCTACTTATATTTCAGAACCTGAAGATATTACAGACCTGAAAATTGGTATTTGGGATCTACTTTAAAAGTAAAGAAACGCGTATTTTTTCGTTTTTGGAAAATCCAAATATTGTGGGGTGAAAAAGGGGGTGAATTTTTTAAAATGAGTGTGTCTACATCTTAAAACTTTAAAATTTACAGATGTAACAATTGGTAGTTAGAATCTCCTCTAAAAATAAAGAAACGCGTATTTTTTGGTTTCCTGTAAATCCCAATAGGAGGGGTGTAAAAGGGTGAAAAATGGGTTGAATGCCTTTAATGAGGATACATATATCTCAGAAACGGAAGATATTACAGAACTGAAAATTTGTATAAGGGATCTCCTTTAAAAACAAAGAAACACGTATTTTGTTTTAGTTTTTGGAAAATCCAATTAATGGCGGTTAAATAGGAGTGACAAATTGGGGTGAATTTTTTGAAAGACTATATCTACAGAATATCTTGGAAACGTAAAATGTTACAGACGTAAAAAGTGGATGTTTGGAATCTCCTGTAAATGTAAAGAAACATAGGTGATTTGTTTTTGGAAACTCCACTTAAGGAGAACTCAAAAGGGGTGAAATTTTTAAAATGAGAACTTTTACGGTAAATCAAAAAAAACTTAACATGTTACAGAAGTGAAAAATGTTTTTATTTCTATTAAACATAAAGAAACGTGTATTTTTACTTTTCGGAAATACCACTTGGGTGGAGGGGGGTTAAAAGTGACTGAAAATGGTGTTGAATCCTTTTAATTAGGCTACTGATATCTCAAAAATGAAGATGTTATAGACGTGAAATTTGATATTTGCAATCTGCTTTAAAAGTAAAGAAAGACGTATTCTCGGAAAATCCAATGAAGGGGGGGGGGGGGGTGAAAGAATTGAAAAATTAATTGACTTAATTGTATGAGAATACATACATCTAATAAAAACTAAAGTTGTTACAGACGTGAAAATTCGTATTTGGATCTCCTTTAAAAAGAAAGAAAAATGCGTTTTGGGGGGAAACCATTTTTGGGGGCGGGAGTGTAAAGTAGTTGAATTCCCTTCATGTGGACACATAAATCAAAAACTGAAGAAGTTAGAGTCGCGATAATTGGTATTTAGAAGACCTTTACTATTAAACAAACAAGTATTTTTTGCGGGAAAATTCACTTAGGGGGGGGGGGGGAGCAGTGTGAAATGTAGTGAAGAAAGTGAATTATTTTTATGGGTATACATATATCTCAAAACTGGAGGTAATAGACGTGAACATTGGTGTTTGGAATCTCCTTTAAACTTAAAGAAACACGCCTTCTTTTAATTTTTTTTTGGGGGGGGGGGGGGTTGGCTGTAAATAAATTTAACGGCGGTGGGTTGTAAAAGGAGGTGAGACCAATTGATTTTACTGTCCTTAATGTACTTATAAAGATCCTCCGTTGCTCAGGCGGCAGCGCGCCGGCCTCTCACAGCTGGGTTCCGTGGTTCAAATCCCGGTCACTCCATGTGACATTCGTGCTGGACAAAACGGAGGCGGGACAGGTTTTTCTCAGGATACTCCGGTTTTCCCTGTCATCATTCATTCCAGCAACACATAATAATAATAATAATAATAATAATAATAATAATAATAATAATAATAATAATGTTCCGGACCGTCGTCAAATATGCGATCCGCGCTAGAAACGGCTCCTGGATGGCTAATGACTAAGAATGCAGTCCGGCCGCGGGTTCAGTGCCGCCAAGGCACCCAATATGACACCACGCCGTATCTTCTGAAGGATTTTATCCATATTAAAAATGATTATAGGAAGAGATGGCAAAGATTTACGGACCCAACTAACCGGGAGGAATACCTGAGCCTAGCCCGGGAAGTACGAAATCGATTGCTGGAAAGGAAGATTGAAAAATGGGAGGAAACGTGCCGTAATCTAATAGAAAACGAGTCAGATCGGGAATTTTGGTGGATTCTCGCAAAAAACGAGTCAGATCGCGAATTTCGGCAGATTTTAAATATCTAAAACAATAAGCATTCAATTATAAATTTCAGTATAATACCGTAGCGAAGCACGGGTATCTTGCTAGTGTTATCATAAATTTGTAATGCGTGGGGAAACGGTACTTATCTCTTAGTTGACGAATGGTGACAGATAATGAAACTGTGAGAGAATAGCATTCATATTTATGCTATGAAGGAAGACCGTAATGAACTGGCCTGTTTTGTGTGTGGCCCTTGAGGTAGGGGATTCACCTAGTTTGCACCGGGCACTAAAACGCCTACAAGTTTGAGCTCGCCGGCTCGCAGGCAGGGATTAATCCCAGTGAAACTCAGATTTGGTGAGTGCAGACATTTACTTTTATTATTATTATTATTATTATTATTATTATTATTATTATTATTATTATTATTATTATTATTATTATTTGAGATCGGATTTCTTGGCGGAATTTCAGCGGATTTTTAGTAGTATTCAGCGGATCTTGAAAATATAAGTTGGCAAAACTGTATCGGATGGGTATCTGTTGAGAGACCAGACTAAGGAATGGTTCATCGAAATGGAGGTAGCAGCCTTTCGGAAGTTGCAAAGGCGCCAGTCTGGATGATTGACTGATATGACCTTGTAATAATACTCAACATGGCTTAGCTGTGTTGATACTGCTACACGGCTGAAAGCAACGGGAAACTACAGCCGTAACTAACTCCCGAGGATATGCAGCTCTCTCTGTATGAATGATGTACTGATGATGGCTTCCTCCCGGGTAAAATATTCCGGAGGTAAACTAGTCCCCCATACGGACCTCCGGGTGGGGACTACTCGAGAGGGGGCGATCATCAGGGAGATGGATACTGACATTCTGCGAGTCGGAGCGTGGAATGTTAGAAGTTTGAATCGTTGTGGTAGATTAGAGAAACTGAAAAGGGAGATGGATAGACTAAAGTTAGATGAAGTTGGTATAAGTGAAGTACGTTGGCAGGAAGAACAGGATTTTGGTCAGGCGACTACCGAATTATCAACACAAAATCAAACAGGGGAAATGCAGGAGTTGGTTTAATAATGAATAAGAAAATAGGGCAGCGGGTAAGCTACTACGACGAGCATAGTGAAAGAATTATTGTCGTCAAGATAGGCACCAAACCAATGCCCACCACAATGGTGCAGGTCTATATGCCTGCTAGCTCAGCGGATGATGAGGAAATCGAAAGAATATATGAAGAGATACAAGATTTAATACAATATGCAAAAGGTGACGAGAATCGAATTGTGATGGGAGACTGGAATGCAGTGGTAGGCCAAGGAAGAGAAGGTAATACAGTAGGAGAATTCGGATTGGGACAAAGAAATGAAAGAGGTAGTCGGCTGGTTGAATTCTGCACTGATCATAATTTAGTCCTTGCCAATACTTGCTTCAAACACCACAAACGACGGCTTTATGCGTGGACGAGACCTGGAGACACTGGAAGGTATCAAATAGGCTTCATTATGATTAGGCAGAGATTCAGAAACCAGGTGTTGGATTGCCAAACTTTCCCATAAGCAGACGTGGACTCTGACCACAATTTGTTGGTCATGAAATGCCATCTGAAGCTGAAGAAATTGAAGAGAGGAAAGAATGCAAAAAGATGGGATCTAGACAAGTTGAAAGAAAAGAGTGCGAGGGATTGTTTCAAGGAACATGTTGCAAAAGGACTAAATGAAAAGGCTGAAGGAAACGCAATAGAGGAAGAGTGGAGAGTCATGAAAAATGAAGAAATGTTAGGAACGAAGAAAAGATCAACTAAGAATCAGTGGATAACTCAGGAGATACTAGACCTTATTGATGAACGACGAAAATACAAGAATGCTAGAAATGAAGAGGGCAGAAAAGAATACAGGCGATTAAAGAATCAAGTGGATAGAAAGTGCAAGGTAGCAAAGGAAGAATGGCTGAAGGAGAAGTGCAAGGATGTTGAAGGCTGTATGGTCGTGGGAAAGGTAGATGCTGCATACAGGAAAATCAAGGAAACCTTTGGAGAAAGGAAATCTAGGTGTATGAATATTAAGAGCTCAGATGGAAAGCCACTTCTAGGGAAAGAAGACAAAGCAGAAAGATGGCAGGAGCATATCCAACAGTTGTATGAAGGTAAAGATGTAGAGAATTTGGTTCTGGAACATGAAGAGGCTGTTAATGCTGATGAAATGGGAGACCCAATTTTGAGGTCAGAGTTTGACAGAGCTGTGAGTGACGTCAATAGGAACAAGGCACCTGGAATTGATGACATTCCCTCTGAATTACTGCCTTAGGAGAAACCAGCATGGCAACGTTATTCCATTTACTGTGTAAGATGTATGAGACAGGAGAAGTCCCATCCGATTTTCGGCAGAATGTTGTTATACCTATTCCCAAAAAAGCCGGTGCTGACAGGTGTGAAAACTATCGCACCATTAGTTTAGCATATCATGCCTGCAAAATTTTAACACGTATTGTTTACAGAAGAATGGAAAAAACAACTTGAAGCTGAGTTGGGAGAAAATCAGTTTGTCTTGAGAAGAAATGTAGGAACACGTGAAGCAATCCTGACTTTACGTCTAATCTTACAGGATCGGATTAAGAAGGAGAACCCCACGTACATGGCATTCGTAGATGTAGAAAAGGCATTTGATAATGTTGATTACTTACTTACTTACTGGTCGGCGCTACAGTCCTCGTAGGTCCTTGGCCTCCTTTATCACCTGCCTCCATTCATCTCGGTCCTCAGCTTTTCTTCTCCAACGTTTAACTCCTAACTTTCTAAGGTCATCCTCAACATCATCAATCCATCTTTTCCTAGGTCTTCCTCTCCTCCTCCTTCCATCAAGTTTCCCTATAAACACCTTTTTAACGGTGCAGGTTTCTGCCATTCTCTGAACATGACCGGCCCACCTAATTCTTCCCTGCCTAATTTTAGTAACAATATCTGGCTGGCCAAACAGTCCTTGCAGCTCTACATTTGTCCTCATTCTTCACCCATCCTGCTCTCTTACTGCACCGAATATCTTTCTCAATATCTTCCTTTCCCACCGTAACAGCCACTGTTCTTCTCTGGAGGTCATCACCCAGCATTCTGATCCATACGTAATATTGGTCTTAGTACTGTTGTGTATATTTTAATTTTTGTATTCCTGCTGACATTCCTGGATTTAAACATATTTTTTAAGGCGTAAAAGCATCGGTTTCCACTTGTTATCCTCTCCTGTATTTCCACGGAGGTTTTATTGTCCTCTGTTATTATAGAGCCTAGATATTTGAAAGATGTGACTCTTTGATATTCCTTCCCATTTAATCTTACTGGGGTCCTTCCTCTTACTCCCTCCGTATCGCTCATCTTCATATATTTTGTTTTGTTTATATTCACTTCTAGTCCTAGGTCCCGTGCTTTCTCTTCTAATACTGAGTAGCTCTCTTCAAGAGCTCTTTCAATTCTTGCAATTATTGCTTCATCATCAGCATATGCTATCACTTGTACTAATCTGTTCAAAATGGTTCCCCCTGGGTTGATGGGCAATTGACGGATTACTTTTTCCAATGCTAGGTTAAAAAGCAGTGTGGAAAGTACATCTCCCTGTCTTAGTCCTCTCTCCACTAAAAACTCCTCTGACAGATCTTGCTCCACTCTCACCTTGCATACTGTTGTTTTCAAAGTCATTTCTGTTAATCTAATCAATTTCCTTGGGATTCCTAATTCTTTCATAATCTTGTAAATTTTACTCCTATCTAGACTGTCATATGCCTGTTTAAAATCCACATACAGCTGATGTAGCTGTTTGTCATGTTCATAAAATTGCTCTAGCACTTGTCGTAATATAAATATCTGATCCTGAGTAGAGCGATGTTTTCTAAAACCTGCTTGGTAATCCCCTAATATTCTTTCCATCCATAATTCCAATCTTAAGGCTAGTACCTTACCAAAAACCTTGTACGTTCCATCCAGCAAGGTGATCCCTCGATAATTTCCACATACTGCCTTATCTCCCTTTTTATGTATTGTGTAAATTATACCCAATGTCCAATCCTTGGGTATTTCCTCCTTTGTCCAAACCTCCTTAATCAATTCATAAACAGCCTTTTCTATTCCCTCTCCCCCATATCTCAACAGCTCTGACTCCATTCCATCTTTACCTGGGGCTCTATTATTCCTTAATGCATTAATTGCAGCTTTGACCTCTTCTAAGTCTGGCTGTTTTACTGATTCCTCTTCCAATTCTCTTTCTTCCCCATCAACATTTATATTTTCCTCCTCTCTATCATCTTCATTATTTCCATTGAGTAATTCGTAAAAATACTCCTGCCATCTTCCAAGCACTTTGCTTTTATCACCCAGAAGGTTTCCATCTTTATCCTTGAAGAAAACAGCTCTTGGTTGAAATTCTCTCTTAAGGTCTTTTGTCCTTTCATAGAACTTTCGTACCTCGTTTCTATCCTTCATTTCATCCAGTTCTTCGATTCTCTTTCTTTCATAAGCTCTTTTCTTATATCTACATATCTTATCTGCTCTTCTTCGTTTCTCTCTATACTCTTCTACTGTTTGTCTTGTTCTCCTTTGAAGCATTCTGTTCCTAGCATCATTCCTCTCTTGGATTAATGTTGAACATTCCTCATCAAACCATTCTGCTCTCTTTACCAATTTCTTCTTTCCCAGGGTACTATCTGCAACTTCACTAATAGTTGTTTTCAGTGTCTCCCATTTATCTTCCACTTCTCCTTTCTCCCATAATTCCCTTTTTATTTCCAAAGATTCAGCCATTTCTTTTTGTATTTCTCTTGCAATTCCTCATTTTTTAGACCTTCAATATTGTGCTTTGCCTTTCTTGTTACTTTTTCCGTTCTTGCCAAATCTATTTTTTGTCTGTACTTGACTCTAACAAGATAGTGGTCTGTATCTGCATCAGCATCTCTGCAGCTTCTAACATCCATAATATCTGATGCATGTCGACTGTCTATGATAACATGGTCTATTTGATTTCTTGTCACACCATCTGGTGAAATCCAGGTCTCCTTGTGAATGTTTTTCCTAGGTTGTCAAGTACTTTTAATTATCATCTGCTTTCCACTCACAAAATCAGTCAATCTCAATCCGTTATCATCACTTACTTCATGCAGGCTTTCTTTCCCTACTAAGTGTTTGTATACCTCTTCTCTTCCAATTTTTGCATTTAAATCTCCAAGGATAATTTTCACATCATGCCTTTGAACTTTATTAATTTCTTCCTCCAATTTAGTATAAAATGCATCTTTCTTCTCATCTTCTGCCTCCTCAGTAGGGGCGTACACACAAAACACAGTTACGTTGAAGAATTTTGCCCTAATTCTCACAGAGCACATCCTATCATTGACTGGAGTAAAGTTGATCACGCTTTGCTTTACCGACTTATGTATGAGGAATCCTGTGCCATTACTGCCTGCTTTTTCTCCACTGTACATCAAGATATGTTGTCCAGACATCATCATCCCTTGCCCATTCCATCTCAGTTCCTGTAGAGCTGCTATTTTCACTCCATACTTATCTATTTCATTCCTTAATTCTTTCAACTTGCCAGGTCTCTTCAATGTCTTAACATTCCACGTTGCTAATATAATGTCCTTTTTCCTTCTCCTTAGCCGTTTTTCTCGCCGGTTCGTCACCAAGTTTTCCAGTCCTGCTTTATTAATTCTTAAGGTATCCGTAACAGTTGTTTTTGTACGAGGTAGGGGAGTTAACCCTACGCTCAACCCCCAACCTGGAGGACCAGGGTATCACTCTTAGTCTGGATCATCACCTTAGACCTGTCCGGCTTGGGTGGCCCTACCAGGAGCAGATGTTCCCGCCGGCATAGCTCTAAGGATCATTTGACCACTCAAGCCTCCAATAAACACCCGGCAAAATATATTTTGCCTTCGTCAAGGTGGTGATACCTTCGGGAGGTGATAATGTTGATTGGACCAAGCTATTTAAGATTCTGAAGGTGATTGGGATCAGATACCGGGAACGAAGAATTATCTATAATCTGTATAAAAATCAGTCTGCAGTGATAAGAATCGAGGGCTTTGAAAAAGTAGCAGTAATCCAGAAAGGAGTAAGGCAAGGCTGCAGTTTGTCCCCCCTCCTTTTCAATGTTTACATAGAGCAGGCAGTAAAGGAAATCAAAGAGGAATTTGGAAAGGGAATCACAGTCCAAGGAGAGGAAATCAAAACCTTGAGATTTGCCGATGATATTGTTATTTTATCTGAGACTGCAGAAGATCTTGAGAAGCTGCTGAATGGTATGGACGAAGTCTTGGGTAAGGAGTACAAGATGAAAATAAATAAGTCCGAAACCAAAGTAATGGAGTGCAGTCGAACGAAGGCAGGTGATGCAGGAAATATTAAATTAGGAAATGAAGTTTTAAAGGAAGTAGATGAATATTGTTACTTGGGTAGTAAAATAACTAACTATGGCAGAAGTAACGAGGACATAAAATGCAGATTAGCACAAACAAGGAAGAGCTTTCTTAAGAAGAGAAATTTGCTCACTTCAAACATTGATATCGGAATTAGAAAGATGTTTTTGAAGACTTTCGTGTGGAGCGTGGCATTGTATGGAAGTGAAACATGGACGATAACTAGCTCAGAAGGAAAGAGAATAGAAGCTTTTGAAATGTGGTGTTACAGAAGAATGCTGAAGGTGAGATGGATAGATCGAATCACAAATGAAGAGATACTGAATCGAACTGGCGAGAGGAGATCGATTTTGCTCAATTTGACGAGAAGAAGAGATAGAATGATAGGACACATCTTAAGACACCCAGGACTTGTTAAGTTGGTTTTTGAAGGAAGTGTAGGTGGTAAGAACGGTAGGGGTAGACCAAGATATGAATATGTCAAGCGGATTAGAGAAGATGTAGGATGCAGTGGTTACGTAAAAATGAAAATGTTTGCACAGGATAGGGTGGCATGGATAGCTGCATCAAACCAGTCTATGGGCTCATGACTCAAACAACAACAACTAACAAGCAATGCCTTTGCTGGCGAGATGTAGTGTTTACAGTGCACTATGTCTTCTGGTATGGGCTATACGAAATTTGTTATTTTCATTGACCTGTCTCAATCTCATCCTTGGGTTTGACAATATGAAAGTGACTGGGGTATGAGTGATGCTAGTAATACCATTCCTTATGCAGCCAGTCCCTGTTATGAATAGTGTGAAAATATTGCTCATAGGGTCGGTTGGTGCATGCATTTCAGTGGGCTTGGCAGTCTGATATGTAACAGCAACGGCTGGCTCGGCGAGGAAAGCAACGGGAAACTACCTCACTCCTCATTTCCCTTGTACGCTGTTGTATGTCCGTCGCTCCCTTCTCGATCCGCCAGCCAGCTACACGCGTGCCAGTGTGTTATTCTTCGAGCCTCGACGCGCAGCCCTCAGTGCGCGTGCCTGGAACGTCGTGTGTGCTATATAAAGGAGCTCCTAGCCTGTCCAGACGCCCACTGACCCCGGTGTCCAGCTCCAGAATACACCCTACGTCGAGCACGGAGGCTATTCCTCTTGAAAATGTGCTTCGGCCAGGTGGACTGAATTTCTGGCAGTAAGAGGTCTCACCTCGGGTCACCGCTCCTCTTGCCTATTCCGCTGTCCATACCAGTCTTACCATTATATGCCACTATCATTCCCTAGCTAATGCTAGCTCCCATTATCGACTTAGTTTCGCTAAGTAGGAACTCTTCAGTCATTGAACTTACGTTAATGAACTCAGACACTTCAACAAGGAAGGACTCTCTGAGATATTTACGTCAGTGCTTCTGATAGTTTTCGACTATCAAGAACTTTTCATGTCACAAAGACTATCTTTCCGAAATAATAGTGAACGTGAATATTCCAACGTGTATATAGTGTACAAAGACAGACTCTTTCTCCAAATTCATAGTTCACTTTGCTTCGAGATAACTTTCAGTTTTGTTAGTGTAAATGTTGTAATTTTACATGTGAAGCAAATAAAGAAGTTGTGCTTTTTGTAAACCCAACCTTGTTTACAACACACGCCTCTTCAGTGTTTCTCCGAGTGGTTTAGGCTTAAGTGAGAGTGTTATAATTTAAGATGTAAAACCCTGCTCAAAATATTGTCTTGTTAAATACCTGTATGACTGCCTTTACAAACTCAATCTGAATTAACATTAATTGAGCACAAATAAAAATTGAAAGTGCGTTCTAATTTTTCTCTAATATGAGCACCATGATTTACACCAGAAAGAAAGTACAGTACCGGTAAATGAAGTTGAAAGTAAAGCACCTGCAAAAAGATTAATAATATAGTTGAACAGTTACTTTGATTAGAGTTTTCTAATGCAGACTAGGATTGGCAAGATTGTAATGAGCTTTAATTAGACTTTGTATTGTCAGATTTTTCCGGAATATCGTATTAACAATTGTATTCTTTTATTATAAAGCAAGTATGATCATATCTTACGGATTCTAAACCCAGGTTTATCAAATTTGTAATACCGGTACATAGTCTGTATGAAAAATATGTACCTATTCTTTTTTCAGAACAGCTGTTTAGTTCTAAACAATTATCCCCGATGAATTGGAAAAATGCAAACAAGAAAAAAAGAAGAAACAACCAAAACATTCTAGACTCCACGTCCATGCATTCTCTGAATCAACCACCCTATAACCTGTTTAGTTCTCCGTGATGGTAGTTGAAATTTATTTTATAACAGTTCAATTTCTACTCACATGTCAAAAGAAATACCAGATCCCTTCTGATATCATTATGTACAAATGAAGGCTGCACACCAATTCACCCCCGTGATCTTTCCATTCCACACGTAAGGCCTGACTTTAGGCCTGATATTGCCGATCAATTTAAATACCGTAATGTATCAGCTCCCACATTCATTGAATATATTTCAATATATTATCACTCCATCACATATAATACTAAAACAGATACACTAATATGCTGATTCAAATCGAAAACATGCAAGGGGCTGTAAACATTACCACGTGCTAACCATGCATTCGAAGCCCAAGAGCCCACAACATCGCGATGCGTGAAAGTGTTCAATATTTAGCATAGCATCAGCGCGCTCTGTCAGTCTAGATAAGTAATATTAGTCTTTGATCAGAACAACGTTCGTTGTGTTTATTTTCCTATGCAAGGGTATAAAGGAAAATTAAGCTTGATTACAGTACACTGTAGGGTGCGATTTCTTCATGCAAACATATCGACGGCCTAGTTCTAATACCACGTATCTGACAATGCTCCTCTCCTCCATTATTCTCCTTAAGACTGATCACGCCCTCCAGTCACATATGGATATGCAGGGCATCAGAACAATTTTCGTTGAGACTCTCCTCATCATACTCAGACAACATACCACACTACCAACCATTACAGAAACACGCAATAGGGTTGGTGTCAGGAAGGGCATCCGGCCGTAACACAGGGCCAAATCCACACGTGCGACACAGTTCGCACCCGCGACCCCATAGGTGTGGGAAAAGCGGTAGGAAAACAACAAGAAGAAGAAGAATTTTCGTTGAGCTCAATTTATTTTGAGTGTGTGTAAAGGAAACTGATCCTTAAATACATTATACTGTAGGAGTGCGTAAATACGCCACGCAAACACACATTCCTACAGCACGATAAGGCTCACTTTTCTTTGCACACACGCATAGGAAAATGAACACAACGAAATTTGTTCTGATCAACGAGCTAGAAAGAGGACTATAGAGTGGCTATTGGACCGCCATATTTGAATCTACTTGAAAGCCACGTCCGCCATATTGTAAGCGACCAAATCGAGTGGGCTTGTGATGAAGCAAGTACAGAGACTGCGGGAATAAATACCGTTTCACAGTTTTCTTTATTAGGGAAGCACTCAAAGATGCGCAATGTCTGTTTAAAAGGACATTAAAAAATACAAGATACAGGCTACGTACTTACATATTGTATAAAGAAAGAAAATTAGCGCATTTCCACTAGTCTGAATTACAAAACAAATCACAAGACATTGCCAAAAATTTAGACCCACTTACAGGGAATGAAAATATAGAACAGAAAACTTTGAGCAAAGCAATATAACAACATCGAGAAATAATTCATATAACTTTAATAATAATAATAATAATAATAATAATAATAATAATAATAATAATAATAAATCCTGATATCTTTCCATTTACCTGGAATTGGCATTTTGTATGGATTTAGCCTAATTTTACGACCGGATGCCCTTCCTGACGACGCCAACCCTAGGTGGAGTGATGTATTTACTATTGGGTGCTTCTGTAGTGGTTTGCAGAATGTTCTGTTGTGTGTAGATGAAGAAGGTTATCCAGTCCCGGATCCAGAGGAATTAACTGTCGACTACCCGGTTAAAATGCTCAACCCGGTCGAATCTGGTGCCCTCTGAACCAAAGGCCAGCATGCTGATCATTCAGCCAAGAAGCCGGACACTAAACAACTTGGCAGGTTAGATCCTGGCTCAGTACGATAGTATTTAGGTGCTCAAATCCCTCAGAACTCCTGCGGGACAACATTCCGGCACCTCGGCTTATCCAAAAAAGTAGTTAGTAGGGCGTAAAACTAATAATAATTTACGAAAAATAAGTATTCTAGAGCCGTGGGGTACAAGGTTTGAAGTGAACAATGGTGTAATAAAGTATCCCTTAATAATAATAATAATAATAATAATAATAATAATAATAATAATAATAATAATAATAATAATAATAAAATAAGAACAAGAATTTGTAGGATAAACAGTTTGAAATAATTGCTAAAAAAGAGAACAGTTCTTCTTGTGATAATGATCTTAAATTACATAAGTTAACTTTCCTGAATAATTCACTTCGATTATCTTTGGAAGAAGATTATGGTAACGCCGATTTTTTATTTGCCTTATGTAGCACCCACTCAGACACGCCTTATAGCTACGGTGGGATAGGAAAAGGCTAGGACTGCGAAGGAAGTGTCAGTGGCATTAAGGCACTTGCCTGATGTGAAAATGGGAACCACGGAAAACCAGCTATCAGTGCTGTCGGCAGTGGGATTAGAACTCACTATATCCCGAATGCAAGCTAAGAGCTATATACCGCGAACCACGTAGCCAACTCGCTCAGTAGTAGTGGTGATGTAGGACTGAAAGTCCTCATATTACTCCGTATCGTTGGCAAAGGGGATGAGGTGACTAGGAAATTCTAAATATTGTAGGTGTGGCGTTGGACAGCAGGCGTCTTGTAACATCGTTGTTCACTTTATATTTATATTCAAAATGCTGGGGAAATGTGCTCTGTAGGATACAATGTAATAATAAATAGTGGTATTGGTTTTTCGTCCTACCGACTACTTAGTACGGTTTTCGGAGAAGCTGAAGTGCCGGAGATTTGCCCCGGTGGAGTTCCCTTACGGGCCGGTAAATCTACTGACACAAAGGTAACCTATCTGAGCACCTTCAAATACCAAATACAAGAAAATAAAAGTAGGCCTAATGTACACGTGCTGGATTGTGCTACACAGGCAACGTAATTCTGCTAATCGCCCAAAACTGTGTACTTTAGTAAAAAAAGAATCTTATCTAAAATATGATATTTATTCTTCGTGTTTTCTCTACAATTTATGCAATTGCATGCCACACACGTAGAGAGCATATTTTCTTCGATGTAATCTATTAGAAGTATCGCACCGTATGCGGAGAAATTATATGAATGGCGCTTAAACTATGGAGTCGCTATTTCGCCTTGGCACCACCCAGAGCACTGTAGCAGCCATGTTAGCCACTCTATAGTCCTCTTTCTAGCTCGTTGGTTCTGATGGACTGCATATCAATATGTGGTTGGGAGTAGGGTTACCAACCGTCCGGCTTTTCAATCATTTTGGTTATGTCCGGCCGGCATTTCTAATTAATCGACATTATCCGGCATTTTTCGTTAGAAGATTGCTCACTTAGGTTTTAGGCTGAAGACAGCATGTTATTGTATCGTACAGCAACTCCATTGGCTCAGGGCGCTACTTCCGAGGGTGGAAATAAGTAATACTAATATTCGATATATTGAACTCGAAGTCCAGGCATCGATCAACCAATCAACGCTTTTCGTTTCCACGTTTATGTTGAGAAAAACCGGAAGTGTCGAGAGCTACAGTTCACATGTGCTTGCCATATGATTTGCAGCTATCGTGTTTGGTTATCTGGTTCTCGCCGTAAATTATAGTGTGAGTATGCAGCGAGTGGAGTGAAATATTAATCTCATTGCATCCTATTACGTACCGGTATGTCATCTTTGCAACCTGAAAGGAGTGAATCTAAAAAAAGACAGTGTAGATTTTCGGATAAACCAAAACATAAGTATCTTGCTTTACTCACGGACACAGTGAAAGTGAAGCGAAATGTGCAGTGTGCAAGTTAATGTCGGATACAAAGGTGTTGGTGACTTGGAAAGACACGTTAACAGTGAAAAACACAAAAAGACGGTGAGAAGTAGGTCAATATCATGTTCAATGTTATCATTTGTCACTCCCAAATATTCACCAGATGATAAAAAAGTTCAAGCCGCATAAGCTACAATGTCATTTCATACAGTTTTCCATCACCAGTCGTACAAATCAATGGACTGCGCAGCGAAATTGAATAAGAGTATGTTCTTACGTTCTGAAGTAGCACAGAAACTGACCTGTGCAAGAACTAAAACAGAAGCCATAATAAATAATGTTATTGCTCCTCACTCGACAGATATTATAATTGAAACTCTTAACAATAAAGTTCCATTTTTTGGCCTAGGAACAGTTGCAAGCAATCCTGGTGCACTAAAGTTGTTTCCAATTGTCATCCAATTCTTTGATTACAAAGATAATGGCATTCAGATAAAAGTTCTTGATTTACAAGCATGTCCAAATGAAAGTTCTGAATGTATTTCCTCCTATATTTTAGATACTCTCAAAAAGCATAAAATTACTTCTAGATGCATTGCATTTTCTGGAGACAATGCCAAAGTTAATTTTGGAGGCCTTGCACGCAGGGAAGGGAAGAATGTTTTCCCTGCTCTCAAAAAAGACTTGAATGAAAACATAGTAGGTGTTAGATGTCCTACTCATATTCTGATGCTCTTCCTGTTGATATTGAGTCTGTGGTGATGAAAATTTTCAACTTCTTTCATATATATGCAGTGCGCACTCAGGAACTGAAAGACTTTTGTGAATTTGTTGATGTAAATTATCTGCAGCTTTTAAATCATTCTAAGACTAGGTGGTTAACATTGTATCCAGCAGTTGAAGGAATCCTGCAATTGTTCCCAGCTCTGAAATCCTACTTTCTTTCTCAGGGTAGGAAGTCAGTGCCTTCATCAATTAGAAACTTCCTTGAAAATGACTTTTTAGAGCTCTGTCTTTTGCTTCTTTCCTCAACCATGCACATTTTTCACTATAAAATGTTGTCCTTGAGAAAGAATATAATTCAGTTGTAGAATTACTTGAACTATTAGAATCTGTCCAATCTTCATTGAAAGGCAGACTTGAAGGTCAATTCATTCCCCTTAAAGTCAGACAGATGTTAAATACATTTTCAGAAGATGGTTTAGATAAAGAATGCAACGTGTTTATGGAGAATGTATCTTGTTTCTATGAAACCTGCACTGAGTACTTGGATAAATGGATGCATCCTATAGAGGAATTCAAGTGTTTCAAGTGGTTGAAACTTCAAAACAATTAAAGACCTCAGCTTTGACGATATTGTACCATGTATTCAGTACTTACAGTCAAAAGGTGTAGAAATAGATCATTCAAAATCATTCGACCAGTTCTGGGGCTTATTCTAAAACTTCAACTTTGGATAAAGATACAACACTAGACCAACACTGGTCTGTTTTTTTAATAAGTGCCAGAACATTGAGGTATTTTCTGAACTTTTTAACATTTGCCAGTTTTACTTTGCCATACCAGGCAGCAATGCCTCCACTGAACGTGTGTTTTCATTCATAAATGCTCAAAGGACAAAGGAAAGGAACCGTTTGTTGGTGAAAGGAAAGTTAAGGAATGTTACTTGCGAAGTTCAATTTCAAAGATGTGTCGTGTGAAGAATTTTATAAATATGTACTTCAAGAAAATAACTCGCTTCTTCTTTCAAAAGTAAGTTCTGTTGAAAAATACAGCTTCAAGGAAATGAACTGCAGCAAGGACTGATCATTAAGTAAGGTATTTCCTTTTGTAAAAAGTTGTGTGTAATATATGTAGACTATAATTTTGTTATCGATTGAAATTGTCAGGCATTTTTCTTAATTTCCTGCTTTTTGCTAAGCAGTGTCCTGCATTTGGAAATTTTCAGTTGGTAATCCTAGTTGGGAGGCGCGACCAGTCTTAAGGAAAATCATTCATAAGAACAGTAGGCCTACTGTCCGATACGTGGTATTCGATTTTTAAAAATTTGGCTTTACGTCGCTCCGACACAGATAGGTCTTATGGCGACGATGGGATAGGAAAAGCCTAGGAGTGGGAAGGAAGCGGCCCTGGCCTTAATTAAGGTACAGCCCCAGCATTTGCCTGGTGTGAAAATAGGTAACCACTGGAAACCATCTTCAGGGCTGTCGACAGTGGGGCTCGAACCGACTATCTGCCGGAAGCAAGCTCACAGCTGCACGCCCCTAACCGCACGGCCGACTCACCCGGTCGTGGTATTAAAACTAGGCCGTCGATAAATTCCTATAGTACGGTACGATACGGTTCGTTTTTCCTTTACACATCAGCATAGGAAAATGGTCACAATGAAAATTGCTCTGATTGACCGCATATCAATACGTAGCTGGGAGACGTGACCGGTCTGTAGGAAAATAATGGGTAAGAAGAGCATTGAGGGGCTGCTAAGCCGAGGCGGTAAAGGCGAGCTCGGTTCTCCCGGAGGGACGTGGGTTCGATTCACCGTCAGGAAGTCGTAAAATTTAAGAAACGAGATTTCCACTTTCGGAGCTGCATATGGCCCTGAGGTTCACTCAGCCTACACTAAAAATGAGTACCAGGTTAATTCCTGGGAGCAAAGGCGGCGGGCGTAGAGCTAACCACTCTATTCCATCAAGTGCCGAGATTTTTTTTTTTTTTTTTTTTGCTAGTTGCTTTACGTCACACCAACACAGATAGGTCTTATGGCGACGATGGGATAGGAAAGGCCTAGGAGTTGGAAGGAAGTGGCCGTGGCCTTAATTAAGGTACAGCCCCAGCATTTGCCTGGTGTGAAAATGGGAAACCACGGAAAACCATCTTCAGGGCTGCCGACAGTGGGGCTCGAACCCACGATCTCCCGGATGCAAGCTCACAGCCGCGCGCCTCTACGCGCACGGCCAACTCGCCCGGTAGTGCCGAGTTTACGGATAGTGGAAGCCTTTACTTTCCACCCCTCCAAGGGCCTTCGTGGCCTGTACGGAGATGACCAAGAAGAGAATTGTGAGATACGAGGTTTTGTTTCTTCAACGACGATATGATGTTTCTGTTATCGCTGCTTCTTCTGCAACTTTAGAATCATTTTCTGACAGCTTTATGCTTACAGTAACTGTTTGTAAGCAACTTTTTATTGCTTTTATCCCTGTACTCTTTACTTTTTATTTTACACGAGCGCGGATTAGTACGATATAGGGCCGGGCTGAGTGGCTCAGACGGTTAAGGCGCTGGCCTTCTGACCCCAACTTGGCAGGTTCGATCCTGGCTCAGTCCGGTGGTATTTGAAGGTGCTCAAATACGACAGCCTCGTGTCGGTAGATTTACTGGCACGTAAAAGAACTCCTGCGGGACTAAATTCCGGCACCTCGGCGTCTCCGAAGACCGTAAAAGTAGTTAGTGGGACGTAAAAACAAATAACATTAGTACGATATAGACACGTAGCTGGAAGATTTCGATATGAATTCCTATGCTGATGTGTAAACGAAAATTAACCTTATCGTACCGCAGTGTAGGAATGTATGTTTGTATGACGTATTGACGCACTCCTACAGTATCACGTATTTAAGTTTCATTTTCCTTTACACGGTAGCATAGGAAAATGAATACAAGGGATGTTGTTCTAATGGACTGAATATCCATGATTGTGTGGCTGGGAGGCATGACCATTCTTAAGGAAAAAATGGATAGAAAGTGTATTCTCAGATACGCGGTATTGGTTGCGCATCGGCAAAATACTAGTTCCTTTATAACACGTTGCAGATTATCCTCCAGTGATACTGTACATTCCAAGTGAAAATAGTTTTAGATTAATTATTACTCCTCAAAATGGCTGGAATGTGCAGTCGATTTCTGTGATGTATTTGAGCTCGTCCGCCCCCAGCTCAATGCCGCCCATTCTCTCCGCCGCCATGTCAAAAGTTTACATTGGCATGGCCGCCAGCCTGCTGCTGATCACGTTCACTGACAATGCTGCGAAAATATGTGACTGGTGCATGTATGCTCTATGGTGCAAGTAGTGTCATCAACTCTGTGAATACTCTTTGGCTCATTTCGCATTAAGATAAGTTCCAAATTTCAAATTCCTAGGTGTTTAGACAGAAGTAAACATAAATATTTCAGATATTCTGTGTCACTTGATAGAATCTGATGATGTTATTTTATGAACGAAACATGTCATAATTTGTTTAATAGTGTGTAGAGTCTATTTGTCTTCCTTGTTTAATAATGTGTTTTTACAGGTATGTTATAGTGTAATACAGTAGTGGCGATTGTGGGGGGGGGATGGCAAAACTGCTATTTTGCTTTATGTCGCACGGACACAGATAGGTCTTATGGCGACGATGGGATAGGAAAGGCCTAGGAATTGAAAGGAAGCGGCCGTGGCCTTAATTAAGGTACAGCCCCAGCATTTGCCTAGTGTGAAAAGTGGAAACCACGGAAAACCATTTTCAGGGCTGCCGACAGTGGGATTCGAACCCACTATCTCCCGGATGCAAGCTCACAGCTGCGCCCTCCTAACCGCACGGCCAGCTCACCCGGTAGTGGGGGGGGGGAGGGGGCAAAAATGTACAGAAAATAAAAAGTGCCCGGGTTAGTGGGATATAGCTGGCAGTGGTGATGGTGGTGGTGGTGGTGGTGGCGGGGGGGGGGGGGGGTATATACATGAAAACTGGTAAAGGGTAAACATTTTTATGCTCTCTGAACGAATTTCCACAGAGAGGTAAAGGTTTTGCCAACTTAAGTGCGATAATAATAGTTTTTGAGATTTTGATTCAATACTACACTATAGAATAACACTTCCACAATTAAATAGAAGTAAGGCGTGATTATGCAATTATAAATAATTTAGTATTTGCTTACACACTAAGAAACAGACACTAAGGAGACTGCCAGACGGATGAATGCGCGCGGTAAGTCGGTGAATCGTACCTGAGTGTTCATGATCTTGGCACAAAAATGCAACCCTTCTAATCCTTTCTCACAGCACATGCAAAGTTTCCACTACTTGCTGTGGCACTATGCAAAGCCGCGTAGAACGACATTTTGTGCGTATTGGTGCTAATAATAATTAAAGAAAATAAAGTAAAGAATTGTCCGGCCCCGCGGTGTAGGGGGCAACGCGTCCGCCTGACACCCGGTGGCCCCGGGTTCGATTCCCGGCCGGGTCAGGGGTTTTTAATTGTAAATGATTAACATCCCTGGCCTAGGGACTGGGTGTTTGTGTCGTCGTTAATGTTCCTTTCCTCACATTCCGCCATTTCCAAACACACGCAGGTTCACAACATATGGTGCAAAGTAGGGGCAAAAGATCTTTAAAACTAAAAAATTAGCTTGTACAGCCGGCTAAAATGGGATTAAAATGTGGTTCCCCCACCTCGCCCCCTTAATCACCGCTACTTGAACTTGTGTGTTCGACAGACTAAAAAGCTCTCAAGTTGCATTTAAAATGGGTTAGATTATCCATAACATATGATTTTACGTGACCCTTGTTCCGCTCAATAGCTAAATGATTAGCGCGCTGGCCTTTGGTCCAGAGGGTCCCGGGTTCGATTTCCGGCCGGGTCGGAGATTTTAACTTTCATTGGTTTGGCTTGGGGACTGGGTCTGTGTACCGTCTTCATCATTAAAATTCATCGTGGGTAGGGCTCCATCCTTATAGCCGCGCAGGTCGCCTGTACGGCGTCAAATCGAAAGACCTCTTCGGAGGACACACGTGATTAAAAACTATTACGTGACGCTCTATCAAATATTCACTTTAACACTGAATAAAAGTGATGCAAGTTAATATGTTCCAAATCACCATTAAGAACATAGTTACCGGGCGAGTTGGCCGTGCGCGTAGAGGTGCGCGGCTGTGAGCTTGCATCCGGGAGATACTAGGTTCGAATCCCACTATCGGCAGCCCTGAAGATGGTTTTCCGTGGTTTCCCATTTTCACACCAGGCAAATGCTGGGGCTGTACCTTAATTAAGGCCACGGCCGCTTCCTTCCACCTCCTAGGCCTTTCCTATCCCATCGTCGCCATAAGACCTATCTGTGTCGGTGCGACGTAAAGCCCCTAGCAAAAAAAAAAGAACATAGTTGCTAAATATCCGTTGATTAGTTAATTTTTGTAATTGCAGCAGTAGGCCTAATGCTATCTATCGAAGTAAAGTGACAGCGGAAGAGTCACTGCCTTCGGCTAGACCTACTGACAACTGTCAGAAAGTTCTAGTTATTGCTGATAACGGTACCCTACGATTTACGTGTTCAGGCAGGTGCTGCTTTTCATTAGGTTCAATAGTTCACTGAAAACCCTGTTAATAAGAAGCTACTTATTTTCCAGTTTGTTATTTTCCTAAGAGTAAAATCAGGGAGAATATTGCTAGTTATTCGGTTTGCGTTGCTTAGAGCAAATAAGAGCTCTATCCAGCAAAGTTGGGTGATTCCCAGCAAAAGGTTCTGAAACAGCCTTAGGAAGGGTGCGAGTGTTAGGTGTTTCTAAAAATGCAGAAATCGCCAGAGAAAGTTGTGCCTCATATACTTCTGATATCTGTCACTCACACTGTTCTTCTTTCTCACACTCACACTGTTCTCCTCTCTTTCCAAATTTGCCTGGAAGCGGTACATAACAGTGGTACAAAGGAAGGGTTCGTCCCTGCTTTGATACCACTTTAAAGAGGACGGAGGAAGGAGTGGGGGCATTGGCCGCTGTATTTCTAAGAAAACTGTTCTCACTAGTAGTCAGAACGTTGCTTTGCTTTCCTGTGGCGCAGATTCCTGTTTACTTGTGCGTACGTTTAACGTAAGTTTCTAACAGTAGCAGCCTGAAAGTGTTATGCAATAGCGGAGATCAGTGTTCCTCCGAAAATAATTTTTTCAAGTCTTCCATTAGAAAAAAATCTTATAATCAAGCCTTTGTCCTCTGTGAACTTTTCTCAGCGCAGACTGTGTAAAGTTAAATCGTTTTGCACAGTATTCAAGCCTCAAATTTATTCACCACGAACATTCAGCAGCAACGCCATCGACTTCTATATTTTTAGCTTAGGTGAGTGGTTATTTTATTTTATCCTTATGGTCTGATTGTATGTTTATTTCATCTCAGAACCAGTAAATTTCCATGGGAAAAAGCTGTTGGCCTACTAATGTTATACATTTAAAAAATGAAATAGGCCTATGTGAACCCCCATCATCAAACTTCGCGAATCGCCACTGGGCGTAAGACGAGTAGGCCATCATTTAATTCTCTACTGGCTCGTCGGAGTCGGGGCATTCGAGGCCTCCCCTTCATTATTCTGATTCATTTTCCCATCATTCTTCGAGTGATCGTTCCTTGACGCTTTTTATCTCGCTCCGATAAATATCTTCATGATCTTTTTCTTCTTCTTCCACCGCTTTTCCCACATCTGTGGGGTCGCAGGGGCGAACTGTGTTGCACATGTGGATTTGCCCCGGTTTTACGGTCGAATGCCCTTCCTGACGCCAACCCTATATGGAGGGATATAATTACTATTGCGTGTTTCAGTGGTAATTGGTAGTGTAGTGTGTTTCCTGAACATGAAGAGGAGAGTGTTGGGACAAACACAAACACCCAGTCCCCGAACCAGAAGAATTAAGCACACGCAATCAAAATCCCCGACCCGGCCAGGAATTGAACCCGGGACCCTGTGAATCGAAGGCCTCAACGCTGACCATTTCAGCCAATGAGTCGGACATTATCTTCATGAACAATAGCCACGCATGTTTGCAGTAGGCCTATATAAAAACAATCACAAAAAACGTCACCATTGCCAGTTAGTTCGTAACCATGACGACGGAACAATATTTCCACATCAGCGATGCACACCGTCGATTGACATAGCAATACATATATAAATTAATGAATATCTGCATTATTATATCTCATACGGGAAAAATGTACCGGACATAAATGGTAGGAAATGTTATTTCCTGTGACGTTTGTTATGTAGGCTGTACAAATTTTACATAGAGTTAATATTTCCGTAAATATTTGGAAGTTTGTAAAAAAAAAAAAAAAATTGACAATATCTGTCTTATTATTCCTCGTGCGGTAAAAAACGTACCGGTATGAAACATAAATATTAGAAATTATATTTCGTTTATTACGTATTTATTTTCGATACAGTTAGGGCTAATATAAATAGAGAAATTTGGCATACGTGTCTCGGTCCCATTAATATTCCTACAACACTCTTCTTCTTCTCCTTTTCCTACCGCTTTTCCCACACCTGTGGGGTCGCGGGCGCAAACTGCGTAACGCATGTGGATTTGGCCCTGTTTACGGCCGGGTACCCTTCCTGACGCAAACCCTATACGGAGGGATGTAATCACTGTTGCGTGTTTCTGTGGTGGTTGGTAGTGTAGTGTGTTGTGTGAATATGAAGAGGAGAGTGTTGGGACGGACACAGACACCCAGTACCCAAGCGAGAAGAAGTAATCAGAAGCGATTAAAATACCCGACCCGGCCGGGAATCGAACCCGGGACCCTCTGAACCGAAGGCCGGAACGCTGACCATTCAACCAACGAGTCGGACTGGTATTGCTGCACCACTGCATACTAATTATATAATATAAGACCAAAACAGCGCCCACCCCTGCTCTCCTTGAACTTACATACAGAGTTCCGAGTAATTCGTTCTATTGTTGTTTTTCCGTGATGTCTTCACAAAGAAACAAACAAGTATACAGACAAGCAAACAAACATACAAACGCAAAATGAACTGAATCTACTTTCGGCTTTTGTATATCTAGGCCTAATCCGAGATTTATAAAGAACGAAGTTTGAGCCAAAATTGGAAATATAATTTTAGTTCTATAGATATCGGTATCCTATAGTTGATTTACTCTAAATACAATGAACATCAACATAATTTACCGTACTTCTAAACATAGTCCGCCTTTGTGGTGTAGTGGTTAGCGTGATTAGCTGCCACCCCCGGAGGTCCGGGTTCGATTCCCGGCTCTGCCACGAAAAATTTGAAAAGTGGTACGAGGGCTGGAACGGGGTCCGCTCAGCCTCGGGAGGCCAACTGAGTAGAGGTGGGTTCGATTCCCACCTCAGCCATCCTCGAAGTGGTTTTCCGTGGTTTCCCACTTCTCCTCCAGGCGAATGCCGGGATGGTACCTAACTTAAGGCCACGGCCGCTTCCTTCACTCTTCCTTGTCTATCCCTTCCAATCTTCCCATCCCTCCACAAGGCCCCTGTTCAGCATAGCAGGTGAGGCCGCCTGGGCGAGGTACTGGTAATTCTCCCAAGTTGTATCCCCCGACCAAGAGTCTGAAGCTCCAGGACACTGCCCTTGCGGCGGTAGAGGTGGGATCCCTCGCTGAGTCCGAGGGAAAAGCCGAACCTGGAGGGTAAACAGATGATGATGATGATGATGATGACTTCTAAACATAAACGAAAAGTCACGCCTTCGGATTTCAAGCCAACTGTCTATAAAGTGAATCGGTTATAATTCAAAACTTAACCGACTGGAAGTAATCCGTATCGGGGTTAAGAGCTGATTGACAAGTCATTTGCTTCTCGCCAAGACGGCGCTGCGCTGGTTCGAATTCCGAGAAATGTATGGCTGGTAGGCTAGGCTACGCACAAGTTAAGAGACGCTCTACGAAGATTTTTTCTGTTTGACGAAGTGCATAGAAGTCAGTTCAGTTAATAATAATAATGATAATAATAATAAAAATAAGAAGAAGAACAATAATAATCCATTTCTGATAAGATACAGTGTGCACAGTGTACTATACAGTATGTACTATGTCTCCTGATAGATCAAGTAAATCTAGTTTATCACTCATATTTTCGTCTCAAGCTATTCCTTGGCTTTGGCGATGTTAAAAGCGACAATGTTAGTAATACAATTCCTTATGCAGTCAGTCCCTGTGATGAATGGTGTGAAACTGTTGCTCATAGGGTCAGTTAGTGTATGCATTTCAGTGGGCTTGGTTGGCTGATATGTATCAAAACTTTCTGGTTCGGTGAAGAAAGCAACGGCAAACCGTCTCACATCACATTTTCTTGTAGGGCCTACACCTCTTCAATGACACCTAGGCCATCTAGGACAGCTGATGGTGTATCTGTTGAGGATCCAACCAGACCTATTGCTGAAAACGTACATATAATAATAATAATAATAATAATAATAATAATAATAATAATAATAATAATAATAATAATAATAATAATAATAATGGTTTTACGTCCCACTAACTAATTTTAAACCGAGCTCGATAGCTGCAGTCGCGTAAGTGCGGCCAGTATCCAGTAATCGGGAGATAGTGGGTTCGAGCCCCAGTGTCGGCAGTCCTGAAGATGGTTTTCCGTGGTTTCCCATTTTCACACCAGGCAAATGCTCGGGCTGTACCTTAATTAAGGCCACGGTCGCTTCCTTCCCATTCCTAGGCCTTTCCTATCCCATCGTCTCCAAAAGACATATCTGTGTCGGTGCGACGTAAAGCAAAATAGCAAAAAAAAAAAAAAAAAAATTACATCCTTACTACAACCCCTAAATACCCTCATAACCATGTGCAGAGATCTGTACCCTTCATTAACAATCATATTTATGTGATTACCCCAATGAAAGCCTTTTCTTATATTAACACCTAGGTAGGCCTACTTACAATGATCCCCAAAAGGAACTTTCACCCCATCAACGCTCCCTTCCCACTCCTAGCCCTTTCCTATCTCATCGTCGTCATATGACCATTCTGTGTCGGTGCGACGTAAAGCAGCTTGCAACTAATTTTAAATTTGTCGCAGACGTCGGAGTGTCGGAATTTTTCCCCGTAGAAATCGGGAGGTTTACCGCTACACAGCTGGCATATTTCAACACCTTCAAATGCGATCGGAATAAACCAGGAACTAACTGGCCAACTTGACGACGCAGAAAGAAAGCACTCTACCGTCTGAGATACTCAGCCAGACAGAGATCAGAATAACTATATTATGACTAGGTAAAGGACACCAGCATTCAAAAATTCAGAATTTTTTAAGCCAACCTCGGTGGCGCAGTAAGTTAAAGGTTGTCCTTCTGTTCCTAAGACAACGGGTTCGTATCTGGATGAGGTCGGTGGCATTTGAAGGTTTTTTTTAATGGGAGGACTCCGTGTCGTTGCCTTCCGGTACATAAAAGAACTCCTGTAGGAGATGGAGATACCGTCGCTTTTCGGGCAAAAGACCATATCTCCCAATGCTCCTCCAATTCATTATTTCCCTTAAGACTGGTCACGCCTCAAAGCCACATATGGATATTTAGTCCATCAGAACAATACGCGTTGTGTTAATTTTCCAATGCTTACGTTTAAAGGAAAATGGACCTTACCGTGCCGCATTCTAGGAATGTACGTTTGCGTGATTTATTTACGCACTCCTACAGTATAATGCACTTACGGTTCATTTTCCTTTACGCATCAGCATACGAAAATGAACACAACGAAAATTGTTCTCATGGACTGCATATCAATATGTGGCTGGGAGGCGTGACCACTTCTAAGGAAAATAATGGACAGGAAGAGCATTGTGAGATATGAATTTTTGCCCGAACGGTGATGAATGAGGATGAGGTCGGAAGAGAGGAGAATACATTTTCTAAGCTACCAGACACTGCAGTGGCAGGTACGGAAGAGAATGCTGTAATTTTTAACTCAACATTTGCTTCACGAAACGAGCCTGCAATAGCAAGTTGCAGCCTACCTCATTCAAGTATAAACACAGTAAAATCTTTGAATGAGAAGTTGCACCGGTATGAAAACCATTTTAAAAATGCCCGGAAAACAAAATCGCAGTCTTAAACACACGTGTTGTAAATTTAATAATGCTATTTGTTTTACGTCCCACTAACTACTCTTTTACGGTTTTCGGAGACGCCGAGGTGCCGGAATTTAGTCCCGCAGGAGTTCTTTTTACGTGCCAGTAAATCTACCGACACGAGGCTGACGTATTTGAGCACCTTCAAATACCACCGGACTGAGCCAGGATCGAACCTGCCAAGTTGGGGTCAGAAGGCCAGCGCCTAAATTCAAACATATTATCGTCCTATATCACCGGGCGAGTTGGCCGTGCGGTTAGAGTCACGCAGCTGTTAACTTGCATCCGGGGGATAGTGGGTTCGAATCCCACTGTTGGCAGCCCTGAAGATGGTTTTCCGTAGTTTCCCATTTTCACACCAGGCAAATGCTGGGGCTATACCTTAATTAAGGCCACGGCCGCTTCCTTCCCACTCCTAGGCATTCCCTATCCCATCGTCGCCACAAGACCTATCTGTGTCGGCGCGACTTAAAGCAACTAGCAAAAAAGAGGTACATACATCTTCATTATAAACTGTTATGCCTTTCAGCTTTCAGTCTGCAAGACTCTGTGAATTGACTCTTCACCGCCACAAGTCTCTATGTAACTAGTTCTGTGTACTCGTTTCGTTCTGTATCTCTTGTATTTAAATCGTTAGAAACTGAGTCTAACCATCTTCGTCCTGGACTCCCTCTACTCCTACACTCCATAACACAGTCCATTATTCTCCTAAGTATTCTCAGACAAAACAAAACAAATGATATGCACAGTGTAAAGAAACACCCGAGAGAATTTTTCAATAGTGATCCGATTTGTTTATTGAGCGGGAAAAAGAATTTTGGCCAAATGTGACAATCAAAAACTCTCTCAAATTAAAATTTTCTTGCGGAAATACAGGCTATGGAGAGTTTTAGAGCAAAATTATCCGCTTCCTTCCCTAAGAACCCTTCGTAGGAAAGTTCAGAATATTCCCTTTCAGCCTAGCATTCTAGGGGGTGTTATTAAGATCTCTTTAGCAGTGAAGAAAAACAATGTGTTCTATTAATGGATGAAATGTCAGTTACACCAAGGAATGAATATGACAAATCATTCAATGCATTCACTGAGAAAGTTACCTTACCTGATCACAATGGGCAAGCTACACATGGTTTAATGCTTAAGTTGGGTGGATTATCAAGTAGATAGGAACAGACAATTGCATACTTTTTCACTGGAAACAGTACAGGTGGCGCTGTGTATGGAAATATTTCAGGCATTAGGGCGTATAATAAAAACCTAAGAAATAGGTTTTAATATTTTGGCAGTTGTGTTAGATATGGGTGCACCAAATCAGGAATTTTGGAGGAGTGTTTGTGTAACTGCAGGACGTCACAGAACGGTAGTTAATTATTTCTTGCACCCCTGTGACGAAAACAAGAAAATCTGTGTCATTCCAGATCCAGTTCACCTTTTCAGGAATATGCTCAGGTATGCTTAGTAATAAAAAAGTGATCACTATCCCACAATCAATTGCTGAATAATTTGGCCTACCCTCTGTTCAAGTCGAGGTATCCCATGTAGGCCTACTGGAGTTAATTGTGTACCAACCGAAATTCAATTTCAAGTTAGCACCGAATGTTACTGAATAAGTTGTGCAGCCTACCCCTGTCACTTCCATAAGATGCGAGTGCCAACTTCAACCAAGATGATAAACCATTCTTGTCAGTAGTGCTCTGAAGTTCCTGGCTGAAGAATTAAATCGTCCAGAATTTTACACTACTGCTTGATTCATAGACTTGGTTGAAAAATGGTTTGTACTTATGAGTTCGTGTAGCACAACCATGGCATTCAGCACACACAATTCTGATGCATATAATGAAAATATTCCCTTACTCAACCGTTTTGTGGACATCTATTCTAATATTAAAATAGGAACGAGAGACGCTTGAAAACCTGTACGAATTGGAATTATTCTCTGTGCAAAATTCATGCTTGAGTTACAGGCTGTGTTACTGAAAGAGTACCAGTATTATTTTATTCTAACTTCCAGGTTCACACAAGATTCACTAGAGAATATTTTCAGTCTTGTAAGAGCTAAGCAACCTGTCCCTACAGCATTATAGTTCAAACGTAATTTGAAACCGATCATGATCTCTCAATAAATGAAGGATGTGAGAAAAGGAAGCTATGAGGAGGATGATAGCAATTAGAGTGTCAGCAGGAAGTGCAAGTGAAAGAACCTGAAACACCTCAACATTTCAGCAAAAGGAGCTGACACCCAGTGAAAAGAATTCTCCCTATTATTTGTTGGGTTATCTAATTAAGAGCGCACCGAGCTCGATAACTGCAGTCGCTTAAGTGCGGCCAGTATCCAGTATTCGGGAGATAGTAGGTTCGAACCCCACTGTCGGCAGCCCTGAAAATGGTTTTCCGTGGTTTCCCATTTTCACACCAGACAAATGCTGGGGCTGTACCTTAATTAAGGCCACGGCCGCTTCCTTCCCAGTCCTAGCCCTTTCCTGTCCCATCGTCGCCGTAAGACCTATCTGTGTCGGTGCGACGTAAAACAACTAACAAAAAAAAAAAATTAAGACCGTTAAGAAGAATTCCAGGCACTGTGGGAATTGTTTAAAGAGCTTAGGTAGTTTAGAGCCCTATGGCTAATCTTATGAGAGGTTAACTCAAATTGAATGTTTCAAAGAGAGCACATTATGGTTTGTAAATGAGTTTACATTTCAGTTTGTATTATATATGGAAGAATTGCTTTCTAGCTATATAGATGTAGTGAAGTCACAAAGCAAGTCGATTGACACAAAATGGTTTATGGTATCTAAAGTGAAGAAGGAAATTTCTGCAATTCCGATGTTTGACTGTCATAATTTTTTGAACACATTCATAACGGGGTACATTGTAGTTAGACTAAAAACTGAATCGAAAAGAAAGAAAAGTAAAACTTACTTTATCAGCAAATATGTGGCAGCACATGCGTGTGTAATTTAAATTCTGTTTGATACACTAAGGTTTTCTTGTTATTCCTAGCGTTTTCCCGCTGGTGCGGGGTCCTCTGTTCTAAACTTAACTCGCAATATTGCACATTCTTGAGTCTTCATATCAACATTCACTGTGTCATACCAGCGCTGCTTTGGACGTCCGAGTAGTCGTTGCATATTAATTTCAAACGTGTGGGTGAAATTGACAGCTGTTGCAGGTACAGCACGCAGGGCGTGACCATAACATTGGACACATTTCTCCCGTGCCTTCTCAGTGATGGGTGCAATGCCCATTTGCTGGCGGACGGTGTCGTTTTTGAAATGATGCAGGAGTGTGGTACCCATCGACCAACGGAGCATGCGCATTTCCATGGTGTGTAATTGGCGCTCTGTAGCTTTGTCAGCTAGTCGACATTCAACACCATATACAGCAACTATCATGCGGTATATTTTGGATTTCAGATGTAGTGGCATCATTCTGTCGCAGAGTTGGCCCGTGACTTCCCTACATCTCATCCATGCTGCCTTTGTCGTAGTTCGCACTTGATCACGTATCCTACCATCAGTCTGTGGGC
Organism: Anabrus simplex; assembly: GCF_040414725.1. Taxonomy (NCBI): domain Eukaryota; kingdom Metazoa; phylum Arthropoda; class Insecta; order Orthoptera; family Tettigoniidae; genus Anabrus; species Anabrus simplex. The sequence goes on from NC_090266.1 coordinate 210,159,776, forward strand.
GAGAAGCTAGATACCTGAAGCTTACGGTCTTCATTAAGGTCTCTCCATCATCTTGAATTGAGCCGTTGCTTGGGATGGTTTCCTGGTATTCGGTCTTCTTTTTGTTCAGTCTAAGACCGTATTGTGAGAGATGGCTGTTCCAGTCTTCATCTTGACGCTGCAATCCACCTCTGCTGGCATCAGCAAGTGCGACATCATCTGCGTATGAGAGAGTCCCAGAGACACTCCTCTGCAGGTCCCATGTGATTGTGTCCATGACGAAAACAAAGAGTAATGGGGACAATGCGGATCCTTGGTGTACACCGACTTCGACTGGGAAGCTCTCCGAGATGCCGACAACGCACGTACACGACTTGTGGTGTTCGAGTAAAGCATCTTGATCCAATTAATATGCGTTTCTGGTACACCATGGTCACGAAGTGCATACCAGATCACACGATATGGAACACGGTCGAAAGTCTTTTCAAGATCAAGGAAGGCAGTATGCAGTGGCCGTTGTTTCTCTCGGTGCTTTTCAATTAGCATTCTGGAACAAAGATGGCGTCGGCTTTTCCAGCACCCTTGACGAAGCCGCACTGGTTGGTACTAATGCTGACGATGTCACGCAGTCGTCGATCGAGGAATCTCTCAAAAATCTTCATTGTGTGCAACGGAGTCAGAGTCAACACTAAGGTAACCACAAAGATTTTGACTAACTGCATAATGTGGAAGACTTAAAATCGTGTGGTATGTCAATGGGAATATTGGGGAATTTTGTCTAATGTACCTGTTTAACTTTGACTGCGTAACTTAAAATGTTATGCACATGAAAGTACAATAGTTAATAACATTCAGGACTTACTTTTTAGTACTTCTGGGAGAATTTACCACCTCCAGCAACTTGAGGTACTCCTTTCTAATTGTCATCCCGGACACTTGACAGATCACTTTTATCTTAAATTTCAGTCACACGCCTCGGTGTTGACGACTAACATTCCAAAACACTTGCACAGAGAAAGAGTGTAATAGAAGATTTGGGCAAATAGAGAATAATTCACAATCACTAAACCCGTATAGGAGCAAAATGCTGTTGAAGACAATCCATCTGGTCACTGTATGTAGAAGTTGACTGTCTCACTGAATTACGCAGTAAAAACTGAAGAAATTAACTCGTGTGCAATAACGTGTCATTGCCTCATGATTAAGAAAGCCAGATGTCTCAGAGAGTGCTTCAGTCCTCAGCGTTATCTGACGTTGAATAACTTGTGAACTAGCACTGTCATCTATTTTAAATAAAACATTTTCTCATACAACTTACGTGCAAGCAGTATCCATCTAGCGGACGGTAGAGTCAGTTATAAGTTCATGCAATCTGTGTAAACAACATGCTGTCAACCCAATAGAGAACTTGGATGTTATTACATGTGTCTGCAAGTGTTATTATTTTCCTGTTTAGGCAAGAAATAAATATGTAATAGAAATTAAAATTATGAAATTCATTGTGTTTCGTTTTAATACGTTCATATTTTCTTCGCTTTCTTTGCCCATAACCTTGCCGTGATACAATCAACTGTTGGAGTGGATGTGGCGAACATAGCGGCCGCACGGACTTCGCCACACTGTATTAATATACTTAGTATATTTTCCACTACCTACAAGCAAACGCCGAAGTCAGTTCTGTGAAGTTGATTTGTTTAGACATTTTCTCTACCGGTACATGTGTAGGCTGTGGAAGTCGCTTAATTGTCTCACTCAACGGAAAATTGTACTATTATTTTGAGATGCGGAAAGGAGTGATAGGCCTCTACAGACAATAATAATGAAGCATGTTCTTAACCGTTCTGCAGTAGCCCTATTTTTTAACAATTTACTTTACATCGGACTTAGGCAACGATGGGATATGAAAGGGTCAGTAGGAAGAAAGCATCCGTCGCCTTGATTAATGTACAACTCCAGCATTTATCTGGTGTGAGAATGGAAATCCACGGAAAGCCATATTCAGGGCTGCCGACGATGGGGTTTAAACCCGCTATTTCCCGAATGCAAACTAACAGCTACATGACTCAAACCGCGCGGCCATTCCCTCCGTGGTCTTATGTTGAGTTCTCAGCCCAAAGGCTGGTTGGATCTCAAACAACCCCACCATTTAATGTCATAGACAGCCTAGGTTTAACTCTAGAGACGTACTAGGAGAATGAAGTAATTTCTTGCTGCTTTAATCGCTGAACCAGAATGTGTTATTACATGGCGCAACAGCTCCGAAGGGCCCTTGCCTACCAAGCGACTGGCGCTCAGCCTGTGGGCCTGAAGATTACGAGGTGTCCTGGAATCGTTACGACGAAACCTCTCGGCCGTTATTCTTGGCTTTCTAGACCGGGGCCGCTATCTCACGGACATATAGCTTTTCAACTGCAATTACACTAATCACGCAGGCTGAGTGGACTTCGAGCCAGCCCTCAGATCGGGGTATAAATTCCTGACCTGGCCGGGAATCGATCGCGGAGCCTCCGGGCAAAAGACAGGCACGCTATACATCTACACCGCGGGGCCGGAAATATCCGTCTGCCAAGCCCACTGAAATGTATACACCAACTGACCCTAAAGCAGACCCTACACGGTCAATAAAACTGTCAGTATCGAAAAATATTGACAGTAATACTGATCGCGTGTGAGACTGGAATGATGGAATGAAGGCCAGTACTGAAGCAGATCCGGATTTCCTGATCTGCGAGCTTCAGTACTGTAGAGTGGTAGGGATACTAACAGTCATACTGACCGTGTGATTGCGTTCGTCATTATTTCTGTCAGTATTAACGGAGCAGCGATGGACGACAAATGCGTTTCTCACCAAGGCCAAGTAGAGGTGCTAGTGGAACCGCCAAGTAGCCCTATCGCAAAAGTTTATCGAGCTATATGAAACGCAACACAATACTTCACATGTTTCCACAACTGCTATACTGATGGAAACTGGTACATTATAGCGGAAAACTTTAGGCCTAATTAATCTTCTAAATTTCTACCAGTTGCAAGATACCTCAGTGTCACCGCTAATTTCTCTCTGCCACCGATAAACAGGTCCGCAATGTTTGTATTTGCCTTATTAGAAAAGGCTCTACCACTCCTAGTAATTTCGCAAAAATAGGCCTACCTCACTCATTCGGAGATAGTTCTGATAATCTTCTACTTCGATATTATTGTATTTCCCTCAACAACTTCATATGAGTCCGCCCCTGTAGTGCCGTGATTAGTGTCATTACCCGGGTTCGATTCTCGGCTCTGCCACGAAATTTGAAAAGTGGTACAAGGTCTGGAACGGGGTCCACTCAGCCTCGGGAGGTCAACTGAGTAGAGGTGGGTTCGATTCCCACCTCAGCCATTCTGGAAGTGGTTTTCTGTGGTTTCCCACCTAACTTAAGGCCACGACCGCTTCCTTGTCTATCCCTTCCAATCTTCCAATCACTCACCAAGGCCCCTGTTCAGCATAGCAGGCGAGGCCGCTGGGAGAGGTACTGGTCATCCTCCCCAGTTGTATGTCCCGACCCAATATCTCACGCTCCAGGACACTGTCCTTGAGGAGATAGAGGTGGGATCCCTCTCTGAGTCCGAGGGAAAAACCAACCCTGGAGGGTAAACAGATTAAGAAGAGGAAGAAGAACTTCATATGAGAATACTCTTCTCTTCTCGTTTACGTTTAACACTGCGTTTTGTGCAGACTGCTAGTATGGTAGCTACACATGCCCGTCTTTTACGATCCATTTTGAATAAATACTGCAATTTCAAATTATATTGACGGTTATCGACTTTTTATTTGTAAGGTGAGAATACCGCAATGGTAAGCAAGTGCACTGGTACTGACCAAAATATTGACAGTAATAATGATCGTGTAAGGTCGCTACAATATTGATGCGTACTGTCAGTATTATTGACTCAGTATTACTGATCAGTATTACTAACCGTGTAGGGTCTGCTTATGAGAGAGACTTTCACACCATTCACCACTGGACTGGCTAAATAAGGAATGGCGTTGCTAACATTGCACATACTTCTCTTATGTTCATATTGTCAAAGCCAAGGACGAGAATGAAAACGAGTCAGTGAAGGTAATAAATATATTCTGCCCATACCACGAGACATAGCACTGTAATCACTACCCCTCGTCAGAAATGGATCTGTGCTCCCTACAGCGTTGAAGATTTAAAAACATGAGCTTACATTTCTTCTTGGCTATTGTAGTCAAAGTCACGAGACTCCAGTTTTATGTGAATCCGAATCACAGGGATGTAACTATTCTTTAAAAAATCCCACATGAATTGAATGCCGAGGCCTTGGCTGAGAACCAATTAAAACTCACTTCATTTTTCAGTAGCATGTAATATTAATCCTAGTTAACAATTAATCCCTTCCTTAAATAATGCATTTAAATAAAGTAGATTAGTAAATGAAATGGCGTATGGCTTTTAGTGCCGGGAGTGTCCGAGGGCCAGTTCAGCTCGCCAGATGCAGATTTGACTCCCTTAGGCGACCTGCGCGTCATGATGATGATGATGATGATGATGATGATGAAATTATGATGAAGACGACACACACTCCCAGTCCCCGTGCCAAAGAAATAATTTGTCTTCGGTCATAGCATAGAAATTCAATTTTTGGTGCTAATCAGGGTTTAAATTATCTTAATCCCTGTTCATACAATATCAGTTTTAAATTCATGCTGTCAACATTAATTTAAAATCAGGCATACAGCACAGCCACGCAATCAAAATATTTTAAAAAATATATGGACTAGCATTTGTACACGTTTTTCGCACGGGAATTTGCAGTGGATTACATGTTACTTTCAGGAATTCATGCGAAGTAACATGGCTCTATTCAAACGTTTAATGCGACATGTTAAAATGATATTTTCGTACGAACGCGCGTGACAGTAACGTGAAATATGATGAAGCTGAACAAAGTCGAGAGAGAATGATGACGATTTCCGAATTTATTGTACGGTACAGTTCCTGGTCCGATGTTGTGCGAAATTCTTCATGGTTCTCTGGTTGCATATTGTATCTCTCACCAATGGCGTGGTGCTCTGACATTGATGATACCTCTCTTAATATCTGTCGTATTCGAAAGAGTAAAATTGCTCTTTAGTATTTCCCGTTGTCCACTTTGAAGTGACGATATGTCCCATGCAACTTGGACTAACAATAAAAATTTTCGTAATCATCTGCGTTATTATCCGTCGTACGATAGATACGTACATGGCATAAAGGAACGGAAATAACATATTGTTAAACGTTTGTTGTATACAGTCTCTTGATAGACCTAATATTAATGAAAATATTTGAGAATAATCTTCCTGTAAATACTAACTTCATGTGATTAGCATGACATCATATGCACCTGATAGAATCCAAATACGTTGTTTGGTTGAAATAAGTCCAGTAGTTTTCCATTTTTAGGAATATACAAGCAGATGGATAACCAGACAGACAGACAGACAGACAGACAGACAGACGGACAGACAGACAGACAGACAGACAGACAGACAGACACCTATGGGAAAAGTACTATCTCACATTACCTCGGAGGTGAGATAAATTCGGTAGGGGTAATCTTAAATCCGAGAGAAATATGATGCATCCTCTGTTTTTCTCCTGTTATGGATCCTTCAAATAACTTTACGTCTGCGAGGGTGTCCGACATTGGCTGCAGAGAATGAAGCCCGTAGAAAATAGTAATTTTCTCCGTCATTTGAAGAGTAAGTTGAATTATGTTAATCACAAAATAATTCAGAATGAAGAGGCGTTTCACATATAGTCCACCGATTTTGTATATAATCAGTAGTGTAAGAGAAAATTGAAAAAAAACCTCCTTGGTCTTCCTATAAACTCCCAGTCTCTTCAGTGATTTTTAAATGATATGCATATCGAAATCTGCTCCTGGATTAGTAGACTCTAGATATAACGTTTGACAGAGATATAACAAATAGTATAAGGAAAAATGAAAAAAAAAGACCGTTTCTAGTCTTCTTCCCTCATTCTGTTTAGTGATTTTTAAATGATATGCATATTGAAACCTGTTTCTGGATGATTAGACTGTAAATTTGAAGTTAAGCAAGCAAAGCAAAGTCACCTCCGTACAGGCCATGAAGGCCATTCCACCGTTGTTAACGTGATGGGGTAGAGTGGTTAGCTCTACGCCCGGCCGCCTTTCCCCCAGGAATTAACCTGGTACTCATTTTTGGTGTAAGCTGAGTGAACCTCAGGGCCATATGCACCTCCGGAAGTGGAAATCTCGTTTCTTAAATTTTACGACTTCCTGACAGGGATTCGAAACCACGTCCTTCCGGGCGAACCGAGCACGCCTTTACCGCCTCGGCCAGGCAGCCCCTAAAAAATGAGATATAATCAATAGTGTAAGAGGAAACGAAAAAACTCTTCTGGTCCTGCCTTTGCTGGCGAGATGTAGTGTTTACAATGCACTATGTCTTCTGGTATGGGCTATATCAAATTTGTTACTTTCATTGACCTGTCTCAGTCTCATCCTTGGCTTTGACAGTATGAAAGTGACCGTGGTATGAGCGATGCTAGTAATACCATTCCTTATGCAGCCAGTCTCTGTTATGAATGGTGTGAAAATATCGCTCTTAGGGTCGGTTGGTGCATGCATTTCTGTGGGCTTGGCAGACTGATATGTAATAGCAACGGCTGGCTCGATGAGGAAAGCAACGGGAAACTACCTCACTCCTCATTTCCCTAGTACGCCTCTTCAGTGAAGCCTAGGCTATTTATGACAGATTTTGGCGGAGCTGCAGAGGATCAAACCAGCCTTCGGGCTGACTACCCAACATACACATACAACTGAGACTTTGGTATCGGTTACAGGGTGCAGTTCCGCAGTTACTGTATAATTAAACCAATTTTAAGTACGAACAATAAGTGGTGAATGGTTCAGCAGCTTAGCCGTTAAGCAACGGAGGCTGCCAAATAAAACATAATAAACTTATATTTCAATAATTTTACGACAGCGAATACTCCCTTTGTTTATATAACTTGACAATATATTGGATATTATCTACCTGCTGTAATTAAATTTATATTAGTTTCTCGTAGGTTTTACATTTTATTTGAGGGGGCCCAATTTTTTTACTTTGGCAGACGGGCCCGTGTCACATTCGGTACACCCCTGCTAAAACCCCAGTCTATTCAGTGATTTTTAAACGATATTCATATCGAAACCTGCTCCTGGATGAGTAGACTCTAAAGGTTAGTCGAGATCTATTCAGCCGTTTACCCGTGATGGTGGAACAAACAGACAAAAGGGCAAACAGACACAAAAGCTAAAAACTACTGATACATTTGGAATTGACCTGAAACGGATAAATATATCTAAATTTGGATAAATAATTGACATTACAGATATAGGCATAATAAACATGGTTCGTGGAGTGGGTTACTATAGTCACGTCCTAGTTCATGAACCATGGGCAACGGCTGAGAGGCGTTAGAGTCGGGATATCAGTTGCCATGGAATAGGACTGTGCATCTTGAATTTCATCGCTGCCGGGACAAAACCTCCTATGTGAAATATTTTAGCTTAGACCTTTGGCCGGTACTGTTCTGTCATCTAAGGTGCAATACTGTGTCAATATTGTCGAGGCATTCTCGCTCTTCATAATGTATTTTGTTGCGGGTCATTATATCTCCAAAAATGTTATCACATAGGATATTTTGTCCTGGCAACGACGATATATTCTGAGTCATGGTCCTCCTTGTGCCAAGCTGGCTACGACTAAACAATCCACCAGTGGTCCCTAACCCGTCAAAGGAGAAATTCTCACTGGGACTATGTGTAAACAGGGTAGCATCCAGCTTCACAGAATTTGTACTGGGCTCGCTCAGAACGTTTTTAGCAAACCTCGGACCTTTCGGAGTACCGGAGTTCCACTTCCACTTGACAGGCGAGGGACTCGTTGCAGACAACTTGACGAACGAAATATAATGGGCATGTAGAACTGAGTCGGCAAAGAGGATGCGTCTGGATGTGTTAGGAGTTAATGGTATTCGAGTAAGGGGAGATAACGAGAAAGAGATAGGAGACTATAAAATGTTCTTAACAGATGTTAAAAAGAGAATGGCGAGTTGGCCGTGCGTGTAGAGGCGCGCGGCTGTGAGCTTGCATCCGGGAGATAGTAGGTTCGAATCCCACTATCGGCAGCCCTGAAAATGGTTTTCCGTGGTTTCCCATTTTCACACCAGGCAAATGCTGGGGCTATGCCTTAATTAAGGCCACGGCCGCTTCCTTCCAACTCCTAGGCCTTTCCTATCACATCGTCGCCATAAGACCTATCTGTGTCGGCGCGACGTAAAGCCCCTAGCAAAAAAAAAAATAAAGAGAATGGCAAGAGTGTAGCGTAGGACTGTTAATCGGAAATACTATTGCATGCAACATAGTTTCCGTTAGGCTCGTAATTGAGCGAATAATAATTTCGTGTGGCTATTTCTAGCCGGGTGCAGCCCTTGTAAGGCAGACCCTCCGATGAGGGTGGGCGGCATCTGCCATGTGTAGGTAACTGCGTGTTATTGTGGTGGAGATAAGTGTTATGTGTGGTGTGTGATTTGCAGGGATGTTGGGACACTAGAAACACCCAGCCCCCGAGCCAATCGAATTAACTAATGAAGGTTAAAATCCGCGACCCGGCCGGGAATCGCATCCGGGACCCTCTAAACCGAAGGCCAGTACGCTAACCATTCAGCCAACGAGTCGGACAATGAGCGAATGATGTGGGTAGATTTAGCAGTTGCAGGAATTAGAACGAGAATTGACTCAGTATATTCACCACGTGAGGGTGCAGATGAGGATGAAGTTGACAAGTCTTATGAAGCACTGAGTGACATCGTAGTCAGGTTCATCAGTAAGAATAGGATAGTACTGATGGGAGATTTCAATTTCGAGAGCAGGAAATACAGCAGAATTGAATGATATGACATGGTTATGGGTAAATGTGGGGAAGCTATAGAAGCTAATAGGACTGGGAAGCGTTTACTGGACTTCTGTGCTAGTATGATACTAGCACTTACGAATAGGCTACATTCTTCAGGTATAAGACTATTCACCGCTACATATGGGAGGGTAGGAGCACGAGATCCATAGTGGTCTATATCACAACCAACTTTAAATTCAGGAAATCTATAAGGAATATGCGGGTATTCGGCCGTAGACAGACCGTTTTTCTCGGGACATTTTTCCGGGGCCTGGCCCTCTCTTGGGGGTGGCAAAAATAAATCTAAATGAATAAAAAAGCGAAAAGTGAATGAAATAAGCCATCAAAAATATCTGGTCTTACCTGCGGAACGCCGGCAAAAATTAGCGGTTATATTTATATTCTCGTGTTTGTAAGTAATACAATAGAAAAGGATACGTTTAACATTGCTTTGAAGAACCCGCACTATTGTTTTCTGCGGGGAAAGAGCGTGCGGTTTTGAGACTGCCTGTCTCCTCCTCCTCCTCCTCCTCCGTTTGTCCCGTCGCCCTTCCTTTATTTTTGCAACAATATTCGTTGCTAATATTGTCATTAACAGCGAAGTTCGTTTATCTGTATGGTTTCCGACCTTAATCTTCTAGTTTAGTGATCCCGTTCATGTAGTAATTACGCCGTAGTAAGTTTACTTGTTAACGTTTTTTTAATGTTTGGTTTTCGGCTTTGATTTGATTAGTGTAATAGTATAACATCAGTCACCATGACCAACTACTGTAAGCCGGAAGTTGAATCGTATTTATCTACAGTTAAGTAATAATGCATTCTTCTTTCTTTTTTTTTGCTATTTGTTTTACGTCGCACCGACACAGATATGTCTTATGGCGACGATGGGACAGGAAAGGCCTAGGAATGGGAAGGAAGCGTCCGTGGCCTTAGTTAAGGTACAGTCCCAGCATTTGCCTGGTGTGAAAATGGGAAACCACGGAAAACCTTCTTCAGGGCTGCCGACAGTGGGGTTCGAACCCACTATCTCCCGAATACTGGATACTGGCCGCACTTAAGCGACTGCAGCTATCGAGCTCGGTGTTCTTTTTTTTAATATAGTACTAGGCCTACCAGTAAACTATAAATAATTACGTTTTTGTGACATCCTATTTTTATTTAATGTTTAGGAACAAAAAAAAAACACATTAACAACAGGCCACATGTATAATTTAGATAAAATGATTCTTTTTTTTTTTTTGCTGTTGGCTTAACGTCGCACCGACACAAATAGGTCTTATGGCGACGATGGGATAGGAAAGGCCTGGGAGTTGGAAGGAAGCGGCCGTGTCCTTAATTAAGGTACAGCCCCAGCATTTGCCTGGTCTGAAAATGGGAAACCACGGAAAACCATCTTCAGGGCTGCCGACAGTGGGATTCGAACCCACTGTCTCCCGGATGCAAGCTCACAGCCGCGCGCCTCTAACCGCCCGGCCAACTCGTCCGGTAAACGATTATTCTAACTTTAAGGCAGTTCAAGTATTGTATGAGTACAACACATTAGGATTGCATTGTACTGTACTATATGCTACGACCACGTCAGGCTGCTAATATATTTTATCTCCAATGCCTACTTAATACTACTTTCATTTTATTTAGAAAAGAAGCTATACCGCCCTTCCACGTGGGCTCCATATTAAAAGGATGCCTTACATTGCAAGTCCCCGTTAAATAATGAAGAACGTTATATTATACAAACAAACCTCTTAGATAGAGCAGAGCAGAATTTTTTAATCAAATATAATTTAATATATATTATAATTATGTTGGAATGATGATGATGATGCTTGTTGTATTAAGGGGCCTAACATCGAAGGTCATCGGCCCCTATATAGGAATGACCTAGGCAAGTATACCTATATAAAGTCTTCGTTAATGTGCTGGGAGTGAAACAAGGAATACTGGGCGAGTTGGCCGTGCGGTTAGGGGCGCACAGCTGTAAGATTGCATCCGGGAGATAGTGGGGGTCGAACCCCACTGTCGGCAGCCCTGAAGATGGTTTTCCGTGGTTTCCTATTTTCATACCAGGCAAATGCTGGTGCTGTACCTCAATTAAGGCCACGGCCGCTTCCTTCCCACTCCTACGCCTTGCCTATCCAATCGCCGCCGTAAGACCTATCTGTGCCGGTGCGACGTAAAGCAAATAGCAATAATAATAATAATAATATGAATGTTGCAGCCCGGATTCCAAATTTGGCTAGCATAGACCTATTCGAGCTTGGGCCGTAAAGTAGCATTGTATAGATGAATACATGTATTAATTTTCGTGAAAGACTCAACATTTGTGAAATGATCTAGTTTACGTGGGGGATGAAGCTGAGCTCACGATCACACATTACTCCAAGGTCTCTTTCCCGTTACTGGTTTTAGGGATTCCACTCCTAATGTGTCTGACAGAATTTGTATTACGAGTAAAATGCATGGAAACGCAATTGGCAGAGTCACAAGTCTTTAAAAATACTATTATAGCTGTACAGGAAGCGTGATATATTTTATAAAGATATACGTGAATTTACATTATAACAACTTATTTTTCGTATAGCATCATGCAGATGCAGATTCATAGCGATGTGCAGTCATATTGATTCTTATAGCAGAGTCCGCAAATGGAGCAAGGCGCAGAGAAGAACGTTAACTGCCTCTCCAACTTTGGCATAGCTAAACTAGAAAATATTCTCCAAGACTGCACATAAACAAAAGTCGTAGTACGCGTTCTAAACCTGACTTCCAGATAAATGTGCAAACTGCAGCATAAATTTAAACCGAACTTTCATCTGCCTGTCGTAGTAGAGGCTCTTAGAAAGGGAGGGAGAAAAGGAAATAGTGTTTTGAATAAATCAGGTGAACTCATAATAGATCCCAAGGTATCACTGAACAGGAGGAAGGAATATTTTGAAAATCTTCTCAACGTAAAAGGTAATCATTCCGGTGACGTCGCCAACAACCGAGCTCACGGGTAGGAGCACAATGATGTCAATGAAATTACGCTTGAGGAAGTGGAGAATGTAGTAAAGTGCAGTAATTAAACAGCAGGAATATAATGAAATTAGACCTGTAATGGTAAATTAGAGTGGGAAGGCAGAGATATTCGCTAAGCACTTGCTCCAGAATGAGGAGAGATTTGCTGGAAATTTTACCAGGTATACTAACATACTGCACGTTGTGTGAAATTATAAAATGAGCACTACACGTCAATAACGGCATAGCTCCATTTCACGAGAAGGATATTTTGTTCGCAGAACAGGTAACTGGATTACATAGACAACACTAGGGTTCTGATTTCCTTTCACAAGAAGAACGTTTTGTTCTCAGAACACATAACTAGATCACATAGACAATACCACAGTTCATATTTCTTTTCACAAGAAGAATATTTTGTTCGCAGAACACCTAAATAGATCACATAGCCAACACCAGAGTTCAGATTCGTTCGTGGTAAATTGCAAAACAATTATTAGAAAGAGGCAAGTTACACCTAGCACATGCTTTGAATGTTTCATTACCACAAATTTTGAATCAGCCTGGGTTGGTCTCTTTTTAGGAAATGGCGCTCGTTCGTAACTTCGATAGAAGTTGACCTCGTCCCAACGGTTCTGTTCCTCATTTATACGAAATTGTCTTCGTACCTATTCGATAGAACTAAAGGCCATCTAAAGAAATATCGCCGGGCTGAGTGGTTCAGACGGTTGAGGCGCTGACCCCAATTTTGCAGGTTCGATACTGGCTCAGACCGGTGGTATTTGAAGGTGCTCAACTACGACAGCCTCGTGCCGGTAGACTTACTGGCACGTAAATGAAATCCTGCAGGACAAACAATTCTGAGTCCTCGGCGTCTCCGAAAACCATTAACTACTAGTGGGACGTAAAAATCCACAACGTCATTGTTACTAATATAGAGAAGTTTTATAGCTTTTTTTTGGTTTTTACAAATTGCTCTACGTCGCACCGACACAGATAGGTCTTATGGCGACGATGGGATAGGAAAGGGCTAGGGGTGGGAAGGAAGTGGCCGTGGCCTCAATTAAGGTACAGCCCGGTGTGAAAATGGGAAACCACGGAAAACAATATTCGGGGCTGCCGACAGTGAGGTTCGAACCCACTATCTCCCGAATAATGGATACTGGCCGTTTCATAGCTGTGGTGGGAGTACAGGCATTATTCATGAAGGAAGCAAATACAGATTATTTGCAACCAAGTAATCTACAGAGTACGATGAAGTCATAAAAGAACCTTTTATCGAGATCGCCAAAGATTAAAGGGGGTGTAGCAAGGCATTTCATATACGCTACCCTATTCCCCAACAGAAAAAGTATCATGGACTTCTTCATTACTGTAATTTATGTCCAAGTCACTGCTGTTAATTTGTCCTGAAAGAGGAGGGCCACTGAATACGAGAGGATTATCCGGGATGAAGCTCTCGCTTACTGGTACCTACAGCGCTAACTCTGCTCCAACTTCAAGCTGGGCACGATTTAATCTGTGGGATCTGCACAGTCTTCATCACCACAAGCTGCATCACTTAACCCTCCTTTATCTTCTGGCAATCTATAGTCTATATGTATATAAAATAACAGTTTTGTCGGTACATTGCTAAGAATTTAAAAAGAATGGTATTTCTGTATCGGTCGTGTCCACGGTAACAAGGAAGTGCACTCTTTAATTTTCCGTCATGTCTGTCTGTCTGTCTGTCTGTCTGTACGGGTATCACGGGAAAATAACTGAAGAGAAGTTAATGAAAACCGGTACCGTATGTAAAGTCGGGGAATGAGACACAACAATCTAGGCTGTAAATAACTATTCATGCTAATTATTCTCGCTGAATGATATGATAGCTTAGGGGCAGGCCTAAAAATGTAATTCTCAAATATTAATGTTATTAATGGCTCTATCGAAAAATACTATATAATTAAAGTCTTCTTCGACTTTCTTAATCCGTTTACCCTCCAGGGTCGGTTTTTCCCTCCGACTCAGCGAGGGATTCCACCTCTACCGCTCCAGGGACAGTGTCCTGGACCGTGAGACTTTGGGTCGAGGTATACAGCTGGTGAGGAGTACCAGTACCTCACCCATGTCGCGTCACCTGCTATGCTGAACAGGGGCCTTGTGGAGGGATGGGAAGATTGGAGGGGACAGGCAAGGAAGACGGAAGGAAGCGGCCGTGGCCTTAAGTTAGGTACCATCCCGGCACTTGCCTGGAGGAGAAGTGGGAACCACGGAAATCCACTTCAGGGATAGCTGAGGTGGGAACCAAACCCACCTCTACTCAGTTGACCTCCGGAGGCTGAGTGTTCCCCGTTCAAGTCCTCGTACCACTTTTCAAATTTCGTGGCAGAGCCGGGAATCGAACCCGGGCCTCCGAGCGTGGCAGCTAATCACGCTAACCACTACAGTAGTATAATTGGACAGTTCTGGCGCCGCCACCGCCACCGGGCTCCCAGAGGCCACCTCAACCACCACCACAGCGAGAGGCCTCCCAGATGCCTCCTCCACCACCACCACAGCCAGAGACCTCCCAGAGGCCTCCTCCACCACCCGCGGGAAATTTGAATTTGTAAACAAAGCCACGTGCTTTTTGACAGCTGTCATCCACAACAACGCATCGCTAAGCTCAGTACTGCCATCTTGACGGGCCTAAACCTCAGTAGTGCCAACTTAACCTAACTACTGTAGCTCGAGATAAACAAAGCCACGTGTTTTTTGACTGCCACGTGCTTTTTGACAGACAACAACGCATCGCTAACCTCAGTACTGCCATCTTGACGGGCCTAAACCTCAGTAGTACCAACTTAACATAACTAGCGCGTGGTAAACAAAGCCACGTGCTTTTTGACAATCACGTGCTTTTTTGACAGCTGTCATCCGCCATCTTTAAACTACAGAGCACTGTGCTGCCCTCTTTATCGTAGTAGATGTAAAATTCGTCACCTGTCATCGGCAGTGCTGCCATCTTGGCGGGCCTAAACCTTAGTGCTACCAACTTAACCTCACTAGCGTGAGATAAACAAATCCACGTGCAGCTGTCATCCGCCATCTTTAATCTATAGAGCACAGTGCTGCCCTCTTTAGCTACTTACCTTTGAAATGTGGTACGTCACAGCTGTCATCCGCCATCTTGTATCCCAAACCTCAGTGCTGCACTCTTTAGCTAGATACCTTTGAAATGTAGTGGTGGCAAATTCTTTATGCTCTTGTTTGGAAACAAAGCCACGTGCTTTTTTGACAGCTGTCATCCGCCATCTTTAATCCAGAGAGCACCGTGCTGCCCTCTTTAGCTACTTACCTTTGAAATGTGGTACGTCACAGCAGTCATCCGCCATCTTGCATCGCAAACCTCAGTGCTGCACTCTTTAGCTAGATACCTTTGAAATGTAGTGGCGGCAAGTTCTTTATGCTCTTGTTTGGAAACAAAGCCTCGTGCAGCTGTCATCCGCCATCTTTAATCCATAGAGCACCGTGCTGCCCTCTTTAGCTACTTACCTTTGAAATGTGGTACGTCACAGCTGTCATCCGCCATCTTGCATCGCAAACCTCAGTGCTGCACTCTTTAGCTAGATACCTTTGAAATGTAGTGGCGGCAAATTCCACGTGCTCTTGTTTGGAAACAAAGCCACGTGCAGCTGTCAACCGCCAGAGAGCACTGTGCTGCCCTCTTTAGCTACTTACCTTTGAAATGTGGTACGTCACAGCTGTCATCCGCCATCTTGCATCGCAAACCTCAGTGCTGCACTCTTTAGCTAGATACCTTTGAAATGTAGTGGCGGCAATTTGAAAAATTCTTTATGCTCCTGTTTGGAAACAAACCTATGCGCTTTTTGTCAGCTATCATCCGCCATCTTTAATCTAGAGAGCACCGTGCTGCCCTCTATGTGGTGGTGGTAAATTCTACATGCTCTTGTTTGGAAACAAACCCATGTGCTTTTCTGACAGCTGTCAACCGCCAGAGAGCACCGTGCTGCCCTCTTTATGCCGGTGGCAAATTCTACGTGCTTTTTGACAGCTGTCATCCGCCATCTTTAATCAAGAGAGCACCGTGCTGCCATCTTTAGCTAGATACCTTTGAAATGTGGTGGCGGCAAATTCCACGTGCTCTTGTTTAGTAAACAAAGCCACGTGCTTTTTTGACAGCTATCATCCGCCATCTTTAATCAATAGAGCACTGTGCTGCTATCATGCGGGTAATTTCGTCAGCTGTCATCCACCATCTTTAATCTACAGAGCGCCGTGCTGCTCTCTGTAGTAGCGGGCAATTTGAAAAGTTCTGTTACTTGTCATCCGTCATCTTTAATCAACAAAGCTTCGTACTGCTATCTTTAGCTACATACATTTAACATGTGGTGGCGGATAATTTGAAAATAAAAAACCTTCCGTTAGCTATCATCCGCCATCTTTATTCAACAGAGCATCGTGCTGCTATCTCTAGCTACATACATTTAACATGTGGTGACGGCAATTTGAAATTCTATCTAGATGCCATCTTTAATCAACAGAGCACCGTGCTGCTATCCCTTTGAATTGTGGTGACGGATAATTTGAAATTCCGTTAGCTATCATCATTAAACATTACTGCATTCGCTAACCTAACCTCTCATCTACTATCTTGAAGGAGATTATACGACACCTCCTCTACCTCCTGCTCTTCCTCCTCCTCCTCCCCTACCACCTCCGCCTCCTCCTCCTCCTCTGTCAAGGCATAACTTTATCGAACACGCATCGCGAAGGCAAGAGTGTGCAGCGATATGCATGTTTAGACTTGCGGATTACGAAAGAAACATAACAAGACTTGAATCGAACACTGCACTCGATGTCGTTAACTTCAACATGTGATTAAAACATTGTCTGGTGTGTTCAGAACACTACATAAGTAGAATCGAACGCTGTACAACATGTTAGGGGATACCTTTGTTCTAAGAAGATCAGATTGAAACATAACAAGACTAGAATCGAACACTGCACTCGATGTCGTTAACCTTAACATGTGATCAGAACATTGATTGATGTGTTCAGATCACTAAACAAGTAGAACCGAACACTGTACAACATGTTAGGGGATACCTTTGTTCTAAGAAAATTAGATTGCAAAATAACAAGACTAGAATCGAACACTACACTCGATGTCGTTAACTTTAACATGTGATCAGAACATTGATCGATGTGTTCAGATCACTAAACAAGTAGAACCGAACACTGTACAACATGTCAGGGGATACCTTTGTTCTAAGAAAATTAGATTGAAACATAACAAGACTAGAACCGAACACTGTACTCGATACAACATGTTAGGGGATACCTTTGTTCTAAGAAGATCAGATTGAAACATAACAAGACTAGAATTGAACACTGCACTCGATACAACATGTGATCAGAACATTGATTGATGTGTTCAGATCACTAAACAAGTAGAACCGAACACTGTACAACATGTTAGGGGATACCTTTGTTCTAAGAAGATCAGATTGAAACATAACAAGACTAGAATCGAACACTGCACTCGATGTCGTTAACCTTAACATGTGATCCGATACAACATGTTAGGGGATACCTTTGTTCTAAGAAAATTAGATTGAAACATAGCAAGACTAGAATCGAACACTGTAAGAACATTGTTTGATGTGTTCAGAGCAAAAGTACAACTTCAATGATTTACCTAGTGTAAAAATAAAAAACACACGCTGTGCACATATCGCATAGCTATCTCGCCTATCACTTACCTAGTATGAAAATCAAAAACACACTGTGCACATATCGCATAGCTAACTCGGCAACACTTCAAATGATTTGCCTAGTACGAAAATAAAAAATCTATACCGCGTAGCTAACTCGTTCATCACACTGCTAAGACGCTTAGTAATTGCAAATACACTGATATATGTCATACGAAAATCAAGAAAGCACACTGCGTAGCCAACTCGCTCGGGTCACTCGCTTAGTAATTGCAACACGACTAGAACACTGATACACGTTACTCTTTTTTTTCTCGAAACACACACACACGGATAAGAATGTTCCGAGATACTACATATTACATGTTTTCTTAAAAAAAATAGGGGGATGAAAGATCATAAATTATATGTACACATGTTGTCTCCTCCAAGTTGTAAGACGAAATAGACGCAGTACTGCGAGTTTCCGCTCTAGCTGGCGAACGGAAGTAGCATGATATCTCAGCAAAAAAAATACGCGTGAGCTTGCATACACGCAATTCAGACACAATGATGGATACCACGATTCAAATCCTGGCAACTTATGTCGTCAAGAAGGGCATCCGGCGACCATCTAGGTGTAGATCCCGATTCTCGTGTTAAAAAGAGCATCTAGTTGTAAAACAGATTCTTAATCCGAGTTCTTTGACGTCAGGAAGGGCAACCGGCCGAAAACAATAGTGTATGATGTAAGAGGCTAGATACTGCCAGTTTTGCGTCAGGAAGAGCAACTAGTCTTAAAACAAATTCTTGTGATTTAAAATCTTAGTTTTGCGTCAGGAAGGGCATCCGGCTGTAAAACAATAGTTCGTGATACAGCGATTTAAAATCTAAGAAGTGCATCTAGCTGTAGATCATCGATTCTCGTGTTAAAAAGAGCATCTAGATGTAAAACAGATTCTTAATCCGAGTTCTTAGACGTCAGGAAGGGCAACCGGCCGAAAACAATAGTGTATGATGTAAGAGGCTAGATACTGTTAGTTTTGCGTCAGGAAGGGCAACTAGTCTTAAAACAAATAATTGTGATTTAAAATCTTAGTTTTGCGTCAGGAAGGGCATCCGGCTGTAAAACAATAGTTCGTGATACAGCGATTTAAAATCTAAGAAGTGCATCTAGCTGTAAAACCCCGATTCTCGTGTTAAAATGAGCATCTAGTTGTAAAACAGATTCTTAATCCGAGTTCTTTGACGTCAGGAAGGGCAACCGGTCGAAAACCATAGTGTATAGTGTAAGAGGCTAGATACTGCCAGTTTTGCGTCATTAAGGGCAACTAGTCAAAAACAAATTCTTGCGATTTAAAAATCTTAGTTTTGCGTCAGGAAGGGCATCCGGCTGTAAAACAAGAGTTCGTGATACAGCGATTTAAAATCTAAGAAGTGCATCTAGCTGTAAAACCCCGATTCTCGTGTTAAAAAGAGCATCTAGTTGTAAAACAGATTCTTAATCCGAGTTCTTTGACGTCAGGAAGGGTAACTGGTCGAAAACAATAGTGTATGATGTAAGAGGCTAGATACTGCCAGTTTTGCGTCAGGAAGGGTAACTAGTCTTAAAATAAATTCTTGCCATTTAAAATCTTAGTTTTGCGTCAGGAAGGGCATCCGGCTGTAAAACAATAGTTCGTGATACAGCGATTTAAAATCTAAGAAGTGCATCTAGCTGTAAATCCCCGATTCTCGTGTTAGAAAGTGCAAGTAGTTGTAAAACAGATTCTTAATCCGAGTTCTTTGACGTCAGGAAGGGCAACCGGTCGAAAACAATTGTGTATGATGTAAGAGGCTAGATACCGCCAGTTTTGCGTCAGGAAGGGCAGCTAGTCTTAAAACAAAACAGATTCTTAATCCTAGTTCTTTGACGTCAGGAAGGGCAACCGGTCGAAAACAATAGTATATGATGTAAGAGGCTAGATACTGCTAGTTTTGTGTCAGGAAGGGTAACTAGTCTTAAAACAAATTCTTGCGATTTAAAAATCTTAGTTTTGCGTCAGGAAGGGCACCCGGCTGTAAAACAATAGTTCGTGATACAGCGATTTAAAATCTAAGAAGTGCATCTAGCTGTAAAACCCCGATTCTCGTTTTAAAAAGAGCATCTAGTTGTAAAACAGATTCTTAATCCGAGTTCTTTGACGTCAGGAAGGGTAACCGGTCGAAAACAATAGTGTATGATGTAAGACGCTAGATACTGCCAGTTTTGTGTCAGGAAGGGTAACTAGTCTTAAAACAAATTCTTGCGATTTAAAATCTTAGTTTTGCGTCAGGAAGGGCATCCGGCTGTAAAACAATAGTTCGTGATACAGCGATTTAAAATCTAAGAAGAGCATCTAGCTGTAAAACCCCGATTCTCGTGTTAAAAAGAGCATCTAGTTGTAAAACAGATTCTTAATCCGAGTTCTTTGACGTCAGGAAGGGCAACCGGTCGAAAACAATAGTGTATGATGTAAGATGCTAGATACTGCCAGTTTTGCGCCAGGAAGGGCAACTAGTCTTAAAACAAAACAGATTCTTAATCCTAGTTCTTTGACGTCAGGAAAGGCAACCGGTCGAAAACAATAGTGTGTGATGTAAGAGGCTAGATACTGCCAGTTTTGCGTCAGGAAGGGCAACAAGTCTTAAAACAAATTTTTGCGATTTAAAAATCTTAGTTTTGCGTCAGGGAGGGCATCCGGCTGTAAAACAATAGTTCTTGATACAGCGATTTAAAATCTAAGAAGTGCATCTAGCTCTAAAACCCCGATTCTCGTGTTAAAAAGAGCATCTAGTTGTAAAACAGATTCTTAATCCGAGTTCTTTGACGTCAGGAAGGGTAACCGGTCGAAACCAATAGTGTATGATGTAAGAGGCTAGATACTGCCAGTTTTGTGTCAGGAAGGGTAACTAGTCTTAAAACAAATTCTTGCGATTTAAAATCTTAGTTTTGCGTCAGGAAGGGCATCCTGCTGTAAAACAATAGTTCGTGATACAGCGATTTAAAATCTATGAAGTGCATCTAGCTGTAAAACCCCGATTCTCGTGTTAAAATGAGCATCTAGTTGTAAAACAGATTCTTAATCCGAGTTCTTTGACGTCAGGAAGGGCAACCGGTCGAAAACCATAGTGTATGGTGTAAGAGGCTAGATACTGCCAGTTTTGCGTCATTAAGGGCAACTAGTCTTAAAACAAATTCTTGCGATTTAAAAATCTTAGTTTTGCGTCAGGAAGGGCATCCGGCTGTAAAACAATAGTTCGTGATACAGCGATTTAAAATCTAAGAAGTGCATCTAGCTGTAAATCCCCGATTCTCGTGTTAAAAAGAGCATCTAGTTGTAAAACAGATTCTTAATCCGAGTTCTTTGACGTCAGGAAGGGTAACTGGTCGAAAACAATAGTGTATGATGCTAGATACTGCCAGTTTTTCGTCAGGAAGGGTAACTAGTCTTAAAACAAATTCTTGCCATTTAAAATCTTAATTTTGCATCAGGAAGGGCATCCGGCTGTAAAACAATAGTTCGTGATACAGCGATTTAAAATCTAAGAAGTGCATCTAGCTGTAAATCCCCGATTCTCGTGTTAGAAAGTGCAAGTAGTTGTAAAACAGATTCTTAATCCGAGTTCTTTGACGTCAGGAAGGGCAACCGGTCGAAAACAATAGTGTATGATGTAAGAGGCTAGATACCGCCAGTTTTGCGTCAGGAAGGGCAACTAGTCTTAAAACAAAACAGATTCTTAATCCTAGTTCTTTGACGTCAGGAAGGGCAACCGGTCGAAAACAATAGTATATGATGTAAGAGGCTAGATACTGCTAGTTTTGTGTCAGGAAGGGTAACTAGTCTTAAAACAAATTCTTGCGATTTAAAAATCTTAGTTTTGCGTCAGGAAGGGCACCCGGCTGTAAAACAATAGTTCGTGATACAGCGATTTAAAATCTAAGAAGTGCATCTAGCTGTAAAACCCCGATTCTCGTTTTAAAAAGAGCATCTAGTTGTAAAACAGATTCTTAATCCGAGTTCTTTGACGTCAGGAAGGGTAACCGGTCGAAAACAATAGTGTATGATGTAAGAGGCTAGATACTGCCAGTTTTGTGTCAGGAAGGGTAACTAGTCTTAAATTCTTGCGATTTAAAATCTTAGTTTTGCGTCAGGAAGGGCATCCGGCTGTAAAACAATAGTTCGTGATACAGCGATTTAAAATCTAAGAAGAGCATCTAGCTGTAAAACCCCGATTCTCGTGTTAAAAAGAGCATCTAGTTGTAAAACAGATTCTTAATCCGAGTTCTTTGACGTCAGGAAGGGCAACCGATCGAAAACAATAGTGTATGATGTAAGATGCTAGATACTGCCAGTTTTGCGTCAGGAAGGGCAACTAGTCTTAAAACAAAACAGATTCTTAATCCTAGTTCTTTGACGTCAGGAAAGGCAACCGGTCGAAAACAATAGTGTGTGATGTAAGAGGCTAGATACTGCCAGTTTTGCGTCAGGAAGGGCAACAAGTCTTAAAACAAATTTTTGCGATTTAAAAATCTTAGTTTTGCGTCAGGAAGGGCATCCGGCTGTAAAACAATAGTTCTTGATACAGCGATTTAAAATCTAAGAAGTGCATCTAGCTCTAAAACCCCGATTCTCGAAAGAGCATCTAGTTGTAAAACAGATTCTTAATCCGAGTTCTTTGACGTCAGGAAGGGTAACCGGTCGAAAACAATAGTGTATGATGTAAGAGGCTAGATACTGCCAGTTTTGTGTCAGGAAGGGTAACTAGTCTTAAAACAAATTCTTGCGATTTAAAATCTTAGTTTTGCGTCGGGAAGGGCATCCGGCTGTAAAACAATAGTTCGTGATACAGCGATTTAAAATCTAAGAGGTGCATCTAGCTGTAAATCCCCGGTTCTCGCGTTAGAAAGTGCAAGTAGATGTAAAACGGATTCTTAATCCGAGTTCTTTGACGTCAGGAAGGGCAACCGGTCGAAAACAATAGTGTATGATGTAAGAGGCTAGATACTGCCAGTTTTGCGTCAGGAAGGGCAACTAGTCTTAAAACAAAACAGATTCTTAATCCTACTGTCGGATTTTTTATTATGGACACTCGAGTTTAGGCTTTAATTACAAACGAACCAATAGGCCTATTGAAATTCGAGTTATACCAATATTTTCCTTGTTTAATTCTACATTAGCGTATATAAGACGCATTGTTTTCAACGTTCATTAAATATTTTTTATTTGTGGTTGTAATAAATATTGCCCGGGTTTTTGGCTTCTTCTCTACGAAGCGCTCACTTAGGAATATATACAAGGAGAACGACTTGTCTGATTGAAATGAAATTTGTATATGTTATAACCACATGTATTTGTAGTGTAATACTCAAGTTACAATTTTTTTCAACCACCCTGAAAAACGTTCTTATCATTTTTCTAACGCAACTCTTTCTCAGCCCAGGATAAACGTACAGCAGCAAACTTGGGCTTGTTTTGAAGCACTCAGTCCTGGTTATCAGAAACTACAACAACTGTAACCGTACAGTGTGGTATCGAATTTATGAAGAGTAATATTGAAAGGAGGTTTTGTGTACGCCGGACCGTGCGATTAACAGCAGGCCGGGTGCTGAAAACGGGCGCAGTGTTGCCGCGTTCAGTAGTAATCACGCGCACAACGAACACAGCTCTTCGTTTACTTTCAACCTTTAATTTTATTTCCTCTTATAAATTCCACTTCCCATCACCTTTTCTCATAAGGACTTTGGACCTTCAACGGCAGGTTTAAAAATTGTTAACTTCCTAATTTAGAAATATCACACTGTACAATTTTTACAAGAGTTATTTTTATTCTTATTTACATATATTTACCGTATTTAATTCTATCAATTTTCTTCGTCTGAAAAATCACTTTGCTCCGAAGAATCGGTGCTGCTCTCATTCATGTTGATTATGACTGGCTCGAAATAAGGGACATTTGCACACAGTCCATCTTTTTTTTTCCAGTAGTGGTCTTCAATTTTCTTCGCGTGTTTTATACATTGTTTCCAGAGTTCAGGGGTCAAGGTACGTAAGGCTTCCCGGCATAAAGCATAAATTGCTTCCATACCTCTACCATTTTCTAATGTGTTAGCGATATTTGTTTTTGCTTATTTTCCCTTTTACGTAAGCACAAATGAGCTCGATTGGATTAAGCTCGCAATGGGCCACTGGTAACCAAATAATCTCTACATCTGGTCGAAGTCGTTTAGTCAGTTGTTCCAGCTTCTTTACCGGCGTTTGAAACTAAGGCCTGGCAAGGACAATCAGCTCTGATTTAGTTAATTTGTTATAATCGTCAACTCCAGGTTGTAGTGAAATATTCTTTGACGTTATCCAATGTATAATTTCACGTTTCAGCCATGACATGTTCGGGTTTTTAGATGAAGGATCGATCCTCGTATGATATGGAGCTTGATCTATAACGACGGCCGAACTTTGAGGAAATAAACTCAGGACTTTCTTGAACCATTCTTGATAATGAGTCGAGTTCATCTCATTCTGGTAATCACCACTACTTTTCTTGCCATTAAAACAAAGTTCTGCACCGTCAAGAAATCGTTCTTCACTTCCGATACGTAAAATTATGACCTGGATGACGTATTTCCATCATTCGCCTTTGAAGCGGCTCCTACTCTCTTCACTGACGACAGCGATAATCCAAGACAATCTGCCACCTTCTGGTACACAGGGAACCTCTTGTCCCCTACTTTTTCCCCTCACATTGAAAGAAAAAATAGCACTCGAAATCATTGCAAACCGGGCGAGTTGGCCATGCGGTTACGAACGCGCAGCTGTGAGCTCGCATCCGGGAGATAGTGGGTTCGAACCTCACTGAGGGCAGCCCTGAAGATGGTTTTCCGTGGTTTCCCATTTTCACACCAGGCAAATGCTGGGGCTGTACCTTAATTAAGGCCACGGCCGCTTCCTTCCCATTCCTCGGCCTTTCCTCTCCCATCGCCACCATAAGACTTATCTATGTTGGTGCGACGTAAAGCAAATTAAAAAAAAAATCATTACAAGTTCACCCTCTGATAACGGCGGTCTCGGAGGCATCTTGAAGTGACGTGGTCAACATGCAGAACATAGGAAAACTGAAAATAGCTTCCGGACAAACCAAGGTCACGGGCATTCCGTTTCACAACTGCCCGGGGCGAGTGTACTTCGTTCGTTGCGCGCGTGATTACTACTGAACGCGGCAACACTGCGCCCAATTTCACCACCCGGCTTGCTGTTAATCGCACTGTCCGGCGTGGACAAAACCTCCCTTCAATATTACTCTTCATAAATTCGGTACCAATCTGTACGGTTACAGTTGTTGTAGTTTCTGATAACCATGACTGCGTGCTTCAAAATAAGCCCAAGTTTTCTGCTGTACGTTTATCCTGGGCTGAGAAAGAGTTGCTTTAGAAAAATGATAAGAACTTTTTTCAGGGTGGCTGAAAAAAATTGTAACTTGAGTATTACACTATAAATGCATGTGGTTATAACATATACAAATTTCATTAGAATCAGACAAGTCGTTTTCCTTGTATATATTCCTAAGTGAGCGCTTCGTAGAGAAGAAGCCAAAAATCCGGGCAATATTCACTACAACCACAAATAAAAAATATTTAATGAACGTCGAAAACAATGCGTCTTATATACGCTAATGTAGAATTAAACAAGGAAAATATTGGTATAACTCGAATTTCCATAGGCCTATTGGTTCGTTTGTAATTAAAGCCTAAACTCGAGTGTCCATAATAAAAAATCCGACAGTAGTTCTTTGACGTCAGGAAGGGCAACCGGTCGAAAACAATAGTGTATGATGTAAGAGGCTAGATACTGCTAGTTTTGCGTCAGGAAGGGCAACTAGTCTTAAAACAAATTCTTGCGATTTAAAAAATCTTAGTTTTGCGTCAGGAAGGGCATCCGGCTGTAAAACAATAGTTCGTGATACAGCGATTTAAAATCTAAGAAGTGCATCTAGCTGTAAAACCCCGATTCTCGTGTTAAAAAGAGCATCTAGTTGTAAAACAGATTCTTAATCCGAGTTCTTTGACGTCAGGAAGGGTAACCGGTCGAAAACAATAGTGTATGATGTAAGAGGCTAGATACTGCCAGTTTTGCGTCAGGAAGGGTAACTAGTCTTAAAACAAATTCTTGCCATTTAAAAATCTTAGTTTTGCGTCAGGAAGGGCTTCCGGCTGTAAAACAATAGTTCGTGATACAGCGATTTAAAATCTAAGAAGTGCATCTAGCTGTAAATCCTCGATTCTCGTGTTAGAAAGTGCAAGTAGTTGTAAAACAGATTCTTAATCCGAGTTCTTTGACGTCAGGAACGGCAACCGGTCGAAAACAATAGTGTATGATGTAAGAGGCTAGATACCGCCAGTTTTGTGTCAGGAAGGGCAACTAGTCTTAAAACAAAACAGATTCTTTATCCTAGTTCTTTGACGTCAGGAAGGGCAACCGGTCGAAAACAATAGTATATGATGTAAGAGGCTAGATACTGCTAGTTTTGTGTCAGGAAGGGTAACTAGTCTTAAAACAAATTCTTGCGATTTAAAATCTTAGTTTTGCGTCAGGAAGGGCATCCGGCTGTAAAACAATAGTTCGTGATACAGCGATTTAAAATCTAAGAAGTGCATCTAGCTGTAAAACCCCGATTCTCGTGTTAAAAAGAGCATCTAGTTGTAAAACAGATTCTTAATCCGAGTTCTTTGACGTCAGGAAGGGTAACCGGTCGAAAACAATAGTGTATGATGTAAGAGGCTAGATACTGCCAGTTTTGCGTCAGGAAGGGTAACTAGTCTTAAAACAAATTCTTGCCATTTAAAAATCTTAGTTTTGCGTCAGGAAGGGCTTCCGGCTGTAAAACAATAGTTCGTGATACAGCGATTTAAAATCTAAGAAGTGCATCTAGCTGTAAATCCTCGATTCTCGTGTTAGAAAGTGCAAGTAGTTGTAAAACAGATTCTTAATCCGAGTTCTTTGACGTCAGGAAGGGCAACCGGTCGAAAACAATAGTGTATGATGTAAGAGGCTAGATACCGCCAGTTTTGTGTCAGGAAGGGCAACTAGTCTTAAAACAAAACAGATTATTTATCCTAGTTCTTTGACGTCAGGAAGGGCAACCGGTCGAAAACAATAGTATATGATGTAAGAGGCTAGATACTGCTAGTTTTGTGTCAGGAAGGGTAACTAGTCTTAAAACAAATTCTTGCGATTTAAAATCTTAGTTTTGCGTCAGGAAGGGCATCCGGCTGTAAAACAATAGTTCGTGATACAGCGATTTAAAATCTAAGAAGTGCATCTAGCTGTAAAACCCCGATTCTCGTGTTAAAAAGAGCATCTAGTTGTAAAACAGATTCTTAATCCGAGTTCTTTGACGTCAGGAAGGGTAACCGGTCGAAAACAATAGTGTATGATGTAAGAGGCTAGATACTGCCAGTTTTGCGTCAGGAAGGGTAACTAGTCTTAAAACGAATTCTTGCCATTTAAAAATCTTAGTTTTGCGTCAGGAAGGGCTTCCGGCTGTAAAACAATAGTTCGTGATACAGCGATTTAAAATCTAAGAAGTGCATCTAGCTGTAAATCCTCGATTCTCGTGTTAGAAAGTGCAAGTAGTTGTAAAACAGATTCTTAATCCGAGTTCTTTGACGTCAGGAAGGGCAACCGGTCGAAAACAATAGCGTATGATGAAAGAGGCTAGATACCGCCAGTTTTGTGTCAGGAAGGGCAACTATTCTTAAAACAAAACAGATTCTTTATCCTAGTTCTTTGACGTCAGGAAGGGCAACCGGTCGAAAACAATAGTATATGATGTAAGAGGCTAGATACTGCTAGTTTTGTGTCAGGAAGGGTAACTAGTCTTAAAACAAATTCTTGCGATTTAAAATCTTAGTTTTGCGTCAGGAAGGGCATCCGGCTGTAAAACAATAGTTCGTGATACAGCGATTTAAAATCTAAGAAGAGCATCTAGCTGTAAAACCCCGATTCTCGTGTTAAAAAGAGCATCTAGTTGTAAAACAGATTCTTAATCCGAGTTCTTTGACGTCAGGAAGGGCAACCGGTCGAAAACAATAGTTTATGATGTAAGAGGCTAGATACTGCCAGTTTTGCGTCAGGAAGCGCAACTAGTCTTAAAACAAATTCTTGCGATTTAAAAATCTTATTTTGCGTCAGGAAGGGCATCCGGCTGTAAAACAATAGTTCGTGATACGGCGATTTAAAATCTAAGAAGTGCATCTAGCTGTAAATCCCCGATTCTCGTGTTAGAAAGTGCAAGTAGTTGTAAAACAGATTCTTAATCCGAGTTCTTTGACGTCAGGAAGGGCAACCGTTCGAAAACAATAGTGTATGATGTAAGGGGCTAGATACTGCCAGTTTTGCGTCAGGAAGGGCAACTAGTCTTAAAACAAATTCTTGCGATTTTAAATCTGTAAAACATATTTTTATTCCCAAGAGAATCGAACCTGAGACTGCCTTGTGAGAGGCATGCACACTAAACCAAACTGTAGGCTATAGGTTACATTTTTTTCGTTCTACAGTCTTTGAAGTTGTATCGGCGCAGTCATTCAGAGCGAGGTGCGGAATGTATGTCTTGGCTGAAATTGTACACTCATCTTCCGGCTGTAGTAACCTTGAACGAAGACACTGTGTGCTGATAAGCCACTTGTCACTCACGTAGCTCGTGTAAGTTCTTAACATAAAATATCATGATTGTACGGAGTGGTTAAAACACAGTGCCAGCATATAGCCCACTCCTATCGAAAGAGCCTGCTCGGCACCGGCATGTAGGCTACTCCTGTTGAAGGAGCCTGTACAAGGTTTAACACCCCTCCATCAACAGCCCTTACTTAATGCTGGCTTTTTGCACGCCCTCGAAACTACCTAAGAATGTAATATACAATAGTAGGGAGAGGGTAAAACCCGGTGCCGGCACATAGCCTACTCCTACCGAAGAAGCCTGCACACAACTTAACGCCTCCATCCGACAAATGAATCACCCTCAACACTCTTGTGCTCACAATCATTTTCGAAGGAGTCTGCATAAGGTTTAACGTCCCCATCAACAGCCCTTACTTAATGCTAGGTTTTTCACACCCCGCTTCTTAGATCATACACCATAGTTTTACGACCGGTTACCCTTCCTGACTAGGATTTTAAATCGCAGTATACGCGATAAATTTGTTATAGCGGGTTTTATAACTAGATATCCCGGTACCGGCACATAGCCTACTCCTAACGAAGAAGCCTGCACAAGGCTTATTGCCTCCATCCGACAGATGAATCACCATCAACGTCTTGTACTCAAAATCATTTTCGAAGGAGTCTGCACAAGGTTTAACGCCCCCCTATCAACAGCCCTTACTTAATGCTGGCTTTTTTGCACACCCCGCCTCTTAGATCATACACCATAGTTTTACGACTGGTTACCCTTCCTGACTAGGATTTTAAATCGCAGTATACGGGATAAATTTGTTGTAGCGGGTTTTATAACTAGATATCCCAGTGCCGGCACATAGCCTACTCCTACCGAAGAAGCCTGCACACAGCTTAACGCCTCCATCCGACAAATGAATCACCCTCAACACTCTTGTACCCGCAATCATTCCCGCTACTTCGGGAGATAGCAGGTTCGAACTCCTACTGTCGGAAGCCGTAAAAAAATAGCAAATGCTAGGCGAGGGACCTGCGCGATCGTCATAACATGATATAGCCGGATGCCCTTCCTGACGACATAAGTTGTCAGGATTTGAATCGCGTTATCCATCATTGTGTCTGACTTGCGTGTATGCAAGCTCACGCGTATTTTTTTGCTGAGATATCATGCTACTTCCGTTCGCCAGCTAGAGCGGAAACTCGCAGTACTGCGTCTATTTCGTCTTACAACTTGAGGAGACAACATGTGTACATATAATTTATGATCTTTCATCCCCCTATTTTTTTAAAAAAAACATGTAATATGTAGTATCTCGGAACATTCTTATCCGTGTGTGTGCGTGTTTCGAGAAAAAAAGAGTAACGTGTATCAGTGTTCTAGTCGTGTTGCAATTACAAAGCGAGTGACCCGAGCGAGTTGGCTACGCAGTGTGCTTTCTTGATTTTCGTATGACATATATCAGTGTATTTGCAATTACTAAGCGTCTTAGCAGTGTGATGAACGAGTTAGCTACGCGGTATAGATTTTTTATTTTCGAACTAAGCAAATCATTTGAAGTGTTGCCGAGTTAGCTATGCGATATGTGCACAGTGTGTTTTTGATTTTCATACTAGGTAAGTGATAGGCGAGATAGCTATGCGATATATGCACAGCGTGTGTTTTTGATTTTTACACTAGGTAAATCATTGAAGTTGTACTTTTGCTCTGAACACATCAAACAATGTTCTTACAGTGTTCGATTCTAGTCTTGCTATGTTTCAATCTAATTTTCTTAGAACAAAGGTATCCCCTAACATGTTGTATCGGATCACATGTTAAGGTTAACGACATCGAGTGCAGTGTTCGATTCTAGTCTTGTTATGTTTCAATCTGATCTTCTTAGAACAAAGGTATCCCCTAACATGTTGTACAGTGTTCGGTTCTACTTGTTTAGTGATCTGAACACATCAATCAATGTTCTGATCACATGTTGTATCGAGTGCAGTGTTCAATTCTAGTCTTGTTATGTTTCAATCTGATCTTCTTAGAACAAAGGTATCCCCTAACATGTTGTATCGAGTACAGTGTTCGGTTCTAGTCTTGTTATGTTTCAATCTAATTTTCTTAGAACAAAGGTATCCCCTGACATGTTGTACAGTGTTCGGTTCTACTTGTTTAGTGATCTGAACACATCGATCAATGTTCTGATCACATGTTAAGGTTAACGACATCGAGTGTAGTGTTCGATTCTAGTCTTGTTATTTTGCAATCTAATTTTCTTAGAACAAAGGTATCCCCTAACATGTTGTACAGTGTTCGGTTCTACTTGTTTAGTGATCTGAACACATCAATCAATGTTCTGATCACATGTTAAGGTTAACGACATCGAGTGCAGTGTTCGATTCTAGTCTTGTTATGTTTCAATCTGATCTTCTTAGAACAAAGGTATCCCCTAACATGTTGTACAGCGTTCGATTCTACTTATGTAGTGTTCTGAACACACCAGACAATGTTTTAATCACATGTTGAAGTTAACGACATCGAGTGCAGTGTTCGATTCAAGTCTTGTTATGTTTCTTTCGTAATCCGCAAGTCTAAACATGCATATCGCTGCACACTCTTGCCTTCGCGATGCGTGTTCGATAAAGTTATGCCTTGACAGAGGAGGAGGAGGAGGCGGAGGTGGTAGGGGAGGAGGAGGAGGAAGAGCAGGAGGTAGAGGAGGTGTCGTATAATCTCCTTCAAGATAGTAGATGAGAGGTTAGGTTAGCGAATGCAGTAATGTTTAATGATGATAGCTAACGGAATTTCAAATTATCCGTCACCACAATTCAAAGGGATAGCAGCACGGTGCTCTGTTGATTAAAGATGGCATCTAGATAGAATTTCAAATTGCCGTCACCACATGTTAAATGTATGTAGCTAGAGATAGCAGCACGATGCTCTGTTGAATAAAGATGGCGGATGATAGCTAACGGAAGGTTTTTTTATTTTCAAATTATCCGCCACCACATGTTAAATGTATGTAGCTAAAGATAGCAGTACGAAGCTTTGTTGATTAAAGATGACGGATGACAAGTAACAGAACTTTTCAAATTGCCCGCTACTACAGAGAGCAGCACGGCGCTCTGTAGATTAAAGATGGTGGATGACAGCTGACGAAATTACCCGCATGATAGCAGCACAGTGCTCTATTGATTAAAGATGGCGGATGATAGCTGTCAAAAAAGCACGTGGCTTTGTTTACTAAACAAGAGCACGTGGAATTTGCCGCCACCACATTTCAAAGGTATCTAGCTAAAGATGGCAGCACGGTGCTCTCTTGATTAAAGATGGCGGATGAAAGCTGTCAAAAGCACGTAGAATTTGCCACCGGCATAAAGAGGGCAGCACGGTGCTCTCTGGCGGTTGACAGCTGTCAGAAAAGCACATGGGTTTGTTTCCAAACAAGAGCATGTAGAATTTACCACCACCACATAGAGGGCAGCACGGTGCTCTCTAGATTAAAGATGGCGGATGATAGCTGACAAAAAGCGCATAGGTTTGTTTCCAAACAGGAGCATAAAGAATTTTTCAAATTGCCGCCACTACATTTCAAAGGTATCTAGCTAAAGAGTGCAGCACTGAGGTTTGCGATGCAAGATGGCGGATGACAGCTGTGACGTACCACATTTCAAAGGTAAGTAGCTAAAGAGGGCAGCACAGTGCTCTCTGGCGGTTGACAGCTGCACGTGGCTTTGTTTCCAAACAAGAGCACGTGGAATTTGCCGCCACTACATTTCAAAGGTATCTAGCTAAAGAGTGCAGCACTGAGGTTTGCGATGCAAGATGGCGGATGACAGCTGTGACGTACCACATTTCAAAGGTAAGTAGCTAAAGAGGGCAGCACGGTGCTCTATGGATTAAAGATGGCGGATGACAGCTGCACGAGGCTTTGTTTCCAAACAAGAGCATAAAGAATTTGCCGCCACTACATTTCAAAGGTATCTAGCTAAAGAGTGCAGCACTGAGGTTTGCGATGCAAGATGGCGGATGACTGCTGTGACGTACCACATTTCAAAGGTAAGTAGCTAAAGAGGGCAGCACGGTGCTCTCTGGATTAAAGATGGCGGATGACAGCTGTCAAAAAAGCACGTGGCTTTGTTTCCAAACAAGAGCATAAAGAATTTGCCACCACTTCATTTCAAAGGTATCTAGCTAAAGAGTGCAGCACTGAGGTTTGGGATACAAGATGGCGGATGACAGCTGTGACGTACCACATTTCAAAGGTAAGTAGCTAAAGAGGGCAGCACTGTGCTCTATAGATTAAAGATGGCGGATGACAGCTGCACGTGGATTTGTTTATCTCACGCTAGTGAGGTTAAGTTGGTAGCACTAAGGTTTAGGCCCGCCAAGATGGCAGCACTGCCGATGACAGGTGACGAATTTTACATCTACTACGATAAAGAGGGCAGCACAGTGCTCTGTAGTTTAAAGATGGCGGATGACAGCTGTCAAAAAAGCACGTGATTGTCAAAAAGCACGTGGCTTTGTTTACCACGCGCTAGTTATGTTAAGTTGGTACTACTGAGGTTTAGGCCCGTCAAGATGGCAGTACTGAGGTTAGCGATGCGTTGTTGTCTGTCAAAAAGCACGTGGCAGTCAAAAAACACGTGGCTTTGTTTATCTCGAGCTACAGTAGTTAGGTTAAGTTGGCACTACTGAGGTTTAGGCCCGTCAAGATGGCAGTACTTAGCTTAGCGATGCGTTGTTGTGGATGACAGCTGTCAAAAAGCACGTGGCTTTGTTTACAAATTCAAATTTCCCGCGGGTGGTGGAGGAGGCCTCTGGGAGGCCTCTGGCTGTGGTGGTGGTGGAGGAGGCATCTGGGAGGCCTCTCGCTGTGGTGGTGGTGGAGGTGGCCTCTGGGAGCCCGGTGGCGGTGGCGGCGCCAGAACTGTCCAATTATACTACTCACTACACCTCAGAGGCGAACATAACTAAATTTATATAGAATTACATTTCCGATCATTTATATCTTTTACATTTTTACCGTACCGGCTGTGATGAAAGAATTATTCATGAACTTCGATTTTTGTTGCCAAGTCCATATCAACGCCGAACCACGATAAAATGAGTGAACATAATTTAATGAAAATATGTATGTGAAGTCTGGGAATAAGGTTCTACAGTCTAGGTTAAAAATAATTTTTATTCACGCTTGATGAAGTGGTAGTTTTGTGGAAGGTGCCTAAAATTGAATTTTTGAATTGCCTACTGTATGTTATTGGTTCTATCGAAAAGTATTACATATCGTAACAAAAGTTATAGAGAATACAAATTCCAATAATTTATGTCTTATACAGTTTTACCGTACCCAGTGTGATAATAGAATTCATGAATTTAGACTTTTGTTGCTTAGTGCAATCATCTCCAAGCATTGCTAACATGGAAATATTGTTTAATCGTGTTAACTGGCGATGGTTTTTGTCATTATTGTCCTAAGGTGTAAAACCGCGTGGTCCTCGGTCCATATCGACAAGGAAAAATGTGAAGATGATTATAGAAAATGAGAAAAGATCGTGAAGGAACGATCGCTTGAAGAATAATACAAGAGGGAGTCATGAAATAAGGAAGGACTGCCTTTACATTAGATGATCTAATATCCCAGAGTCGCTGCTCAGCCCGAAGACCAGTAGTTTATGAGGTGTCGTATGGTCAGCACGACGAATCTTCTTTGCCGTTATTCTTCGCTTTCTAGACTGGAGCCGCTACCTCACCGTCAGATAGCTCCTCAATTGTAATCACGTAGGCTGAGTGGGCCTCGAAGCAGTCCTCAGATCCACGTAAAAATGCCAGACCTGGCCGGCAATCAAGCCCTCCGGGTAAGAGACAGGCACACTACCCCTACACCGCACGGCCGGCGTATCTCTCTTACGGTACGTTTCAAACGAACATAGCTCATGGCGAATTTTTGTTCTATACCTTTTTCCGATACAGCCAAAAATAAGTGAAGTATCAGCCGCAGTCGAGTGAAATTTCAAGTCCAATAACCGATACAGGTATAGGATATATGTAGTAGGATGAATGCCGCGATTAATATATTGTTTGTTGTTAACGAAGAGTAGAACAGTAACATAGAACATAAAAAACACAGCAGAAAATAAAGCATGCAATAAGTAACTTAATCTAACGGCGAGTGCGGCGCTAGCGACCGCTACACACACTAACTCGGTAGACTGTAAAGAGAGTTGCTATAGGCATCGTCCAGGCAACTTTTTACATTTCTTTGTACATCTGTCAGTACTCTTGAATATTAACTCAATTCTTGTCTGCCTCCGAAGCGCAACGGTTAGTCTTATCAAGGGCCCGCGTTGGATCCCCGGTTCTGCCAGAAATTTAAGAATGGCAGGAGGGCTGTTATGTGGTTGAAATGGTACATGCAGCTCACCCCCATTGGGTTTTTTTGTATATGGGAAGGAAGAGATAAAAACAAGACCAGCAATAATGCAAACAAATAAACACCTGAAAGTGCAAAGCGCTGCAGAGGGCAAGGAAGCGAATACGTCACGACAAACCGCTGACAGAAAGAGGCATGTCCACTTATGTGCCTCAAAATATAGCGGGAAATATGAAGGATGGACAAAAGTGTAATCATGCAAATCTGAGTTATTTTCCCGTCAGTGACGGGTACTACAGCTAGTAGAAAATAAACTCATGTACCCGTCCTGAGGTGGTGCAGCTCTTTTCCGGTACATCACTTCATCCACATACAAGCCCTCCTGTCATTCTTAAATTTCTGGAAGTACCAGGAATCGAACACGGGCCTTCGACGATAGCAGCTAATAGTGCTAATCGTTACGCTACGGAAGCGGATATTAATAAACTGTTGAGCACACATCTTCATTAATTCAGTCTGCAAACCTATGTGAACAAAATATGCTCCTCTACAATCTTCTATTTGCAACTAGCTCCGTGACACTTCTTATCTTTAAATTGTTAAAATCTGAGTCTAATCATCGCCGTCTTGTCTCCCTCTGCTTCTCTTATCCTCAATGGTCGAGTTACCAGGGTAAAACTTGTCCTCCTCCATTCACCTCACAGAAACTCACCCAGCACAGATTTATCCATCTAGCCTCTATCTTCTCATTCCGAGTACCCTCCTACAATTATTCCCACCAATGTGTACAACATTCATTCTGGTTACCTTCATATCTGTTAATTCCAATTTACGTATAATAATAATAATAATAATAATAATAATAATAATAATAATAATAATAATAATAATAATAATAATAGAGTAATAATAATAAAATAAAAAACTTTTACGTCTCGCTTACTACTTTAAGGTTTTAATATTTATTATTATTATTATTATTATTATTATTATTATTATTATTATTATTATTAATCAGTTTACCATCCAGGGTTGGTTTTCCCCACCGACTCAGCGAGACATCCCATGTCTACCACCTCAAGGGCAGTGTCTTGGAGCGTGAGACATTTGGTCGGGGATAGAACTGGTAGCTCGCCCAGGCGGCCTGACCTGAAATGTGGCCTTGTTTGACTCGGAAATGTGTGTTACTGGTGCATACGAAAAGAGACGTCTGGAGGCAGTTGAGATGTGGTGCGCGATGAGAATGGAAAATATATCGTGGTTTTCCATGGTTTCTCTCTTCTTTGGGTAAATAATACTAATAATTATAATAATAATAATAAAGGTCCGCCTCTGTGGTGTAGTCGTTAGCATGATTAGCTGACATCCCCGGAGGCCCGGGTTCTGTTGCCGAGTCTGCCACGAAATTTGAAAAGTGGTACGAGGGCTGGAACGGGATCCACTCAACCTCGGAAGGTCAACTGAGTAGGGAGAGGTTCGATTCCCACCTCAGCCATCCTCGAAGTAGTTTCCCGCGTCTTCCCACTTCACTTCCAGGCAAATGCTGGGATGGTACGAAACTAATCTTAAGGCCACGGCCGCTTCCTTTCCTCTTCCTTCTCTATCCCTTCCAATCTTCCCGTCCTCCACAAGGCCCCTGTTCAGCATAACAGGTGAGGCCACCTGGGCGAGGAACTAGTCCTCCTCCCAAGTTGTATCCCCCGACACAAAATCTCACTTTCCAGGTCACTGCCCTTGTGGCGGTAGAGATGGGATCCGTCGCTGAATCCCAGGGAAAAACCAACCCTGAGGAGTAAACGGATTAAGAAAGAAAGAAAGAAAGAAAGAAAGAAAGAAAGAAAGAAGAAGTATTATTATATCAATAGACCACTGGTTAACAAAACACTGACCGGGCGAGTTGGCCGTGCGCGTAGAGGCGCGCGGCTGTGAGCTTGCATCCGGGAGATAGTAGGTTCGAATCCCACTATCGGCAGTCCTGAAGATGGTTTTCCGTGGTTTCCCATTTTCACACCAGGCAAATGCTGGGGCTGTACCTTAATTAAGGCCACGGCCGCTTCCTTCCACCTTCTAGGCCTTTCCTATCCCATCGTCGCCAGAAGACCTATCTGTGTCGGTGCGACGTAAAGCCCCTAGCAAAAAAAAAAAACTGAAAATTTGACCCAAAATGGTATTTAAGGAATTTACTTCACCGCTATGCGATAGGCCTTGAACCTGAACCAGTGAGAACGGAACGATACCAGCTTCATGGCTGAATAGTCTGCCTAGTAGCCTTCGGTTCGGGGGCCCCGAGTTGGTTAAGTTCTCTGGCTCGGGAACTGGGTGTTTGTGTTCGTCTTAAACGTAAAAGTTCAATTCATAATTAATAAGAAGAAGAATACAAAATTGTAACTTTCTGCATGGTCGATAAGACCGAAAGCAATTTTTTTTAAAAAAAGCGCCGTGTTAACCATTTTATCATTACAGCATAGTAAACAAGTTCTATCAAACAAACGCCTACCACGGTCCCTCTACGGTGTTTGTATAGTTATAAACAGCAGCGAAAGAGAAAACAATAGTAGTTATATATTGAACTGTAAAGAAGGAACAAAAATCCACAGTGGGTATAAATATTTTACCTGTCGTAAAATACACAAAGCAAGTTGACCTTTCGGATACTTTTCAAGATGTTTTAGTAGGCCCAAACAAGAAACTTTTTCCTTCTCCAGTGATAACAAGCACAAACGATTCATGGAAATGATTCAGCAAGTGTCGGGAGTCGCTGTTTCACTCTGACCTCCCTGATCCTTCCACGACAAAACAATAGCTTTCAGCAGCTCGCGGAGTGACCTATGACCGACGGTAGGCGCGTGCACGGAAATGAAGGGTGGAGAGGAGAGCGTCAGAACAGCGTTATGAAAAATAAAATCATACATTTTCATTTCCGGCCCCGTTAACTCTATCCCTTAAGACAGCTACGAAATTCTTCAGATTGAGCATCACTCCCATAATCGCATATGGAGTTATGTACAGACCTCAGCCCAAAGGCTGGCTGGATCATAAACAGCTCCGCCATTAGCTGTCATAGATGGCCTAGGTATCACTGAAGAGACGTACTAGGGAAATGCGGTGTGAGGTAGTTTCCCGTTGCTTTCCTCACTGAGCCAGCAGTTGCTATTCAATTTCAGTGTGCCAAGCCCAATGAAATACATGCACCAACCGGACGCTATAAGCAACATTTTCACTCTGTTCATAGCATGGACTGGCTGTATAAACAATGGCATTACTAGCATCGCACATACCTCAGTCACTTTCATATTGTCAAAGGCAAGGATATGATTGAGACAGATCAATGAAAGTAACAAAATTACTGTAAAATAAATTGGGAATGCTTAGCTGTACGAGACTTAGGTAATCGAAAAAGTGAAGGTCACATTTCAACAGAGAGCTCTATGAATTGGAAGAAACGTAACATCGAGGCTTGTATATATATTAGCTAGAGAGACTTTCTTCCTAGAGGATTTGAGGTGCGTAACTGAACTATCATGATGATGGTTTTCCATGGTTTCCCACTTCTCCTCCAGGCGAATGCCGGGATGGTACCTAACTTAAGGCCACGGCCGCTTCCTTCCCTCTTCCTTGCCCTGTCCCTTCCAATCTTCCCATCACTCCACAAGACCCCTGTTCAGCAGAGCAGGTGAAGCCGCCTGGGCTAGGTATGGTCCCCTTCCCAGTTGTATCCCCGACCCAAAGTCTCCCGCTTCAAGAAAAGAGAAAGGAGTAGTTTTAAGGCCATAGCTACTTCCGTAGCGTAACTCGTAGCTACCATCCCCGGGGGCCCGGGTTCGATTCCCGGTACTACCAGAAATGTAAGAATGGCAGGAAGTCTGGTATGGTTAAAATGGTACATGAAGCTCTCCTCCATTGGGGGTGTGCCTGAAGAGAGCTGCCGAACCGCGGTGTAAGAGTAGCGTTCCTACTTTTAACTCCAAGTGGTGTTTGTGTATGTTCCAACACTTTCCTCTTCACATTCAGACAACACACCACACTAACAACCACGACAGAAACAATAGTACAATAATTACATCCCTCCATATAGGGTTGCCTCAGGCAGGGCATCCGGCCATAAAAAAGGGCCAAATTCAGATGTGGGACACAGTTTGCACCCGTGAACCCGCAGATGTAGGAATAATGATAATAATGATAATAATAATAATAATAATAATAATAATAATAATAATAATAATAATAATAATAATAATAATACGATGATGATGGTGATAAGAAAAATAAAATATGATAGTAATAATAAAATTGGTCCGCCTCTGTGGTGTAGTGGTTAGCGTAATTAGCTGCCACTCATGGAGGCCCGGGTTTGATTCCAGGCTTTACCACGAAATTTGAAAAGTTGTACGAAAGCTGGAACAGGGTCCACACAGCCTCGGGAGGTCAACTGAGTAGAGGAGTGTTCGATTCGCACCTCAGCCATCCTCGAAGTGGTTTTCCGTGGTTTCCCA
Organism: Anabrus simplex; assembly: GCF_040414725.1. Lineage (NCBI taxonomy): Eukaryota > Metazoa > Arthropoda > Insecta > Orthoptera > Tettigoniidae > Anabrus > Anabrus simplex. Next base: position 210,198,947 of record NC_090266.1, read on the forward strand.
CTTCTCCTCCAGGCAAATGCAGGGATGGTACCTAACTTAAGGCCACGGCCGCTTCCTTCCCTCTTCCTTGCCTGTCCCTTCCAATCTTCCCATCCCTCCACAAGACTCCTGTTCAGCATAGCAGGTGAAGCCGCCTGGGAGAGGTATGGTCCTCCTTCCCAATTGTATCCCCAGCCCAAAGTCTCCCGCTCCAGGACACTGCTCTTGATGCGGTAGGAGGTGGGATGCCTCGCTGAGTCCGATGGAAAAACCGACCCTGGACGGTAAACAGATAAAGAAAGAAAGAAAGAAAGAAAGAATAATAATAAAAGTAATACCGTAATAGGACTTAAAATAATATTGCCCAGTTTTATTGAAATCGAATAGAATCGATTGACTGATGATGATTGTTCTTTAAAGAGGCGTAACATCTAGGTCATCGGCCCTAGAATCGAATCATAAATAGCATAGGGTTTATGTACATACGCATCATACATAAGGATATTTAAAAATCGCAATGTACACATGGTACTGATTCTAAAAATACTCATTCTAAAAGAAGATAGTTTACTGATTAAAGAACACAAGAAAAGGATACGAATTTCAAGAAGGTACTGAAGTGAAGAGAAGGAAAACTAGGAGCAAGAGAAACAAAATGATCCATGAACAGAGGAGGGAAATGAAAAAAAAAAAAGAGGAAGGAGGAGTAGTTTTAAGATCGTAACTACCATTCCCGGGGGCCCAGGTTTCATTCCCGGTACTGTCAGAAATGTAAGAGTGGCAGGAAGTCTGGTATATTGTAACCGTACAACAGGGTTACAGATTCCATTCAGTATTTATTATTATTATTATTATTATTATTATTATTATTATTATTATTATTATTATTATTATTATTATTAACCCGATTCATTAGATTTTATATTCTGTTTCTCATCATTTAGACTGTAATAATTAGGTATCGCGTATATTATTGTATTTAATCATAGGTTAAGTGAATATGTTTGTAATTATTCTGTATTGTAGTAAGTGAGATTTGTTGGTTTCATATTGTCATGCTGTGGCTTGTAACTTTGGCTAGATGAGCTGGCATAGTATTTTGCAATCGAGGCTATGTTTAACTGGGAAGGTTGTGTACAAGGAGATTTCCCGGTGACGCATTCGGTACAGTCATTCTCGGACCGCTTGGGTACGCTTAGACGACGCTTGACTGATGACATCAGTGCGTGGACACGTGATTGCGACCAAGTGTCAGTATTCGCCAGCTACTGTATGTGGAAGTGGAAGGGATGAACAGTGAGTGGGGAGATGAGTCGTCATCGCGAGGTGATATAAGGTGATGCTACGATAGGGAGAGGTACTCAGTTCATCATATCTATTCTGTTCGTACTCAGTTCATAAGCAGTTGATATCGTGCAGATCATATGTAACAGTCAGATGTATCAAATGGAAGAAGTGGTCTTAGTGTGATGGTCAGAGCTAAGAGTTGTGTTTGAAGAGGTAATCATCGAGGAAGTCTACAAGTGGTGCTTGTATCCGAGCAGAGACGGGTACTATGCTGATAAAGAAACATCATCTTCTTGTGAGGATGGACTTCACAAGATGTTTCAATAATATTTTCCAATTATTTAAAATATATTGAGTGGACGTAATTACATTGGAGCTCCCTACACGCGTACATGGTATGTAGGCCAACTCCTTGTTATATAAGAAGATTACAACAGACGGCTCCCGACTTCAGCTCACAGGTTTTCCCAAGAATTTCAAGTTCAACAGCGGTGTATGCAGACAACAGGTAATTAAAGCATCAGACATGTTATGCATTCATAACATGAAGAAGAGTGTAATCAGCGGCGATATCACATCTCACTTCAAGTTCATGCCAATAGCTTTTTTTGTTTAGATTAAATTTTCCTTTTCTTTGTACCGCAAATCTCACGATATATTTCTTTTGTTAAACTAAAAGACGTAAATGATTGTTCATTGTGACGTAAATTTAGTCATAAACTCAGTTTTATTTTTAATTATAATAAGTGATTCCAGTTCCATGTACAATCCTCAATTGTAGAAATGCAACAGTAATTTAATATTGTCCTGATCCATATCCCTGTATATTGCCAGATATGTGAGTTTATCACCTCACGCCTTGAGATAATTGATATAAGAGGTATGCTCTACCGAATTTTGTTGTTTTTCTTAAAAAAGCAACTGGCGCTCAAACAAATGTTATGTATATTGTGTGAAGGAGATGTAAGTATAAGAGTAGTGGTTGGAGTAACCACAACGTGTCGCTAGCAACGTGGGACTCGAAAGGTTCAGAAAAAGTGTTTCTGAATGGCAATATACATGGATCAGTTCTTTTAATGAGTACGCACATGTTAAATTCACCGAGTAATGTTAGGAAGGTCATTTTGTTGAAGTTTGTATTTAAGGGGTAATGTCAGAGGAATTGCAAGGGGAAGTAGCTTTGAGATCGCGAAAAATTAGTAGGAAACCGAAGATGGACAAGGATAGCAATATGCAGTCAGGTGATGAGGCTGAGGTTATTGTGTCCAAGGAAATCCAAGGTGGTAACATAAATAGGAAGTTGGTGACTAAGGTGGGACCTGCTGAAAGTCAGAAAATAGTAGAAACTGAGGAAAACGCTGTCACGCAAGATCAAAGTAAAGGGGTGATTGACCTGGGTTTATTTAATTTGCTGATGTCCAAAATGACTGAGCAGAATAATGCTATGAGTGAGAAAATTGAAACGGTTATTAGTGAGAAAATTGAATCTCAGAATAATATTATGAGTGAGAAAATTGAATCTCAGAATAATATTATGAGTGAGAAAATTGAATCTCAGAATAATATTATGAGTGAGAAAATTGAATTTCAGAATAATATTATGAGTGAGAAAATTGAATCTCAGAATAATATTATTAGTAAAAAAATTGAAGCTCAGAGTAATGCCATAAATAGTATTAATAAGAAGATTGATGATGTTAGTAATAAGATAGATCATAAGGTGTTAGAAATAAGTAAGCAAATTAATAATTTAGAAAGTAAAGTAAATAAGGAGTGTAGTGATATCAGAGCTGAGATGGAATTGGGTCGGAGCAATCTCCATGCGGAAATAGAGCAAATTAGTGAGACATGCATCAAACAGATTGATGAATTAGGCGCCAAGATCGAGTCCAATAAAGGAGAAATCAATGAGTTAGTAGAAGAAAGGTTTGAAAAGATAACCAATACAGTGGGGCAAGAAACTAGGAAATGTATTAGTAGGGTAGAACAGGTGAAAAGAAAACTTGGAGAAGTAGGTGATCTAGAGAGTGAACAAAAATCATTATCACAGAAGGTGAGAGAATCGGAAGAAAAATTACAGGAGAAGTTAAGAAAAATTGAAGAAAAGGCTGAGGAAACATTGGAAGAAAAATTTCTGAGTTGCCAGAGAGTACTCCAGCAAGAAGTGCGTGATAGTAAGAATGTACGTGAAATAATTGTAAATAATGGTTTAATCACTAGAGATCATGATTTACCTAAGTTTTCTGGGAAAGAATTTAACCCGATGGAATTTATGGGAGTAGTAGAGAAGAAATTTGCTGTTCAATTAAGAGACAATATTATTAGCTGGGAAACTGTATTGGAGATCTTATCTAATGCTTTCGTAGGAGAGACTAAGTCTTGGTTTCAAGTGTATAAAAGCTCGATGTCTAGTCTAACTGAATTTAAGGAGAAATTCATGGCTAAATTTTGGAGTGAAGGTGTTCAGAGTAGAGAGAGAGAGAGAGTAATGTTTGGCAGGTATAATTCTAACGAGGGTGTTAGAATGACTGAATACTTTTTGGCTCATGTTTTGGTGTGGAGAAATTTAGAATGTATTGGACCTGAGGCTGATATAGTTAGACTTATGGCTAAGCACTATCCCGATAGAATAAGAGAAGCTGTTTGTATGCAAAGAGTGGAGACTATTAAGGAAATGGAGATTTTGTTGGAAAGTTTTGATGCTTTAGGTAGTAGCTTGAATAATAATAGGACACTAAATAGGAATGTAGAAGGAAGGGGTAACCAATCTAATAATCAGGACAGGTCTATGAATAATCGTAACTACAGAAGAGAATATCAGGAGAGACCTAATAATAATTTCCACAGGGAGAGAAATTATCAAAATAGTTCGGAAAATTTCAGGACTGGGAGGCGTGATTATGGTAATCAACCAGAAGCTGGGAGGCGGGAGAATACAGGCCATAATAATAATAATAATGACGCTAGAGGAAATAGGCAACAGGGGAGGCCGACTGAGGTGTGTAACCAACAAGTCGTAACGGAACCAAGTACTTTAAACGAGCAACGGACTGTATAAACAGGTCACTGAGACAGTCCGTAAATGGTGAGTTCACGTATAAGGTAGATAAGTATGTTAATGTCGACCAGCCTATAGTTGTAAGTGAACATGATTGTGACCTAAGTAGCAATAATTCAAATATTTTAAGTGACGACTTAATCGTAAACAATAAATTTTATAAGTGTAATTTAAATTTAGATATAAGGCAAGATTTGTTAAGTGATCTTATATTATGTAATGAGGATAATTTAAGTAGTGTTACTGTTACACCGACGATTGAACTGCTGATATGGGGCAGAAAAGTTAAGATTTTGTTGGACTCTGGTAGTGAGAAGTCATGTGTAAATTCCAAGCTGTATGAGGAAGTTTTGAGAGAGAAGTATGAGGTAGCGGAAATTCCAGTGAGGAATACGTTCATCGTAACAGCTGTTGGAAACAAGTCTCAAAGAGTGAATAAACAAATAGATGTCCCCATTAACATAAGTGGAGAATGTATTTTCCAACCATGCTTAGTAGTGCCTAATTTAGTTTATGCCGTTATTTTCGGTACCGACTGGTTAACGTGTCAAAAGGCTAAATTAAATTTTGATCTGTGTAATGTCAATCTTATTTGGGGAAAGAGTAGCAGGGAAGTCAGTTTACCATATGATATTTTGTCAGAAATTAGTGCGAATAAAGTGTGTTCTAGTACGGAAGGATCTTGTGAAATTCCTAATATTAGGAAAAATATTGATGTCTGCCATGTGTCCATACAGAGAGATTCTAGAGATGAATTGTATGAGACAGTGGAGAAATGTAATTTAGCGGAAAGTCAGAAGGACGAATTGTGTGAATTATTGATATCACATAGTGATGTTTTTAGCGATCGGCCTGGTAGAACACATCTTTACGAACACAAATTTAATGTTATTGATAACTCAACTTTTGTAGGACCGAAATATCCCATTCCGTTAAAATACGCTAGCGCTGTTGAAGAGCAGATTGACATTATGCTAGATTATAATATAATTGAACCATCATGTAGTCCTAATTTAAATCCACTTGTTATTATACCTAAGAAGGATAACACGGTAAGATTGTGCATGATAATTTTTGTAAGACTATATTGGATGAATTTGAACTTGGTGACAAGGTTTTACTCAGAGTGCCACTCCCGTCATCAGCAGAAGCTGGTCAATTTTCTAAGTTTTTCTTGTTATATCAGGGATACTTCACCGTAGTGAAACGGATTGGGAAATGTGCTTATTCATTAGAAGACAAGGAAGGAAATATCGTAGGCACATACAATATAAGAAATCTTAAGAAATATATCATGTGAGTTTGTTGATTAATTTTCATTATTATGTTAATTCACCATATTTTATGAAGCTGGCATTGCGAACAGGACTTCAGTGAAATTAGCGTGTGTTGTGATAATAAGTGAGGCACGGCAGTGCAATAAACTCCAGTGCTTGGAGACAGTGTATATAAGGATATGTCTTCGAGAATTACTTTTGAACACTCAATGAACGTTTGAAACGACAGAAGTGAGAAGAAATGTAATCTGTATGTAAATAATACTGTATAATCAAAGTGAAAATGATAATTGATAAATGTTTTATATGTGTAACAACGAACATCCAGATGGATGATACTATGTACCAAATTTGTAAAGGGCATTTTTATACATGTATCTATGGTGTACTCGATTTCAGGTGATTATGTATATATTTCATGAATCAATCGATTCATTTAATCGATTATTTCATGAGGGAGGCGTTCTGTAACCGTACAACAGGGTTACAGATTCCATTCAGTATTTATTATTATTATTATTATTATTATTATTATTATTATTATTATTATTATTATTATTATTATTATTATTATTATTATTAACCCGATTCATTAGATTTTATATTCTGTTTCTCATCATTTAGACTGTAATAATTAGGTATCGCGTATATTATTGTATTTAATCATAGGTTAAGTGAATATGTTTGTAATTATTCTGTATTGTAGTAAGTGAGATTTGTTGGTTTCATATTGTCATGCTGTGGCTTGTAACTTTGGCTAGATGAGCTGGCATAGTATTTTGCAATCGAGGCTATGTTTAACTGGGAAGGTTGTGTACAAGGAGATTTCCCGGTGACGCATTCGGTACAGTCATTCTCGGACCGCTTGGGTACGCTTAGACGACGCTTGACTGATGACATCAGTGCGTGGACACGTGATTGCGACCAAGTGTCAGTATTCGCCAGCTACTGTATGTGGAAGTGGAAGGGATGAACGGTGAGTGGGGAGATGAGTCGTCATCGCGAGGTGATATAAGGTGATGCTACGATAGGGAGAGGTACTCAGTTCATCATATCTATTCTGTTCGTACTCAGTTCATAAGCAGTTGATATCGTGCAGATCATATGTAACAGTCAGATGTATCAAATGGAAGAAGTGGTCTTAGTGTGATGGTCAGAGCTAAGAGTTGTGTTTGAAGAGGTAATCATCGAGGAAGTCTACAAGTGGTGCTTGTATCCGAGCAGAGACGGGTACTATGCTGATAAAGAAACATCATCTTCTTGTGAGGATGGACTTCACAAGATGTTTCAATAATATTTTCCAATTATTTAAAATATATTGAGTGGACGTAATTACATTGGAGCTCCCTACACGCGTACATGGTATGTAGGCCAACTCCTTGTTATATAAGAAGATTACAACAGACGGCTCCCGACTTCAGCTCACAGGTTTTCCCAAGAATTTCAAGTTCAACAGCGGTGTATGCAGACAACAGGTAATTAAAGCATCAGACATGTTATGCATTCATAACATGAAGAAGAGTGTAATCAGCGGCGATATCACATCTCACTTCAAGTTCATGCCAATAGCTTTTTTTGTTTAGATTAAATTTTCCTTTTCTTTGTACCGCAAATCTCACGATATATTTCTTTTGTTAAACTAAAAGACGTAAATGATTGTTCATTGTGACGTAAATTTAGTCATAAACTCAGTTTTATTTTTAATTATAATAAGTGATTCCAGTTCCATGTACAATCCTCAATTGTAGAAATGCAACAGTAATTTAATATTGTCCTGATCCATATCCCTGTATATTGCCAGATATGTGAGTTTATCACCTCACGCCTTGAGATAATTGATATAAGAGGTATGCTCTACCGAATTTTGTTGTTTTTCTTAAAAAAGCAACTGGCGCTCAAACAAATGTTATGTATATTGTGTGAAGGAGATGTAAGTATAAGAGTAGTGGTTGGAGTAACCACAATATGGTTAAAATGGTACATGCAGCTCTCCTCCATTGGGGGTGTGCCTCAAAAGAGCTGCCGAAGCCGCGGTGTAAGGGTAGCGTTCGTACCTCTTACTCGGAGGCCCCGGGTTCGATTTCCGACCAGGGCTTTTTCGAGGTCCACTCAGCCTACGTGATTACAATTTAGGAGCCATCTGGCGGTGAGATGATGGCCCCGGTTTGGAGAGCCAAGAATAACGGCCGAGAGAGTTCGTCGTGCCGACCACACGACACCTCGTAATCTGCGTGCCTTCGGGGCTGTTGTGCCAACGGGTTTGGTTTGGAATAGCAAGTTTCCGTAGTATTTCTTCATAGCTACGTTTACAGACTGAGTTGCCGGACATGCCTCTGACGTCCACTCGTAGAAGATTCTGTTGTCTGGAGGGTTTGGATTCCACGTTAAAGTAGAGGTTCTGCGCTTATGATCAGATCACAGCACCGAAAGTAAAGCAAATCGACAGTTTGGCTTTTACATAAAAGAAAAGTTTGGCTTTTGCTTTTGTTTCTGGCCGAATTAACTCCAGAGCCATGAACATATATATAATGAAACCTTCTGTACATAACATAATTTTTCTAATGTGTGAATCTTCAGTACGCGTGGGAGGCGGATGAAATTTTAAGTGATCCCGAGTGAGTGAGACTGTATGTGGGTATGACCGAGCCGGGCTAGCTGAAGTATATGTGGGGATTCAAATATGTTTGTGTGTGTGTGTGTGTCGAATTACTTGAATGTTGAACAGGTCTTGTGAATATAATCTAAATACATGTCTATGTAAATAAGGTAACTGAATATAAGCACACTATGCAGAATATAATTGTATATTTTAACATTGTAATCTTAAGTGGGGATTGAGGTACGTTCGTGTATGTGGGGCTATGTCCTTTCTCCATACACCATCCCTGAATTGTACCTACAATTTGTGGAAAATTAATAATAATAATAATAATAATAATACTATCTCCATAAGCGGGAATATGATTTTTAAATGTCTCAGCTTCATGGTAGGGAATCGAAGACACGTCCTTCCAGCTGAACACAGCATGTCTTTACAGTTTCAACTAGACAGCACATTTTGTACTGATGTAATTATTTGTAAATAATTGGGATTAGGAAAGGGAAGGAAGCCACCGTTACTATCCTGACATTAACCTGGAGCAGAATGCGAAAATCACTCAAAACTCCTCCATGAATTGCCAAGTTTGGCATTTTCATTATCCCAGTGTGGTTTAACGTCTCACTAGCTGGACTAGCACGCAGACGGTTTTGGTTAACGCGAGAATGGGGAAGAGCTAGAACTGGGAAGGTAGCGGCCGTAGCCTTAATAATCGTTGCTGTTCGGGCAAAAGGTTATCAGTCACTATCAGTCACTACTGATCTGCATTTAGGGCAGTCGCCCACGTGGCAGATTCCCTATCTGTTGTTTTCCTAGCCTTTTCTTAAATGATCGCAAAGAAATTGGAAAATTATTGAACATTTCCCTTGGTAATTTATTCCAATCCCTAACTCCCCTTCCTATAAACGAATATTTGCCCCAATTTGTCCTCTTGAATTCCAACTTTATCTTCATATTGTGATCTTTCGTACTTTTAAAGACACCACTCAAACTTATTCATCTACTGATGTCCTTCCACGCCATCGCTCCACTGACAGCTCGGAACATACCACTTAATCGAGCAACTCGTCTCCTTTCTCCCAAGTCTTCCCAGCCCAAACTTTGCAACATTGTTGTAACGCTACTCTTTTGTCGGAAATCACCCAGAACAAATCGAGCTGCTTTTCTTTGGATTTTTTCCAGTTCTTGAATCAAGTAATCCTGGTGAGGGTCCCATACACTGGAACCTTACTCTAATTGGGGTCATACCAGAGATATATATGCCCTCTCCTTTACATCCTTACTACAACCCCTAAATACCCTCATAACCATGTGCAGACATCTGTACCCTTTATTAACAATCATATTTATGTGATTACCCCAATGAAGGTCTTTTCTTATGTTAACACCTAGGTACTTTCACCCCATCAACGCAGTAATTAAAACTGAGAGGACTTTTCCCATTTGTGAAACTCACAACCTGACTTTTAACCTCGTTTACCATACCATTGCCCACCGTCCATCTCACAACACTATCGAGGTCACCCTGCAGCCGCTCACAATCTTGTAACTTATTTTTTACTCTGTACAGAATAACGTCATCTGCAAACAGCCTTACCTCTGATTCCACTTCTTTACACACATCATTGATATATATATAAGAAAACATAAAGGTCCAATAATACTGCCCTGAGGAATTCCCCTCTTAATTATTACAGGGTCAGATAAAGCTTCGCCTACTCTAATTCTCTGAGTTCTATTTTCTAGAAATATAGCCACCCATTCAGTCACTCTTTTTTCTAGTCCAATAGCACTCATTTTTGCCAGTAGTCTTCCATGATCTACCCTATCAAATGCCTTAGATAGGTCAATTGCAATGTAGTTCATTTGGCCTCCTGAATCCAGGGTATCTGCTATATCTTGCTAAAATCCTACAAGCTGAGCTTCAGTGGAATAACCTTTCCTAAACCCAAACTGCTTTCTGTCAAACCAGTTATTAATTTCGCAAACATGTCTAATATAATCAGAAAGAATGCTTTCCCAAAGCTTACATGCAATGCATGTCAAACTGACTGGCCTGTAATTTTCAGCTTTATGTCTATCACCCTTTCTTGTATACACAGGGGCTAGTATAGCAACTCTCCATTCATTTGGTATAGCTCCTTCAACCAAACAATAATCAAATAAGTATTTCAGATATGGTACTATATCCCAACCCATTGCCTTTAGTATATCCCCAGAAATCTTATCAATTCCAGCTGCTTTTCTAGTTTTCAACTTTTGTATCTTACTGTAAATGTCATTGTTATCAAAGGTAAATTTTAATACTTCATTAGTATTACTTACCTCCCCTATCTGGACATTATCGTTGTAACCAGCAATCTTTACATGCTGCTGACTGAATACTTCTGCCTTTTGAAGATCCTCGCATACACACTCCCCTTGTTCATTAATGATTCCTGGAATGTCCTTCTTTGAACCTGTTTCTGCCTTAAAGTACCTATACATACCCTTCCATTTTTCACTAAAATTTGTATGACCACCAATTATGCTTGCCATCATGTTATCCTTAGCTGACTTCTTTGCTAGATTCAATTTCCTAGTAAGTTTCTTCAATTTCTCCTTACTTCCATAGCCATTTCTAACTCTATTTCGTTCCTACCTGCACCTCCTTCTTAGTCTCTTTACTTCTCTGTTATTATATAGTGGATCATTACCACCTTTAAAGGTACAAACCTATTTTCACATTCCTCAACAGTTGCTTTAAACCCATCCCGAAGTCTGTTTACATTTTTTTTTAGCGTTTTCCAGCGATCATAGTTACTTTTAAAAAACTCCCTCATGCCTGTTTTATCAGCCATATGGTACTGCCTAATAGTCCTAATTTTAATACCTTCCTTTCTTTCACATTTATTTTTAACTACGACACAAACAGCTTCGTGATCACTAATACCATCTATTACTTCGGTTTCTCTATAGAGCTCATCTGGTTTTATCAGCACCAATTCCAAAATATTCTTCCCTCTAGTTGGTTCCATCACTCCCTGAATCAGCTGCCCTTCTCATATTTGCCATTTGTTGTTCATGCTTCCTGTCGTTTGGTAAATTGAGATCACCTGCTACTATCACATTCCTTTCCATATCATTTCCAACATAGCTGATTATCTTATCAAATAATTCTGAATCAGATTCAGCTCTACCCTTTTCCTGTCTGCACACTCCAAAGACATCAAGTTGCCTATTATCTTTAGAGATGAGCCTTACACCCAGAATTTCATGTTTTTCCTCCTTAACTTTTTCGTGGCTTACAAATTCTTCTTTCACTAGAATGAATACTCCCCCTCCTACCATTCCTATCCTATCTGTACGATACACACTCCAGTTCCGTGAGAATATTTCTGCGTCCATTATATCATTTCTCAGCCACGATTCAACTCCTATTACGATGTCTGGTAAGTATATATCTATTAAATTACTTAATTCGATCCCTTTGTTTACAATGCTTGTACAGTTGAGCACTAATATTTTTATGTCATCCCTACTTGATTTTCAGTTCCCTGTTCGCTTAACACCGCTCCCTAGGTCACCCCGTTTCCCTGAATGTACCTGTCTATAACCCTTCTAAACAAGTTTCCTAACTTACATGTACCACTGCGTTTTAAATGAAGGCCGTATTTCACAATGCTCTTCCTATCTGTTATTTTCCTTAAGACTGGTCTCGCCTCCCGGCCACATTACGGATAGGCAGTCGATCAGAACAAGGTTCGTTGTGTTCATTTTCGTAGGCTAATGTGTAAAGGAAAATGGAACTTAAGTACGTTATACTATAGGAATGCGGAAATAAGTCATGCAAACATACATTCCTAGATTGCGGTACGGTAAGGTGAGTAAAACCCACCTCTCCCGAATGCAAGCCTACAACTGTGTGACCCGAATCTTGTAGCCAACTCGCTCGGTGCCTGCCATTTTAATCCACTTCTCCTAAAAAGAAATTATGTGCAACAAACTTAAGCCTACTAAGTACATTAGAGTGTTGAAGCTATTATTACATTTTTGTGCACTAAAATCACTCGTAACTGTCGTAATTGTCCCTCACGTCCAGTTTGTTACTTCGGCTTGCTAGAAAAGAATGTTGTCTTTTCCGATCCATTTCTTGGCCTATTTACCGGTTGTAGTACCCGTCGTTAACGAGACAATCACTTAGCATGTGCATGATGACATTTCGACCACCCATCACATTGTTCGCCATGTTCTGAGGTACGTAAGTGGGCATGCCTCTCCCTGTCAGTAGCTTGTCGTGAGGCACGTGAGTGGGCCTGCCTCTCCCTGTCGGTAGCTTGTTGTGAGACACGTAAGTGGGCATGCCTCTCTCTGTCAGTAGCTTGTCATGAGGCACGTGAGAGGGCATGCCTCTCCCTGTCAGTAGGTTGTCATGAGGCACGTAAGTGGGCATGCCTCTCTCTGACAGTAGCTTGTCGTGAGGCACGTGAGTGGGCATGCCTCTCCCTGTCGGTAGCTTGTTGTGAGGCACGTAAGTGGGCATGCCTCTCTCTGTCAGTAGCTTGTCATGAGGCACGTGAGTGGGCATGCCTCTCCCTGTCAGTAGGTTGTCATGAGGCACGTAAGTGGGCATGCCTCTCCCTGTCAGTAGCTGGTCGTGAGCTGCTAGTTGCCTTGTTCCCTGTGGCCCTTTACAGTTTCTTCTTCTTTTTTTAATTTTGCATATTTGCTGATCTTGATATGATCTCTCTCGTCAGGTATAAAAGAAAGCTAAGTTCTCGTTAATATTGAAAAAATACTGACAGTTGTACAAAGCATTTCAAACGTTGCCGAAACGATCTCCATAGCAACTCTTTACAGTCTATAGAGCTAGTTACCGGCCACTGACATTCCCCTTATTTTTCATTGTACCGGAAAAAATGGTACAGAACAAAAATTCACCATGAGTATTTTTGTGTAAAACCAACCGAAAGAGAGATTCGAGTATATCGATTGATATGCTTTAGGCCACTTCTAATGCATTCCCTCCTGGTGAAACGTTTTGGGCAACTTAAAGTTAAGATCGTACTCGACCTTATTCTAAACAGAAATATCAAGTTTCATTAAAATCAACCCATCCATTTTCCCGTGCCGCTCGAACAGGCACAGCGAAATATAAAATTCTCAGCATAGGCCATTATAATGGCGTGAGTATTCTTATCAAATTAAGTATTAACAGACTGGAATGTCGAATTAAAAGCAATTATATCATATGAAATGCCTGATCAAATGAAAAACGGCAGTTTATCCATTTTCGCGAAAAATACTACGCTGATATTCTAACTGTGCCTAGTTCCAGAGCTGGAGTGACCCAGCCACAGACAGCAGGAAACACTACTCTGCCGTTTTCCCTTAAGTTTGCACACTCTTCATTCCTATCAGCGCCTCAGAGCAGGGATCGAATAGCTGGAATATTATGATGAACCAGCGTGACACGTACGAGTAGTTACCAGAGTATGTATAAACCAGAGGAATGGCATGCTAAAACATAGTTATTTTACTCCGCAGCTACTTCCAGCCAATATTCAGGCAGGCTGTTCTACTCGGGACGCAGGAGTAATCCCGTCTATCGGATATGAGTGGCAGCGGAAAAGACAAAGCACATCACAACAAACAATAGTCAACGTAACGCTGTCGATATTCTAGGCCTTCACATCTAGTTTTTTCCCGACTCTATGATGTTAGGGAGTCCTTCTTCCTCCTTTCATGTCTTCTTCTGGTCTTATTCTTCAAGCGATCATTTCTTAACGATTTTTTTTACAAGCTGCTTTACGACGCACCGACACAAGAGGTCGTACGGCGATGATGGGATAGGGAAGGGCTAGGAGCGGGAAGAAAGTGGCCGTGGCCTTAATCAATTTACAGTCCCAGCATCTGCCTTCTGTCAAAATAGGAAACCACGGAAAGTCATCTTCAGGGCTGCCGACAGCGGGGTTCGAACCCACTACCCCCTGAATGCAAGCTCACAGCTGCGCGCCCTTAACAGTACGGCCAACTCGCTCGGTTCACGATTTTTTCCTCATTTTGACAATCATCTTCACAATTTTCCTTGTCAATATGAGCTGAAAACCACGCGGTTTTTCACCTTAAGACAGTCGCGACGAAAACCACCACAATCGACGGTTAACTCCATTCCATCTTAGCGATTCTCTGCATTGATATGGACTAAGCGACAAAAGTCTAAATTCAATAATATATCTGTTATCATAGCCGGTAAGGTAAAACTGTATGTCATAAATGCTCGGAAATTGTATTCTTTATAATAGCTTTTTCATGTGCAGTATGTATCGATAGGACCAATAATAACAGATATATTTGAGATTGTTTTTTACAATTTGCTTTACGTCGCACAGACACAGATAGGTCTTATGGCGATAGGAAAGGGCTAGGATCGGGAAGGAAGCGACCGTGGCCTTAATTAAAGTACAGCCCCAGCATTTGCCTGGTGTGAAAATCGAAAACCACAAAAGAAATATTCAGGGCTGCCGACAGTGGAATTAGAACCCACTATCCCCCGAATGCAAGCTGACAGCTACGTGACCCAAACCACGCAACCATTCAATCGGTGAAATAAATTTTAGTCCAGTCACTCTGCGTGAATATAGTTATTTATAGTGTAGCGCCTTATTTCCTGACTTTGCATATCGATTATTTCATTAAATTCTGTTCAGCCATTTTTCTCGTGATGTACATACATACATACATACATACATACATACATACATACATACATTAATACGTACATTTATGTATACAGACGGGCAGAGATGACGGGAAAAATAAAAATTGCATTTCCTACTTACTGGAGATACGACCGATACAGAAATAACATTTTAAAAATTCTTGGCATTGTACAGACAAAACTTATTTTATATGTATGGATATTGGTAAAATCAGCAACAGATTTTTAATGCTAGAATGTCTGCTGACGTAGTGAGAGGTTTGGATTTAGGAAGAGCTTTCCTTACAGTTTTATATTAAGTGTATCAACACGATGATAATTGTACCGGGAGGTACACCCCAACGCTGCGCATTTAAATCTAGCGCCTAAATTAACTCCTCTATTGGTGAAACAGTGAAACTGAAACTACACCAACTTAGAAATTTACTCAGAAGATGTCACCAGTAAAATATGATGTAATTTTGTTATTGTGAAGTTTCCTGAACTGACTGTATTTCTACTAGTTTTGTTTGCTATCCATCAAGAAGTTTGGACATTCTTCTACAGATGTCAGTACTATAAACTGTGATCATGCACCCTGGTGCGAGGTATAAGAACTTATAATTCAAAGAAGTTTGGTATTCATAAGTTTTTTCTGATTGATGTTCATTTATTTTTGGGTTGGCAGTATTTCCTTTTTATTTCCGCCAGTTTTGAATCTAGTCAATCCCTAATTTCTGTAATTAATTTTCTACCAATCACAGTCTTCTTCTTCTTCTTCTTAGATTTTGAGTGTAACTTTTAAATTGACCAATAAACGTGAGAGGGTGTGGCTAGTTTAATCTTGAATGGTCTCGAACTTTCCCCGAGGGTTTATAAACTGCGGATTTTCACGTTTCTTGGGCAATTGATCGTCATCTTACTAAGTGCGTGTGTGTCAAAACAGGAGGCGGGCGGCCTCTTTCATCAGGCAGAAGTACATCGACAAAGTAATGGCCACATAACATCTTTCTTTCTTGCTAGCTCCGCAGATTAACCCGAGGGAAAGGTCCGAATCGTTAACTATGTATCCTTCTTTTCTAAAATGTAACTTCTGCCGGCTAATGTAAAAAGGTTCATAAAGTCTTTAACTGTAAATCGGGGATATAGAGTGATATGTGCTCTCGAGCTCCCCTTCATCTTGGTTTGAGGTGACTACGTTTATAGCTGTTTTTCATTCTGGAATGTGGTGAATTACCTTCTATACGAGTCACCTCAGTAGTTTGGGAATAGCCCCTGTTTCAGCGACCTAGTGCCCTTTAGGTTTTTAAGTTTTCACTATCTTGGAGCACTGTACGCCTCCATTCAGTTTGTGTTTTCGGCCATTTACTTAACCTGTTCCTTCCGCAAAGGCTCTGTAGGTTGGGTACGAGATGCCCCTGTTTCAATTTGTAAGTTGGGCCATGGAAGGCCAAAGAGTGTAAGATTTCTTTGGTGTTGCCTTGAGTAGGCTTGAGAAACTGAGAGCACGTTAGCTCTTTTTCAAGTGTTGTAAAAAGTGCCTCTGGGAGGCTTGATATTGTATTTAGGGATTTCTGCCCTTGTATAAATTTGTGCTCTTTTGTAAATTTGAGCTCGTAGCTCAGGAAATGTAAAGCTAGGGGCTTAAAGCCCAAAGAGTTAAGATTCTGAATCTTGGATTTTTCCCAATCTTGTTTAATGATTGCTATTTGCACCTGTAAAAATTGTTAAGTTTGAAGTTTTTGAAAATATAACCTTCAGTTTAAGTTTTAAATTCAATTCTTGACATTGTAGTTAGACCCATTCTCCCCGGCACCTTCTTTCACCTCTGCGTTCCACAGATATCCCGGAAAAATAATAACAATAATATTAATGAGATCACTTGTTCAGAAGGCCCTTGGGTTCGATTCCCGGATGAGTCGAGAGATTAACCGCATCTGATTAATTCGTCTGACTCAGGGACTGGGTGTTTGGGTTTGTCCCATTAGTCATTTCTTCACATACACTCAACAGACCGCACTCTCAACTACCACAGGAACACGGAATAGTGAATACATCCTTTTACATGGGAGTGGAGTCAGGGAGGGCATCCGGTTGTCAAACTGGGCCAAGCCCACATCAAGTGACGGCCCCAAGAAATAGGAAAAATGCCAGGAATAATTATAATAAATCGACGTAAATGCCGAGTGGCATAGTCACTGACTTTTTACCAAGCTGGCCGCGTTTCGATCCTCAGGCCATGCATGTATAATTTTTAAAATGGAAAGTCACGTACTTGTGATGCGCGTTCCACGAGAAACAGGAGGTCTCGTGACTATGATTCAGATATCAATAGTCACGTGACAGTAACTGACAGCTCTAGGTGCATCTACAACACTTGCCTGGTCTGGAAATAGGTAGGTGCGGAACGGAAATCTATATTCAGGGCTGCCGATTAAGGGGTTCAAATTCACCATCTCCCAGATGCAAGCAAACAGCTACACGGTCCCGACCGCGCAGCCAACTCTCTCGGCGCTATTATTATTATTATTATTATTATTATTATTATTATTATTATTATTATTATTATTATTATTATTATTGGAAGAAGGATTGTATATGCATTAAAAGGCAGAAGCATGCCATCATCATTCTCCTGACCCAATACAGTTCTAACTTTGTAAGACAACCAGATTAAAATAAACTCAAGTCCTCGTATTTATCGATGTGGCGCAGTTCTTTTCAATCACAGCAACAATGGAGGTGAGCTGCATGCATCTTTTCAGCCATATACCAATCCTCCTACCAATCTTAAATCTCTGGTAGTCTCGGGAATCGAACCCGGGCAATCGAGGACGGCAGCTAATAATGCTAACCGTAACGTTACGGAGTTGGAAGACAGGCAGATATACAGTAAATTAAATAGTGAGTCTGTTACAATTTTACCTGTCGTTATTCTTGCCGTCAGCGTTAACGTGAAGGAATACGATAATTTGGAGAGCATCTGTTTGTTTATTGCACTAATCATACTCTGAAGCTGATCGCTACTGGTAGAAGTTAATGCCGGGTTTTGGAATATTTTACCTCATTCATCTGAGTTCAGTCACACGTAGAAACATAAAAAATAATAACTTTCCAAATGCCAAGATGAGAACTTGCAAAAAGGGAACAACTGAGGGAGGAAAAGACAAATAAACTGGTGCTCCTAAACTTAATTTTCCTCTGTTCAGTCTTCTTAAAACACACGCGATGTGGTGGAACACTTGATTAGGTTTGACAACTACAGGATCCTTATCAATTATTGTTATAGTCTTTCCCATGGCGGCCAGGGTGAATACTTCCATTTTCCTCTTGAAAGTCACAAAATTTGAATCAACGTCATCTTTCAAATGTATAAACACGCCTACTAACGTTCGTTAATGTAGCACTACACCTTCTTGGTGTTTGGATTTTTTTTCCGCCAGTGTATAACTTCATATATAACAGCAGTTTTTTTATTTTATTAGCCTTCCCCGTGGTTAGGTTTGCCAAACTTTTACATAGAAAATAAGGGATCGAGGATGATGCCTACAAAATAAATATTTCAAATAATAATTCCTTAAGGGCCTTGTGTTTTTCTCGTGTAGTACATACATTTTTTAAATAATTTTTGTTTTCGTCATCTACACCCACTTTAGATAATATTTCTTTGAACAAATCTGATGACTGTTATGATAAGAGAGCAGGCTTTGCAATTCCAGGAGGGATGGATATTTACTCTTCAACCCATCCCTTTATTATCAAACTGCGCAGTGATTGTGCCTTTCTGTGCCCGTTTTAACTAAATAAACATTGTGGCTTCCTTGATAAAGACAGCATCAAATTTAACAATGAATATCTATTCTTAGAGCCATCTGTTTATTATTATTATCAGCCTGTGAGGGGCTTGTGTTTTTCTCGTGTAATGGAGTTTATCATGCTATCAGTCTTCTCCGAGTTCCATTAGCGGTAAAGTCGCTTTTAGTGTGATGTTACTACTACGGTGCGTTAAGTTGTTACTACCGGGCGAGTTGGCCGTGCTGTTAGAGGCGCGCGGCTGTGGGCTTGCATCCGGGAGATAGTGGGTTCGAATCCCACTGCCGGCGCCCTGAAGATGGTTTTCCGTGGTTTCCCATTTTCACACCAGGAAAATGCTGGGGCTGTACCTTACTTAATCCAACTCCCAGGCCTTTCCTATCCCATCATCGCCATAAGACCTATCTATGTCGGTGCAACGTAAAGCAACTAGCAAAAAATAAAAATAAAAATAAAAAATAACTTGTTACTACTGTGTAATATCAATCAATCAATCAATCAATCAATACTGATCTGCATTTAGGGCAGTCGCCCAGGTGGCAGATTCCCTATCTGTTGCTTTCCTAGCCTTTTTCGAAATGATTTCAAAGAAATTGGAAATTTATTGAACATCTCCCTTGGTAAGTTATTCCAATCCCTAACTCCCCTACCTATAAATGAATATTTGCCCCAGTTTGTCCTCTTGAATTCCAACTTTATCTTCATATTGTGATCTTTCCTACTTTTATAAACGCCATTCAAACCTATTCGTCTACTAATGTCATTCCACGCCATCTCTCCGCTGACAGCTCGGAACATACCACTTAGTCGAGCAGCTCTTCTTCTTTCTCTCAATTCTTCCCAACCCAAACATTGCAACATTTTTGTAACGCTACTCTTTTGTCGGAAATCACCCAGAACAAATCGAGCTGCTTTTCTTTGGATTTTTTCCAGTTCTTGAATCAGGTAATCCTGGTGAGGGTCCCATACACTGGAACCATACTCTAGTTGGGGTCTTACCAGAGACTTATATGCACTCTCCTTTACATCCTTACTACAACCCCTAAACACCCTCCTAACCATGTGCAGAGATCGGTACCCTTTATTTACAATCCCATTTATGTGATTACCCCAGTGAAGATCTTTCCTTATATTAACACCTAGATACTTAGGCCTACAATGATCCCCAAAAGGAACTTTCACCCCATCAACGCAGTAATTAAAACTGAGAGGACTTTTCCTATTTGTGAAACTCACAACCTGACTTTTAGCCCCGTTTATCAACATACCATTGCCTGCTGTCCATCTCACAACATTATGAAGTGCAAAATAATTCTTTGAAGAATCTAATGAAAAGTGCCGATTTCAAAAGAACACGGGTGAAAAATAGACCTTCGCGAAGACTCCGATGCATAGAATATAGAGTCGTTTACCATAGTGTCTCGTACAAAGTATGTGTTGTTGCTTTTAGAAATATTCATGGCTTAAGTGAAAGAAGTTTGCGTACTGCGCGGGATAAATTTAGAGTATCAGGAGTCTCAGACATTGACAAACGTGGTCATCTAACATGAACCTGTACGGGCGAAAGTAATTGAGCATATTGATCCTGCTCTTTCCGCATGACGTAATACTGATGCACTAACCATTTAGGGGTACCGTTACCATACATTCGACAGCACCATTTCATTTTATAAGTAAATAAAAACTCTCACCACTTTTATTAATGTTGTAGTTGTTACTATTATAATTTTTAAATTTATTAATTTCTTTCTCAATCCGTTTAGCTTCCAGGGTTGGTTTTTCCTTCGGACTCAGCGAGGAATCCCACCTCTACCGCCTCAAGGGCAGCGACCTGAAGCAAGAGAAATTGAGTCGGGGAATACAACTGGAGAGGAGGACAAGTATCTCGCCCAGGCGGCCTCATCTGCTGTGCTGAACAGTGGCCTTGTGCAGGGGAAGGCATTTTCGTGGAGGAGAAGTGGGAAACCACGGAAAACCACTTCAAGGATGGCTGAGGAGGGAATCAACCCCTTCCTCTACTCAATTGTCCTCCCGAGGCTGAGTGGACCCCGTTCCAGCCCACGTACAATTTTTCAAATTTCGTGACAGAGCCGGGAATCGATTTTGACACTTGAGCTACAGTGAGAATTGATGGTAGAATGAGTTCTTGGTTCAGGGTACTTACAGGGGTTAGACAAGGCTGTAATTTTTCACCTTTGCTGTTCGTAGTTTACATGGACCATCTGCTGAGAGGTATCGAGTGGCAGGGAGGGATTCAGACAGGTGGAAATGTAGTACGCAGTCTGGCCTATGCTGACGACTTGGTCTTAATGGCAGATTGTGCCGAAAACCTGCAGTCTAATATCTTGGAACTTGAAAATAGGTGCAATGAATATGGTATGAAAATTAGCCTCTCGAAGACTAAATTGATGTCAGTAGGTAAGAAATTTAACAGAACTAAATGTCAAATTGGTGATACAAAGGTGGAACAGGTAGATATTAAATATTAAATATTTAGGTTGTGTGTTCTCCCAGCATGGTAGTATAGTAAGTGGGATTCAATCAAGGTGTAGTAAAGCTAATTCAGTGAGCTCGCAGTTGCATTCAACAGTGTTCTGTAAGAAAGATGTCAGCTACCGGACGAAACTATCTTTACATTGGTCTGTTTTCAGACCAACTTTGCTTTACGGGAGCGAAAGCTGGGTGGACTCAGGATATCTTATTCATAAGTTAGAAGTAACGGGCATGAAAGCAGCGAGAATGATTGCTTGTACAAAAGGTAAATTTATTACTTGAGATAACATGTAGTTAAAACTATATGGACAAATTTACCATTCACGATATATTTATCCATAGCAATTTACTGTATTAGCGTGCAGACCGTAGGCCTACTCCTTTTTGAAAGTGGTTAAATATTAACGTCATCTTTCTCTTTTTCCCGTGCAATGGTGGATACGCCGTAGGGGAGTAATGCAGGATTCGTAACTTCCAACACTTTTATCTCGAAACAGTACATCAGCCCATACGTCATTTCTGTTCTAAAGGCCGCTATTAGAAGTGATATTATAATGACCGACACGACAAATGCCTCCTGTCGGACAAATATTGAACTTCGATTCCCGACAGGATCAGGAACTTTAACCATCATTGGTTAATTTCGCCAGCACGAGGGCTGGGTGTATGTGTCGTCTTCATCACCATTGCATCCTCATCACGACGCGCAGGTCGCCTACGGGAGTCAGATGAAAAGACCTGCACCTGGCGAGCCGAACATGTCCTCGGACACTCCCACCACTAAAAGCCATACGCCATGTCATTTCAGCGCCTGTGTGTCTCAGACATTGACCTTCAGTGCATACTGTAAACATGATTGAGGTACCGTGACGTATATAGTGTGAAATAGTAATATACAAAAGATATAATAATAATAATAATAATAATAATAATAATAATAATGTTACTGATTTTACGTCGGACTAACTACATTTACGGAATTTTGTCCCGCAGGAGTTCTTTAAGGTGCCAGTAAATCTACCGACACGAGGCTGAAGTATATGAGCACCTTCAAATACCACCGGACTGTGCCAGGATCGAACCTGCTAAGATGGGCTCAGGCCAGCGTTCTACCGTCCGGGGAATGAAGCAGCGTGGTGTCCCTCGCAATTGGCGCACCTCCCCTGGTCACGAGGCTCCTTACAATCAGTGTGGCGGTGAGGGCCGCTACACCTATTATGAACGCTGGCCTGAGCCCGTCTTAGCAGGTTCGATCCTGGCACAGTCCGGTGGTATTTGAAGGTGCTCAAACACTTCAACATCGTGTCGGTGAAGTAACTCTTCCCGCCAAGGTTTATCGCCTTGCCCTCTTTCTCCCTGATCAAATTGCCTTCCTCTTCTTGTAATAATACAAAATTGTAACACCACTTCTCCCTGCATTGCCACCTACCACTGGTTTACTGGACTTTTTAACAGCTTAGAGAAGAGGGGGTTTTCACTCCCGACGTGGTGAACTAGTTTTCGTCACGACAGATCGATTTTTCCTCCGCTAGTGAACTGTCGTGCTGGTGATTTTTCCGATCTATTCGGGTTGTCCCATCGCAGAATCAGACGAGTAGAGAGGCCTAGTGTTCGCCTCGGCACTTTCGTGTACTAGATCACCCAAAAAACAAACAAAGAAAAGGTTCTACCGCCCGAATTGCTCAGCCCGGCACTTTATAAGAAAACTAGCTGGTGTACCTGGATCGGCATTATTAGGGTAACTCGGTTCAGGGATAGTCGCGCTGTGCTTATAGGCCTGTATTGTATTAATTGATTAGTACAAGGAATATTAAAGAGCCCCAAACAGAAAATAAAAAATTTCTTTGTTAATATTAACCAGTAACTTATGCAAATTAAAATTTCCGATCTTTTATGTTCAGTGTGTTTTACCATACACGGAATAATAACAGAGGGATTCGCGATACTTGCATTCCTTTTCGAACATCAAATGTCTCCAAAAATATCAGTTTTATCTAGAATGGAGAAATAATTAGTTCACCAGAGTGGGAAGAGGGACAGGCAAAAGAAGAAGCTAAGTCAGGCCCATTTGTATCCGTGAGCAATAGCAAATTCCCTGTTTGAAACGAATTCCGTAATAAGTTTTTGCGTCTCATGAGATATAGTGGGGTTGCCATAGATTTCCTGTCTACCGGTATATTTCCTGAAAGGAGTGGATCTTGTAATCCGTAGACTAGACACACTCAGCGCGGCCCTACTCCTGTTTTGTTTCAGGTCGTGTTGTTTACGAAAATTATTGGACAGAAAATAATTTCACAGCTCTGCTTTTGAGAATGAAAGTAGCAGAGAGGTTGGACAGAGGAAATTCTTCTGTGTATATGAAGATTTCTTCCACTAGAATCCGAAGTTCTCCACAACAAATACAAGTTTTTCATCTTCTTTTTTTCTTTTTACGTAGTTGTTAAATGTCTCATAAGAGGTTGTAGGAAAGGGAGGGTAACGGGCGTAGCCTCAATTAAGGTATAGCCGCAGCAACTTGTGTGGTATGGAAATGGTAAAACATGCAAAGCCATATCAGGGCTGTCGGTGATTGGGATCAAACCCGCCATCCTCCGAATGCAAGTTTACAGCCACACGACTTGTACTGTGTAGTGAACGCCCTCGGTAAACCCTGGTTTCATTCGTTAGCTCTCACGGAAATAACTGAGCATGTCTTCTAGTGAATGTTTCATATTCTCAAACTTCAAATCTAAGAAAATTATCATCTCCAATAATAATGGGTAGAATTTAAATCACTAGAATTTTAATAGTTAATGTATAAAATCCACCAAATTTCCCACTAACAATTAGATAAAGTACCCTCCAGATAGACATCAGATGGGCACTCAAAACCACCAAATAGGTGAGAAAATACTGAAACTGGCAGTGCTGATTAAGGACTACTGCAATCTTCGATACGATGACTACAGGTTTGCATGTAGCCTGGAGGTGGCCATTTGAGCACTTCGTATGGCTATAACGATGGGCAGCGTCGCATTCCTAATTCCCAGTCCTCCAGTCAGAGAAATTAACCAGACGCGTCTAAAATCCCCGACCTGGCCTGGAATCGAACCTAGCCCCCTGGACGGAAGGCCTTGACACTGACCATTCAACCAAAGAGACAAATAATAATAATAATAATAATAATAATAATAATAATAATAATAATAATGTTGTTTATCTAACGTCTCTTCAATTAGCGAAGATTGTTACGCCGAAATGTCAGACTTTCGTTGCACAGTTGGTGCAGTGTTGGTAACGCTAACAGTGACGTGCAGTCTGGAAGACCTCCTACAAAATGGGCTCGAAAACTTATAAATTTCATATTTTATAATTACTACAATTGTTTTTCTATAACCGATAGTTATCTATTGTTTTATTACTGCACACAATATAATATATAGGCTATATTTAGTATTTCGTCCGCATGCATTGCACTTGTTGAATAGAAATACTATCCAATGCCATGAGCAATCCAGACCAGAAAGATGCAATTCTTTAAAAGTAGTACCATACCAGATCATGGGCACCTTCCTTTTATTATATGTTTCCTTGCCTTTCCCCACCATTTCCTTAAAGTGGAAATAGCGCCTTTCGAACAGACACTCCTCAGTTGCTTTCATTAATATTCACTAATGTGCCTAGCATGCAAGGCTATTTGGTGTTATACAAAATCCGCTTGTGTAGATATAAAACATAAAAAATTTAAGAAACGAGATTTCCACTTCCGAAGGTGGATGTGGTCGTGAGGTTCATTCATCCTACACCAAAAACGAGTACCAGGTTAATTCCTGGGGCCAGGGCGGCCGGGCGTAGAGCTAACCACTCTACCCTACCAAGTGCCGAGGTTACTGATAGTGGTAGCCTTTACCTTCCACTCCTCCAAGGGCCTTTATGGCCTGTACGGAGATGACTTTACTTTGCTAGATATAAAACATTAAGTATACTTTTCACTTAATCACATACCTATGTCTGGAATTAGAGAAAATAGCAAGTTAAATTTGAAACTAGCTTACCGGTACTTGATTTATATATACACGACGGCAATAATAATAATAATAATAATAATAATAATAATAATAATAATAATAATAATAATAATAATAATACGTTTGAGAAACCATAAATAAATGGGAAATGTATAGGACTGGGAAGCTTGCAATCGTGGCCTTAATAAGGCACAGCCCCTGCATTCGCCTGGCATGAAAATAGAAATCGATCTTCCGAGCTACTGATGGTGAGCTTCCAATTTTCATCTCCTGAATACAAGTTTACAGCTACTCGAAATGTTACGCTAACGGCGACACGCTTTCCGAGCGACCACTCGAAAACTTGACCACCTACAGCTAGTAAACCAACACCACTAAACCCTCGCCACTGAGGGTGTTCTGTGTCTGGACAAAGACATGCAGGTATCATAAATCAGTTTCTTAAGAGCTTCAGTTTGTCAAGCATCTGTTTTATGTTCTCCGGGTGTCTGACAGACCGCAATTCAACGGTTGAGGGACATGACGTTGGGTTGTCGCACTTAAACACACCCAAATGCCATCGACCACAGTCGGTATCGAACACACAATCTTAAAAACATAGGGCCAGCGATTAACTAACTGCGCCACCCAAGTATGAAGAACAACAAATAAGGCAAAACTGTTTATATTATAGTGATATATACCTTACCTCCATTTAGTTGAATGTAACCTGTAGATACATAATTTTGTCCCAGAATTGTTTAAGAGTTAATATTGTCATTTCATTCTTAACATGCTCCCTGCGGCTGTGAATTTTGATGACTTAATGTTACGTCGTATCGGCCCACCGGTGACCCGAAGCTGCCTTTAGTTATTATCGGTTCGGGTTACCGGTGACATGACGAATTTGACTTTGGTTAGTCCCTACTGAAATGAAAACCTACAACTTGTTTTCCAGTCATTGACCGGGTCAGGGATGTAATGAATGAATCATATATAGGCTATTAGTAGGATGGGGTCGCCACTCCCAAAGTGATTTATTAATGACTGATAGATGCTATGAAATGAGAATGGAGAGTGTTGCTGGAATGAAAGATGACAGGGAAAACCGGAGTACCGGGAGAAAAACCTGTCCCGCCTCCGCTTTGTCCAGCACAAATCTCACATGGAGTGACCGGGATTTGAACCACGGTATCCAGTGGTGAGAGGCCGACGCGCTGCCGTCTGAGCCACGGAGGCTCTTTAGTCCCTACTATGAAATCCAAAACAATTCTGGAGCACTTGTGTGCGTTATTGTTGAGGAGACATTCCGATGTACAGTGAATAGCATAATTATTCGGACAGGCATTATTTATTACATTTTCCTTTGTATTAATGATTTCAGTAATAATACAGCCAGAGTAAAGTGTAGCTTCCACCGAAGTCCCAGTCAACATCCATGGCTGTGACAATATGGAAGTTGCTGGGGTATGGGTAGTGCTGAGTAATGACATTCAGAGCATGACTAGTGCATCTGAGTGTTATGAAAGGTGCTGCTCATAGGGTCAGTTGTGCCGCAATAGTACTTTCTGACCCAGTGAGGAAAGCAATGGCAAACTACCTCACTCCTCATCTTGCCTAGTACGCCTCATTTTAGTGCTGCCATTGGTTTTTGGGGTTTCCTCATAACCGCATAACCTTTGGTGGTGCTATTTGAGGATCCAACCAGCCTCTGGGCTGATGACCTAACAGACAGACAGACAGACAGCACTGATATAAATTAAATACAAGTTTCTGTAAGGAATATAAAAACTAAATGTCCAACATTCTTCTAATGAACACTGCCCATGAAAATATAATAATTAAAAAATCAAATCAAAACCAAAACCAATATTGCACAAAATTATTCGGACACTTTCCTTTTTACTTATGATCCTAAAGGTTCAGCATCTGGTGGGCTTTCCTTTTAGTTTAATTACTTTCTTGAATCGACTTGGCATGCTCTCCATTAATTTCCGGGTGTAATCGAGAGATTTCTTCTGCCACTATTCTTGAAGTGGGTTATTCAGCTGTACTCTAGATGTGATTGTTGTTTTTTTTCATTTCTTTATCAAGTTTGTCCCAAAGATTTTCAATCACATTCAAGCCTGGTAATTAAGGGGATTAAGCGTAAGTTGGTGTTGAAAATAATATTTTCCTACGTTTTTGACTGGCTCATAGTATATACTTTAATTAGCCCCTTCCCTGCCTTCATGCCTGTGAAAGTTATTTTTCAATATATCTTGTTGTTCCAGATATATCTGCGGTGAAAGGTTTAAGTAGGCCACCCTGTATATAGGCTACGTTCATACTGTCCGTGGCTCTTCTACATACGACCTCTCCATAGCAACTGACTTGTGTCCGAATAATTTTGTTGAAGCACGTTAACTGAGTTCTGAGGTTCCTTTGTCACTGGTTCTCTCCCTGTTTTCTAAAAGTACACATTTCAACGCCGTGTTGAATCTAGCAAGCTGGGTTCTGTCAGAAACTAGTTTGCATGTGCGATATTTTCTCTGAACCATAGGGCCAGTGTGTAGCAAAGGTTATAATTAACGTGTCCGAATAATTATGCGAGTCACTGTATTTACCTCTGCGTCAGTTATCCGATTCAACAAGTGCTTGATCCAGAAATGACCCCGGAAGTAAATGTTATTTTTTCGTTCATTGGTCTGTTTTTATGGGAATATGATAGGCCTATGTTAAATATTATTTTCATATTATACTTAGTAACAAAGTCCGGCTCCATGGCTAAATGATTAGCGTGCTGGCCTTTGGCCACAGGGGTTCGGGTTCGATTCTCGTGCAGGGTCGGGAATTTTAACCATAATTGGTTAATTTCGCCGGCTCGGGGGCTGGGTGTATGTGTCGTCTTCATCATCATTTCATCCTCATCACGACGCGCAGGTCGCCTACGTGTGTCAAATCAAAAGACCTGCATCTGGCGAGCCGAACTTGTCCTCGGACACTCCCCGCACTTTGGTTTTTAGTAACAAAAACTATCACAAAAGAGGAGGATGTACGTAGGATCATCATCAGATACTGGAGAGAAATCACCGTCACTGTTATCACTTTGTTCCAAATAATGAGCAATTCGTCCGGGATCAAGTACCGTCCTAAACCTCTTGCTGTCCCATGCCACCGGTGCGTAAGAATATGATGGCTCCGTACCCAAGAAAGGACGTATACTTGCTTGTAAATTTTATCTACGGAAGATAATATACATATAAATAACTACTCCAATAAATAAAAATCTGAAAATTTATATTCACTTACCTGAGAGCAATGTAGAAAGGAATAATTTACACGAGATGTCAGAAGGGTGGTACTCCTCGCATTAAACAACAATCTGCCATATGAAGGCAGCAACATTATTGGCTTCATTCACCGTAACCGCCCAAGCGATTCCCGCGTAAAAAATATAGGGTAGACAACAATCCAAGCACAGGGTGACCCGAAACGATGTGAGTGGAAGAAGAAAAAAAATTCCTTCTGGATCACCGGTGGGCCGATCGAAACTAGCAGTATGCCTCGATCCTTTACTTCGGTAGGAACACTATGTTGCCATTACTTATCGGAAATTTGTAACTAGGACGTAGTTACTTACTCAGCAATTTTGGGAAGTTCTCACCGACTAATAAGAGTAACATACTTCGGAACACATGGTGACCCGAACCACCAGGAACGTGTTAAATAGTGCTGTAACTTGCCCGTGTTACGTCCAAAGAAGTAGGAAAATCTTATGTTAATTCCTTTTTCGTTACGGTATTTGGTTTAACTTTAGGTCCGAATCGTTGGCTGAATTGTCAGCATACTGGCCTTCGGTTCAGAGAGTCTTGGGTTCGATTCCCGGCCGGCTCGGGGATTTGAATCGCTTCTGATTAATTCTTCTGGCTCGGGGAGTGGGCGTATGTGTTCGTCCCAACACTATCCTCCCCATATACAGACAACATACCACACTACCAACCACCACAGAAACACGCAATAGTCCTTACAACCCTCCGTATGGGGTTGGCGTCAGGAAACAGGCCGTCAAACAGGGCCAAATCCACATGTGCGACGCAGTTCGCAACCGCGACCCCACGGGTGTGGGAAAAAGCGGTAGGAAAAGAAGAAGATTTGGTTTAACTTTATACCAGCACATAGCCTATTGCATATCTGCGATACTGAGATAGGAAATGGTTAGGACTGAAAGCTTGCAATTGCGGCCTTAATTAAGGTAGGCTACAGCCCCGGCATTTGCCTGGTATGAAATGGAAATCCATCGTCCGAGCCACCGATGGTGGGGTTCGAATCCATCATCTCCTGAATACAAGTTTACAGCTACGCGACCCGTTTCCCGCAGCCAAGTATCTCGGTACACACAGTTCATCCATACATAGGGCCTACACACATAGAGTACATAAAAAAACAAGCTTGTATTTTGATGTAAGTCCTGAAATCGTAATAATGGCCATGGGACTTCCAGTTTTACGTGAAATCCGAACCACAGGGACGTGGCGTTTCATTTAAAAAATCCTACATGCATTGGTGGGGAATAGACCTGCGGCTACCTTGGTGAGAAACCAGTGATGATATCATAGGCCTATATACAATTGGAGAATACTTACAATTATCATAATGCTACTACTGTTGTTTGTATTTTTAATTGTATGGATACTTTAAATTACGTCACTACGTGAATGTGTGGTTAATGTAAGAGTGGGCCGAGAGACCTAACTTCGGCACTTATATAAAAAAGCAAAGCAAGGCGAAGTCATCTCCGTACAGGCCATGAAGGCCCTTGGAGGAGTGGAAGGTAAAGGCTTCCACTATCCTTAACCTCGGCACTTGATGGGGTAGAGTGGTTAGCTCTACGCCCGGCCGCCTTTGCCCACAGGAATTAACCTGGTACTCATTTCTGGTATAGGCTGAGTGAAACTCGGGGCCATATGCACCTCCGGAAGTGGAAATCTCGTTTCTTGAATTTTACGACTTCCTGACGGTGATTCGAACCCACGTCCTTCCGGGTGAACTGAGCACGCCTATACCGCCTCGGCCAGGCAGCCCCTTCGGCACTTATATAGGAGTGAATAAATAAATAAATAAATAAATAAATAAATAAAGAAAGAAAGAAAGAAAGAAAGAAAGAAAGAAAGAAACCGGTAATCGTTTAAAATTAGAGGGGAAAATTAGAAGAAGAAATAGAGACTAACAAAGAGAGAAGTACAGTTGCTCACAAAATGAATGAGCACATGGTAGAGAACAGAAATATCACTGCTATGCGTTATTACACAAGAGAGAGAAATACAAGTCGATAACGCATATTTGCACGGAATTTGTCAACCCACCGCCAGGCGAATTGAGTTATTTGCGATGTCTCAGTTACCATCGCTAGACTCTTGTCTCAGTACGGTACGTTAAGTTTCATCCCGCGCCTCCTACGCAGTTATAATATGCCGTACGCGACTGTACTAGAGAAAGTTGGTATATCGGCAAGGGTAGATGACGAGATCTTATCCTTGCATGAGCTGGCCTTCAAAAGGTTGTAAAAATAGCACGACTTTCTCTTTTTCTCGGTTAAGGTCATCAACCTATTGACAATTATTGCCTGGTGAGGGAAACAGGGGGGGGGGGGGTGACTGACTGATTGTAGCTATAAAAAGTTTAATATCTCATCATCATCATCATCTGTTTACCCTCCAGGTTCGGTTTCACCCTCGGACTTAGCGAAGGGATCCCACCTCTACCGCCTCAAGGGCAGTGTCCCCTGGAGCTTCAGACTCTTTATCGGGGATACAACTGGGGAGTATGACCAGTACCTCGCCCAGGCGGCCTCACCTGTTATGCTGAACAGGGGCCTTGTGGAGGGATGGGGAGATTGGAAGGGATAGGCAAGGAAGAGGGAAGGAAGCGGCCGTGGCCTTAAGTTAGGTACCATCCCGGCATTCTCCTGGAGAAGTGGGAAACCACGGAAAACCACTTCCAGGATGGCTGAGGTGGGAATCGAACCCACCTCTACTCAGTTGACCTCCCGAGGCTGAGTGGACCCCGTTCCAGCCCTCGTACCACTTTCAAATTTCGTGACAGAGCCGAGAATCGAACCCGGGCCTCCGGGGGTGGCAGCTAATCACGCTAACCACTACACCACAAAGGCGGACAAGTTTAATATCTACTTGGTTTAAGTGAAACGTTGTAGATTTCGCTCTCGAGACCAACGGTGTATGTTTTCGTAAGTGTGTTCGGAAACTTACATTTGAATGACAGTGATTTCTAGTCAACAATAAATATATCTTCTTAGGTCTGCAACGCGTTGTACACGCTTTCTATTTCTATATGAGCTGCTTCTGTGGATCAGTGGTAGAGTGTCGGCCTCCGGATCCCAAGAAAGCAGGTTCAAACCCGGCAGAGGTAGTCGGATTTTTGAAGGGCGGAAAAAATCCATTCGGCATTCCATGTCGTACAATGTCCACATATAAAAGATCTTTGGTGACACATTTGGTGTTTCCCCGACAAAATTCATAAAATCTCAGCCGCAGACGCCCAAGAGAGTTTCGGTTTACTCAGTCTGCCATCTAGTGGGCCTAGAGTAAAACGGAGCGTCGAAATTGATGAGCAGACAGCCAGATGGCGTCAAATTGAAATGTCTGCACACGGTAGCCGAGGCCATACGATTATTATTATTATTATTATTATTATTATTATTATTATTATTATTATTATTATTATTATTATTATTATTATTTCTATACTTTAAATTCAGAAGTCAGTTTTAATATTTATTAAACTATGCGATAGTAACAATATGCCATTAGTTTGGAACATAATAATGTTAATTTAATATTACGAATAATTTGAATTTGTATATGCAGTACCGGTTCAATGGAACGGTGGCTAATAAAAGACAATTAAGGGGACAGTTCTACAAATTCAGTAACCAGGTGATCTCCGTGTCATGTATCACATTGCAGTGCTTCTAATATAAAGACGGATAAATCGACCAGAAAACGAAAATATTTGGCTCTTGGATTTACTTGCTCTAGACGCCATGTGTATGCTATGTAAAGTAACACCTCTCTATTGATACCACAACTGCGCAGACATTGAGAAACAAACCACCCAAAATATAAGGGCAAGGACTTAAAAACAAAGTAAACTTCGAGGATTCATGAAGTGTCATGATGTGATGGCGAAAAGTGCAAAAATCGACAACGAAAGTGCTACAGAGGCCTCATACTGGGTGAGTTACCGCATAGCGCTAACAGTGAAAAAACTTTTTGTGGAATTGATATGGCGACGTGGTTATTGGAAGAGCAACACAAAAGGAAATTTGAAACGGAACAGCTGTCTAACAACCTGCATAACAATTCGTTCAATGTTTATCGAAATGAGCCCACACAGACACGCAATTACCGGATCTTTATATTCTATGAATAGTTCCAAGAGCAGAGGAATTCATAGAAATGCATTTTACCATTTCATGATTGGCCTTGCTACCAACAAAAAAGTATTCGATCAACTTCGGTTTAATACTAATGTAAAATGTTTTTCTGTTCTTAGTAAAATGGAGGTGATAATCAATAATGGACTGTGTAAGTGTCCGAGAGCCGTTCAGTGAGAAATAAAATACGGAGCTCGAGACAACCAGTAGACTATTGTAGCCTAGCTGTCACATTGTGTTGTTTTTTTTTTTTTTGCTAGTGGCTTTACGTCGCACCGACACAGATAGGTCTTATGGCGACGATGGGATAGGAAAGGGCTAGGAGTTGGAAGGAAGCGGCCGTGGCCTTAATTAAAGTACAGCCCCAGCATTTGCCTGGTGTGAAAATGGGAAACCACGGAAAACCATCGTCAGGGCTGCCGACAGTGTGATTCGAACCCACTATCTCCCGGATGCAAGCGGGCCCCTAACCGCACGGTCAACTCGCCCAGTTTACATTGTTTGAAAGGGAGACATTGTTATTTGACTTTGTTATTGCTTTGTACCGCGCTCGGCAGAAACAAAAATTAACGGACGATAGGAACAAAAATAGCACGCGTAAACTTCTTTGTCTTCTACACATTTCAGAAATTTCTATATTTTCGTACACTTGAATGGGCTGAACAGAATAATGCAAAGTAGGAACGAAAATATTCTGACTAGTAGGCCATGGATAAGATTTAATGATTTGTAAATTAGCTGAAATTCCGGAATAATAATAATAATAATAATAATAATAATAATAATAATAATAATAATAATATTAATAATAATAATAATAATAGTATCATAGAATTTACGTCCCACTAACTCCTTGCAAGGTTTTCGGAGACTTCGAGGTGCGGAATTTTATGTTTTACGTACCACGAAATCTACCGACACGAGGCTGGCATATTTTAGCACAACCGGATTGAACTAGGATCGAACCCATAAACTTGAGGTCAGAAGGCCAGCGCACTAAAGTCTGAGCCCAAGAAGTAATTTGGATGGTGTGTTCAAGATTTCGACTGAGTTCGTGATCCATTCTTTGTGGATTCAGCATTCCTACCCTTCTTCTTCTTCTTCTTCTTCTTCTTCTTCTTCTTCTTCTTCTTGTTTCACACCTATGGGGTCGCGAGTGCGAACTGTGTTGCATATGTGTATTTGGCCCTGTTTTACGGCCGGATGCCCTTCCTGGTGCCAACCTTATATGGAAGTATATAATCACTATTGCTTGTTTCTGTGGTGGCTGGTAGTGTAGTGTGTTGCCTGAATATGAAGAGGAAAGTATTGGAACAAACACAAACACCCAGTCCCCGAGCCAGAAGAATTAATCAAACACGATTAAAATCCCCGACCCAGCCGGGTAATTTGACTGTAATTGAATCGCTTATTTGAGAAACCACCTGCCACTTTTCAAAATGGAGTTTTTGACGGTATGTTACTATTCGGAGATAAATACATCGTATTTTGCGGAAACAACCTATGTTCCATATAAGAAATGCAGTTAGGCAGCTGTGTAAATAACGTGTTTATTTCAGAAGAACCCAAGCGCCGTCGCTTAGGTTCTTTATACGGTAAATTCATTTCTCCACTCATGACGGTTGGTGACCCTGTTAGTACAACCTGTTTTGTGACTGTTGTTTTGTTTTTACTGAGTTTGTTGTTGTTGTGACTGTAAACACGGAGTGGTCGAGTGTATGTTTGTAGTGGAAATAATGGTGTATTTAGTGATTATTAAGTAGCGTTTAGTTCCTAAACCATGTCTGACAGTTCAGAAGATGAACCTAATCCAAGCGTAAACGTGAAGTGAGACATGAAGAAAAATACAAATGGAAGGTTGTCCGGAAAGCTAGAGTACAAGGACTGAGATACGTGTCCCACAAAGGAAAAGAGGTCCACCAGAAAGCCCCGCCGAACCATGAAAACTGTACGTGTAACTTAACTGTCATTTAAAACTCACTGACGAAACTATACAGGACCTCTGGAATAATTTTTATTCTTTGGACAGTAAAAACTTTTATGACAGCATCATTCAAGGGCCAACAACCGAGAAAGAACATGCCGAGGAATTGCCAGAGGCTGAATAAAGTCAGAAAGCCTATTTTTGTTCTAATTTGTGTTTTGTGGTTCATTAAGCGATGTCTGTTAAATTTTGGTATATAGAAGGGTGTTATTTACTTAACCTTTCTTCTTAAAACTTGCATAGATTAATCAAATAATTGCTATAGAAATTAACAGGAAAAGTTGTTTACTTCAGAAACAACCTAAGTGCAATGTTTCAAAAGAATTCTTTATGGCATTTAAACATTTAAAAAAATTCATGTTTACTACACTTTTCTAGCACATTAAAGATTAGTTTAAAATTTAGAAGGAGATCACACACAGTTTTTTATTTTTTATTTTCCCAACAGTTTGAAAAAGTGCACTTAGGTGGTTTCTGCAATTAGCGATTCAATAAGCTGTGGTGAGCTCAAGTAACGGTTACCCCTGAAACAAGAAGGACACCAGTATTGAGAAGAGGAATTTGTAAAGGATTAAAAGGTTGGATACCTAATGGAGGTCAACGACTTCCTAATTCAATTGTAGGTGAAAGACCCTCTGAATCGAAGGCCTCAGCGCTGACCATTCAGCGAATTAGTCGGATATTCAACATTCCTACCCTACTTTCATGAATTCACCACACTAAATAATTTGATCCTCATCATTTTAGGAGCATGGTTGGCAATAAGGAGTGAATACCCGGCTATCTCGCAGATTGCAGTTAATGTGTTATTGTTATTTTCAACGTTATTTGTGTGAAGCTGACTGGGGAGAGACTCTAATCCCTCGATGAAGCAAATTATGAGACTCACACTGTCAACGATTTTGCCACTTACCTAAGGAATATAGGGAATTTTTCTCCAGAGTCAATCGCTTTATGCATTACAACCTTCAGAATGAAAATTATTTCCTACAGTATTGAGAACTTCGTTGAACTGAAATCTGTTTAAACGAAAGTAGTTACTGAACTACGTATTTATCAGAAAATTCCGACGTGAAGGTATATTCACCGTTGACTTTTGACGCTTTGATGCGACTTACAAATGTAAAAATGGCTTGCAGATACCGGAGTTTCACGTGGTCGACGCCACGAAATCCTCAGCCAATTGCTTGGCTTTCTTGATCAGACAACTACTACTGAATGTTTTCGTGCCTCCCCTAAAGGGGGAGCCGGGCACCCTAGATGGTGACGCCGTCTCTCTAGCCAGGAGGTTTGTATCGGAGCAGGAGATGAGCGGTGCAGGTGAGAGGGTTGGCGGCCGTGGCCTATACTAGGAACTGTCCGGGCATTCGTCCTAGTGCAGGAGAATGGAAAACCACGGAAAACCATTTTCAGGGCATCCGACGATGGGGACCAGCTCGTCTTCGTATTCCGAATACAGAGGCGTAGAGCCATGGTAGGGAAGTGACCGCCCCTTCTCTGCTCGGTTGGCCGGTCGGAGTGCAGAGCTGTAGAAGCACGGACCAGCCGTAGCAACTTGCGGGTCAAGACCCACACTGCATCCTCCGACCCTTGATCAGAATCGGATTCTGAACTTGGATCAATGTAGCTTGTAACCGACGAGACACACTGCGTGGCAATGCGCACTCACATGCTCTTCTCAGTTTCGTCAGCCCTGCTCTGCCCTGCGGCCAACTGCGTCTCACCCAGTGGGCGCCTGGCCTAAAAACACGATATCTATCATTATCGCTATCGCCAACTTGACCTAAAAAAGACGCTGCGATTGACGAACAGTTGTGATTCAGAGGTGGGGAAGATAATAAGACAGGTGTGTTTAACAGCTGGAACAGGAGGAAAACCGATGAAACATTTGTGTAGTTGTTCGATCCTGACTGCCTTTTATGACAGACATCAGAAAACATCTTCTGTTCTTAATATCTGCCTTGCCTGGTGGTAGGATGTGCGAAAATAAGAAAGCATAAAGGATGTTCTTTAGAAAACTAGTGAAAACTGGCTACAACCCCTAAATACCCTCATAACCATGTGCAAAGCTCTGTACCCTTTACTCGCAACCCCATTTATGTGAATACCCCAATGAAGATCTTTCCGTATATTAACACCTAGGTATTTACAGTGATCCCCATAAGGAACTTTCACCCCATCAACGAAGTCATTAAAACTGAGAGGACTTTCCCTATTAGTGAAACTCACAACCTGAGTTTTAACCCCGTTTATCATCATCTGGCAGTACCAGGGATCGAACCCGTGCCACCGAGGACGGCAGCTAATAGTGCTGACAGTTACGCGACGGAGACGGACAACTCCGTGTGAAACAAGTGAAGTTTATCTCACTGTAGTGGCAAGCAATAGGGTGCTGACCAACAGCGAGACCCCAGTAGCTCGCAACTGTTCGTTGTAGGCAACTTAGTTACACAAATATGAACTACGTCTATACTTCTTCTCTTTTCCTTTTTCTGTTAATATACAGTACTTAAATGTTCTTTCAACATAATCGTGCATCTTCAGCTCACATTTGCTGCAACATAGACTGTGTGACACTCGGATGTGAATATTAGATAGCTTCCAGTTACTGAAAGTGTTGACTCTGAAGTCAAGGAAAAAATAAAAAAATAAATAACATTAAGAAGTTT
This sequence comes from Anabrus simplex, assembly GCF_040414725.1. Classification (NCBI taxonomy): domain Eukaryota; kingdom Metazoa; phylum Arthropoda; class Insecta; order Orthoptera; family Tettigoniidae; genus Anabrus; species Anabrus simplex. Next base: position 210,236,206 of record NC_090266.1, read on the forward strand.
AACATAGACTGATATGTGAAGTGCATCAAGAGGTGAATAGTGTAAGTGTTATGATACTTGGGAGTATCTACGATATTTGCGATATTTTTATTACACTGACTGACAGAGCAAATGCAACACCAAGAAGGAGTGGTCAGAACTTCATGCCAATTGCAGGGTAGACTGACGTCACTGAGGTATGCTCATGATGTGAAATGCGCCGCTGTGCTGCGCACGTAGCGAACGATAAATGGGACACGGCGTTGGCGAATGGCCCACTTCGTACCGTGATTTCTCAGCCGACAGTCATTGTAGAACGTGTTGTCGTGTGCCACAGGACACGTGTATAGCTAAGAATGCCAGGCCGCCGTCAACGGAGGCATTTCCAGCAGACAGACGACTTTACGAGGGGTATGGTGATCGGGCTAAGAAGGGCAGGTTGGTCGCTTCGTCAAATCGCAGCCGATAACCATAGGGATGTGTCCACGCTGCAGCGCCTGTGGCGAAGATGGTTGGCGCAGGGACATGTGGCACGTGCGAGGGGTCCAGGCGCAGCCCAAGTGACGTCAGCACGCGAGGATCGGCGCATCCGCCACCAAGCGGTGGCAGTCCCGCACGCCACGTCAACCGCCATTCTTCAGCATGTGCAAGACACCCTGGCTGTTCCAATATCGACCAGAACAATTTCCCGTCGATTGGTTGAAGGAGGCCTGCACTCCCGGCTACCGCTCAGAAGACTACCATTGACTCCACAGCATAGCCGTGCACGCCTGGCATGGTGCCGGGCTAGAGCGACTTGGATAAGGGAATGGCGGAACGTCGTGTTCTCCGATGAGTCACGCTTCTGTTCTGTCAGTGATAGTCACCGCAGACGAGTGTGGCGTCGGCGTGGAGAAAGGTCAAATCCGGCAGTAACTGTGGAGCGCCCTACCGCTAGACAACGCGGCATCATGGTTTGGGGCGCTATTGCGTATGATTCCACGTCACCTCAAGTGCGTATTCAAGGCACGTTAAATGCCCACCGCTACGTGCAGCATGTGCTGCGGCCGGTGGCACTCCCGTACCTTCAGGGGCTGCCCAATGCTCTGTTTCAGCAGGATAATGCCCGCCCACACACTGCTCGCATCTCCCAACAGGCTCTACGAGGTGTACAGATGCTTCCGTGGCCAGCGTACTATCCGGATCTCTCACCAATCGAACACGTGTGGGATCTCATTGGACGCCGTTTGCAAACTCTGCCCCAGCCTCGTACGGACGACCAACTGTGGCGAATGGTTGACAGAGAATGGAGAACCATCCCTCAGGACACCATCCGCACTCTTATTGACTCTGTACCTCGACGTGTTTCTGCGTGCATCGCCGCTCGCGGTGGTCCTACATCCTACTGAGTCGATGCCGTGCGCATTGTGTAACCTGCATATCGGTTTGAAATAAACATCAATTATTCGTCCGTGCCGTCTCTGTTTTTTCCCCAACTTTCATCCCTTTCGAACCACTCCTCCTTGGTGTTGCATTTGCTCTGTCAGTCAGTGTATTTTTTAATTTTTACCAATACTGACTTACATTTAAGAAATGATGTATATTTGGGTGCATGGTTTTGCTGAATTAATAATAAGTGTTCTTTTTATAACAAAATATGTTTGAAACACCCTAAAATTAGTATGTCATTTTATGTAACTAAAAACAATCACCGTAAAAAAGTGTGGTTTATCAACACTCATTCCTGTGTACCGGTACTATTATGATGCTATCTATTTCAAGTCCCAAGGCACATAGCCCAAATCGAGAGACTAATAATTGCAGTTACAGTAAACACATTACTACAGACATAACAGTAAGATACTTCCCATGCTAACAAAGATCTTAATGGGTGGGTAGGAGGTAGGGATCTGCGCTCGGATGGCCTTCATTTAAACCGCAGTGGTACGTATAAGTTATAAAATTTGTTTGGAAGGGTAATAGGGAGGTACATTCAGGGAAACGGGATGGCCTAGGGAGCGGTGATAAGGGAACAGGGAACTGGAAATCAAGTAGGGATGACATAAAATTGTTAGTGTTGAACTGTAGAAGTATTGTAAAGAAAGGAATAGAATTAAGTAATTTAATAGATATATATTTACCAGATATTGTAATAGGAGTTGAATCATGGCTGAGAAATGATATAATGGATGCAGAAATTTTCTCACGGCACTGGAGTGTGTATGGTAGAGAGAGGATAGGAAAGGTGGGAGGGGGAGTTTTCATTCTGGTGAAAGAAGAATTTGTAAGCTACGAAAATGTTAAAGATGAGACACATGAAATTCTAGGTGTAAGGCTCATTTCTAAAGATAATAGGCAACTTGATATATTTGGAGTGTACAGATCGGGAAAGGGTAGCACTGATGCGGATTCGGAATTATTTGATAGGATAGTCAGCTATGTGGGAAACGACATGGAAAGAAATGTGATTGTAGCGGGAGATCTGAATTTGCCAGATGTCAATTGGGAAGGAAATGCGAACGACAGGAAGCATGACCAACAAATGGCAAATAAGTTAATATGGGAAGGGCAGCTGATTCAGAAAGTGATGGAACCAACCAGAGGGAAAAATATTTTGGATGTGGTGCTGATAAAACCAGATGAGCTCTATAGGGAAACTGAAGTAATAGATGGTATTGGTGATCATGAAGCTGTTTTTGTGGTAGTTAAAAATAAATGTGATAGAAAGGAAGGTCTTAAAAGTAGGACTGTTAGGCAGTACCATATGGCTGATAAAGCAGGTATGAGGCAGTTTCTAAAAAGTAACTATGATCGGTGGAAAACGGTAAATAAAAATGTAAACAGACTCTGGGATGGGTTTAAAGAAATTGTTGAGGAATGCGAAAACAGGTTTGTACCTTTAAGGGTGGTAAGGAATGGTAAAGACCCACCTTATTATAATAGAGAAATAAAGAGACTAAGAAGGAGGTGCAGACTGGAAAGAAATAGAGTTAGAAATGGCTGTGGAAGCAAGGAGAAATTGAAGGAACTTACTAGAAAATTGAATCTAGCAAAGAAGTCAGCTAAGGATAACATGATGGCAAGCATAATTGGCAGTCATACAAATTTTAGTGAAAAATGGAAGGGTATGTATAGGTATTTTAAGGCAGAAACAGGTTCCAAGAAGGACATTCCAGGAATAATTAATGAACAAAGGGAGTGTGTATGTGAGGATCTTCAAAAGGCAGAAGTATTCAGTCAGCAGTATGTAAAGATTGTTGGTTACAAGGATAATGTCGAGATAGAGGAAGAGACTAAGGCCAAAGAAGTAATAAAATTTACATATGATAACAATGACATTTACAATAAGATACAAAAGTTGAAAACTAGAAAAGCGGCCGAAATTGATCAGATTTCTGGGGATATACTAAAGACAATGGGTTGGGATATAGTACCATATCTGAAGTACTTATTTGATTATTGTTTGACCGAAGGAGCTATACGAGATGAATGGAGAGTTGCTATAGTAGCTCCTGTGTATAAAGGAAAGGGTGATAGACATAAAGCTGAAAATTACAGGCCAGTAAGTTTGACATGCATTGTATGTAAGCTTTGGGAAGGCATTCTTTCTGATTATATTAGACATGTTTGTGAAATTAATAACTGGTTCGATAGAAGGCAATTCGGTTTTAGGAAAGGTTATTCCACTGAAGCTCAACTTGTAGGATTCCAGCAAGATATAGCAGATATCTTGGATTCTGGAGGTCAAATGGACCGTATCGCGATTGACATGTCTAAAGCATTTGATAGGGTGGATCATGGGAGACTACTGGCAAAAATGAGTGCAATTGGACTAGACAAAAGAGTGACTGAATGGGTTGCTATATTTCTAGAAAATAGATCTCAGAGAGTTAGAGTAGGTGAAGCTTTGTCTGACCCTGTAATAGTTGAGAGGGGAGTTCCTCAGGGCAGTGTTATCGGACCTTTATGTTTTCTTATATATATAAATGATATGAGTAAAGGAGTGGAATCGGAGGTAAGGCTTTTTGCGGATGATGTTATTCTCTATAGAGTGATAAATAAGTTACAAGATTGTCAGCAACTGCAACGTGACCTCGAAAATATTGTGAGATGGACAGTAGGCAATGATATGTTGATAAACGGGGCTAAAAGTCAGGTTGTGAGTTTCACAAATAATAAAAGTCCTCTCAGTTTTAATTACTGCGTTGATGGGGTGAAAGTTCCTTTTGGGGATCATTGTAAGTATCTAGGTGTTAATATAAGGAAAGATCTTCATTGGGGTAATCACATAAATGGGATTGTAAATAAAGGGTACCGATCTCTGCACATGGTTATGAGGGTGTTTAGGGGTTGTAGTAAGGATGTAAAGGAGAGGGCATATAAGTCTCTGGTAAGACCCCAACTAGAGTATGGTTCCAGTGTATGGGACCCTCACCAGGATTACCTGATTCAAGAACTGGAAAAAATCCAAAGAAAAGCAGCTCGATTTGTTCTGGGTGATTTCCGACAAAAGAGTAGCGTTACAAAAATGTTGCAATGTTTGGGTTGGGAAAAATTGAGAGAAAGAAGAAGAGCTGCTCGACTAAGTGGTATGTTCCGAGCTGTCAGCGGAGAGATGGCGTGGAATGACATTAGTAGACGAATAGGTTTGAATGGCGTTTATGAAAGTAGGAAAGATCACAATATGAAGATAAAGTTGGAATTCAAGAGGAAAAACTGGGGCAAATATTCATTTATAGGAAGGGGAGTTAGGGATTGGAATAACTTACCAAGGGATATGTTCAATAAAATTCCAATTTCTTTGAAATCATTTCGGATAAGGCTAGGAAAGCAACAGATAGGGAATCTGCCACCTGGGCGACTGCCCTAAATGCAGATCAGTATTGATTGATTGATTGAAAGCTTGGGACTCGTGAATAATTAAGTCATACCCACACTACGACTCAATATCAATAAAACACGGACGACTGTAATTCGTTTTACAAGTTAATAAATCACGTTGGCACCATTTTCATTTTCGATGAGTCCCAATTACATGCTAGGAAAGTCAATTTTTATGGTAACAAGTCAACTAACAGTAGATGATTGTAAGTATTAGTTTCATTCGTAGGTGCCTAGTGGAAAAAAATGGAAATGTAGTGCCAGTTCAAGATGTCCGGCCAGTGTCCATACAGCTGCAGAATGTTGTACGTACTCACCCACCCACTGACCCAACATTAATAAAACCAGGTGTATTAACGGCAACTACTACTACTACTATTACTAAACGTTTTCATTCCGCCCCTGAAGGGGGAGGCGGGCCTCTTAGACGGTGACGCCGTCTCTCAGGCCGGGAGATTTGTTACGGTGAAGGAGATGTGCGGAGAAGGTGAGGGGGTGGGCGGCCGTGGCCTATACTACGAGCTGTCCCGGCATTCGCCTTAGTGCAGGAGAATGGAAAACCACGGAAAACCATTCTCAGAACAGCCGACGGGTGGAGCCAGGCGAGAAGTTCGGCACTGTGCCCCAGGCCCGTTTCCCGAATGCAGAGGCGTAGAGCCACAGTAGAGCCGTGGCCAACTTTCCTCTGCTCGGTTGGCCGGTCAGAGTACAGACCTGTTGGACCACGGGCAAGCCGTGGCCTCCTAAGGGACGAAACCCAAGGGCCGAAGCCCACTCTGCATCCACCGACCTTAACGGCAACACAGAAGCCAACATAGGTAGAAAACGTGTTCGTTAAGCCCATGGAAGTGTTACGAACCGAACTGGCGAATGCACCAACGGAAGGACTGATAACTCTGATCATGCTGTAATTAGGTAATGTTGATGGTTTTACGTCCTACTAACTATTTTTACGGTTTTCTGAGGTACTGGCGTGCCTGAATTTTGTCTTCCAGAGTTTATTTTATGTGCCAGTAAATCTACCGACATGAGGCTGCCATATTTAAGCACATTCAAATACCATCAGACTAAACTGGGATCGAAACCGCCACCTTGAACTCAGAAGGCTAGCGCTGCACCGTCTGAACAACTCAGCCCGGTAACTCAATTCAAGAACCCTCACGCGCTAGGTAAAATATGTACAATCCTAAGAGAAAATTGCCACCACTCCTTCGCAAAACATCAGGAAAAGAAGAAAAACAAGAAGAAGAAGAAGACGTTCATATTAAAAATCCAAGAACTGCTGCCTAACTAAAGTCTCATAGCCTACGAGCAAACATTTTTAACCGCATATGTACGTATACAAACTGCAGTCCTAAGCCTGAATAAAATGCAAAGGAAAATGTTCGGGGTTCTCTTTTGCATACAGTCGACATCGTCATTATACGCCACTATTTGCTAATGCGGACGAGTATCTGTTTCCTTCGGACGAATTTACTTCCCCCGATGTAGAAGTTCTTTAATGAGTAGGAAATCTTGCTTGCTTGTTGTATGAAGGGGCCTAACATCTAAGGTCATCGGCCCAAGTAGGAAATCAACGACGTGTAGTTGTCGGATTTAAACAATCTCAAATGCAGCAGACCTTAGTTGGAATCGAATTGATATAGCTTGGAATCAGAAGGACGACTTTGCCACTGAGGTCGGCAGGTTTCCTGGGAATCGAACCCACATGTCCGTGTGTACTTCATTGGCCAGAGCTGTGATGCCCTGACCCACTCTTATCGGTTTAAATCAATGCAGTGACATTTGGGAAGCGAACTTTAGTTATTTCATCTTTCTTGCTTTAAGTAATGAACCTTAGTAAAAACTGGTTACCAGAATGCTGACTATAGCACCTTAACAGACACCCAACACAGTGTCAGTACCACGTAATGGCGACATGTTTCAAGGGTTCTCTGTGACTGTAAGCTGGTGTAAACTGCCTGTTCACCTCAAGTCTCATACATAGAAGACCGTGGCGAGGACCTGTGCTACCGTATGGGACAGAATGTTGGCCCAATACTAGAAATCACGAACAGAAGGTCCATGTTGGTCACTAGGTCATGCGACGAGACTTAGCCACGCAAGAACCAAAGAGATTAGAGAGCAATATGGTGTAGCCCCCATCCTAGACAAAATGCGAGAAAATCGCCTGGTACGGCCTTGTCATCCAGTGTGTCGACAATTTGGTTGTTAATGATAATAATGTTACTTTCTTTACGTCCAACTAACTACTTTTACGGTTTTCGGAGACGTCGAGGTGCCGGAAATTAGTCCCGTAGGAGTTCTTTTACGTGCCAGTGAATCTATCGACACGAGCCTGACGTATTTGAGCACCTTCAAATACTACCGGACTGAGCCAGGATCGAACCTGCCTAGTTGGAGGCAGAAGGCCAGCGCCGCCCCCTCGGGATGAGGACACGAGTTTACTTTATCATATTAATTATGGCATTCTTAACTTTATTTATATAGTGCTTACTTCCTTTTCAATTTATACATTTTTTTCATCGCTTGTGTTTGGTTACCATTATATTTAAAACTAACTTAAACCCGCAGCTTCGCGCGCTTGGAATTTGTTTTTGTGTGTGTTCTTAGAGTCAGCCCCGTGGTGTAGGAGTAGCGAGCCTGCCTCTTACCCGGAGGCCCGGGGTTCGATTCCCGACCATGTCAGGGATTTTTACCTGGACCTGAGGGCTGGTTCGAGATCCACTCAGCCTACGTGATTAGAATTGAGGAGATATCTGACGGTGAGATAGCGGCCCCGGACTAGAAAGCCAAGAATAACGGCCGAGAGGATACGTCGTGCTGACCACACGACACCTCGTAATCTGCAGGCCTTCGGGCTGAGCAGCGGTAGCTTGGTATGCCAAGGCCCTTCAAGGGCTGTAGTGCCATGGGGTTTGGTTTTTGGTTTGTGTATTCATAGAATTGATAGGCACTGGAATTAGGCCTATATAAAGATTTAAAACATACAGTAGTTGTTTTGAGAAACTGAAGATCATGCAAACACGTTGTCCGCAATGAGTGAGACTTTTAAGGTTTACAAAGAAGTAACAATGCTTCTGTACATCGCGCAATAATGTATTTGAAAACCCCCTGAAGTGAGAAGTCTGACATCAGCGATCCATGCGAACATTCTGTGAAGCTTACGTTATGGAATGAGGAAGTAAAATGAAATGTATGGCTTTTACAACCCAGGACGGGTTCGGCTCGACAGGTGCAAGTCCCGTAGGCGACCTGCGCGTCGTGATGAGGATGAAATGATTATGAAGACAACACATACACCTGGCCCCCGTGCCATTGGAATTAACCAATTAAGGTTAAAAATCCCCGACCCGGCCGGGAATCGAACCCGGGACCCTCTGAACCGAAGGCCAGTACGCTGACCGTTCAGCCAACAAGTCGGACAAGTGAGGAGGTGGAATGCGTGTAGGTTGATATTTTCTGTTATAGATACTGTCTTTCCTAATGGATAGCTACTACTCGTGGAGGGAACCCTTCTTTTTCATTGTATACTCATTCAGCCGCGCCGACTTCGGGTAATAATGGAGGGAGGGAACATGATAAACATGAACAAGGGCGTGTGGAATGATGAACCACTATTTATGCAAAAGTTCCAATATATTAACGGTATTCGCAATGAAACAGTATAACAGAACAATAATAGGTATATAACTTGCATTTTCTGAATGAATCTTATGTACGGAGTTTTCATTAATGTTCTCAGTCCACCACGTTGGCTGAACGGTCCGCGTACTGGCCTTCGGTTCAGAGGGTCCCGGGTTCGATTTCCGGCCGGGTCGGGGATTTTAACCGTAATAGGTTAATTCCAATGGCACGGGGGCTGGGTGTATATGTTGTCTTCATCATCATTTCATCCTCATCATGACGCGCAGGTCGCCTACGGGAGTCAAATAGAAAGACCTGCACCTGGCGAGCCGAGCCCGTTCTGGGATTTCCCGGCACTAAAATCCATGACATTTCATTAATATTCACAAATAAAAAAATAGAAATTGATTAATAAATACATATTTTTGACGGAATGTCTTATGTACAGATTATAAAAAATAACCACAAGTAAACAGAAAAAGCAGAACTTGCTTTACAAATACATTTTCTCAATAATATCCTATTAGGCCCTACTCTGTATTGTTCATTTGTCATGATATGAAATGTGGAAAGCTCTACAACCAGATGTACCACCTTAACAGTCTCCATTACGAAGGAAGGAATGTCTGCATTCTAATCTCATTTCCTGATATAAAATCATCTGTCATCTTCTGCAGCCTTAGCAGCCGAACTCCACGTTTCAGTGAAAAGGGACTTAACATCTTATAGGAGGAGGTTTTTCTTTTGAGGGGGGCGGGGGGTGAGTTGCAAAATGACACTGTGGCCCCCTAAGACCACTTTTAGTTGGGCAGAAAAGCACCCCCTCCCCAATGTCGGTGGCACTGTACTCAGTTAATATAACTTTAAAGTTTTTCAGTCTGTTGAAACAGGAAATAAAACACTTAAGAATATTTAACATAGGCCTACTGCATACTATGTTTTTAATTACAGTTTCTTTACAGGTATGTTTTAGTGTTCTAAGTGTTACATTTCGTGTTTCCACAGAGTGAAAACCTTAAATGTGTTATCATCGGATTACAACGTATATTATGGATTATTATTACATTTTCTTGCTTACAATGTGGTTCGTTTTCATACGAACTTGGGAAGGCTTTTACGATATCGGTTCCTGTTTGATGAACTATGAAAACACTAACCATAAAAGCGTTCATTGTGAGTTAACTATTGAAGGTAAACAAATGCTGTCCGATACCTTTTTTGTAAGACTTCATTACGAGCTGCAAATAGGCCTATTACTTTGTTTCTTTCTTAATTCGTGTACCGTCCAGGATTGACTTTTCTCTCGGACTCAGCGAGGGATCCCATCTCTACCGCCTCAAGGGCAGTATCCTGGAGAGTGAGACGTTTCGGTCGGGGATACAACTGAGGAGGAGGACCAGTACCTCGCCCAGGCGGCCTCACTTGCTATGCTGAACAGGGGCTTTGTGAGGAGATGGGAAGATTGGAAGGGATAGACAAGGAAGAGGGAAGAAAGCGGCCGTGGCCTTAAGTCAGATACTATCCCGGCCTTTGCCTGCAGGAGAAACCACGGAAAAAACCACTTCGAGGATGGCTGAGTGATAATCGAACCCCCGCTACTCAGTTGATCTCCTGAGGCTGAGTGAACCCCGTTCTAGTCATCGTACCACGTTTCAAATTTCGTGACAGAGCCGGTGGGAGCTAATCACACTAAATCACTACACCACAGAGGTGGACGCTAAAAATATTACCTATATAATTTTGATGTAGCCTATCTTTGGGCCTAATTGTTTAAGTAGCCACTTTTAAGGGTTCCAGATACGCAGTTTTTGTCAGCTTGCTTAATTTTTACTTAAAATACGCGCATCCTCGATAAGCTAACAAATATATTTCATCTATATCGAGCTGGTCCCGTGGTCTAGCCGTAGCGAGCCTGTTTCTTAACTGGAAGCCCGAAGTTCGATTCCCAGCTGCGTCAAGGGTTTTTGCCTGGATGTGAGGGCTGGTTCGCGGTCCACTCAGCCTACGTGATTACAACTTGAGGGTCTATTTGACGGCGAGATAGCGGTCCCGGTTGAGAAAGCCAATAATAATGGCGTATGGCCTCCGGAGAGGCCTGGTGCAGGTCTTTTTCTAGTAGACGGCCTATTAGGCGACCTGCATGTTGCATGTCTGTGAAGATGAGGGCCCTACCTAGGATGATTTCTAATGTTGAATACGCCACACACACCCAGCCCCCGAGCCATTGGAATTAACCAATTAAGGCCAGTACGCTGACCATTCAGCCAACGAGTCGGACACAGTACGGATAAATAAACTTTATAATGGTGGAAGAATGCCATATCGGTTGAGTGGTTTTCGGAATTACCTTTAATATGCAAACAGACATTCTCATTTTATAATAATCAATAGGCCTATAGATTATACTGAAAAATGTAAAAAAATGTACGTGGTCGATTGCAAGAGAGGGGGTCAAGATCCCTATCGTCTCCACTTAATTAAATAAATAAATTAAATAAATGAATAAACACCGGTAATACAAAAGGCACTAGAGGCAACTAACCAACATGTTCCACAGTCAGCCGAAATAGCGCACGAACAACGACTAGGCCTTGAGTGCTGATTCTTATTAATATTTTAAATTAGCGACTGGATTCTTGCTTGGTTAAGATAGAACGCAAGTGTGCTTATCAGTAGTGAACGCCCGAGAACAAGGAGCCTATGAGATGGTTTGCTGCCCCACTCTCTCCTTTAATCCCTCCCACTACTGTCTAGCAGACCAAGCCCCGTCATTTGTGCTTTGGCCGTGCTCGACTACATAGTCTCCGAAGTGAATATTGTTGTCTTGAAAGTACAGTTAGTGATTTGTATTTTCTATTTCAACAATGGACTCCCCTAGACGGTAAGTATTTCTCTCCTGGTATGTGACCTCATTTTATTATGTGTAAAAGAAATTCTGCATGCATTTGCACTGTACGTACAGAAATATTACTTATTTCCCTACCCGTGCACCTGGAGCTGTATTTTTTCTTGGTTGTTGCTGAAACATCGACACAGTAATCATTAGGGACTGCCACGATGAACTCCCCTAAGAGGAACGATTTTTCTATTACCTTTATCTTGTTAGCGAACATTCGATACTGCTGATCGTATACAATAGAATAGAATAGAATAGAATATATGCATTTATCAGGTGATGTAATAGAAAATTAAATTAAATAATATATATACAAATATAGGGGTTGCCTGGCCGAGGCGGTAAAGGTGTGCTCGGTTCGCCCCGGAAGGACGTGGGTTCGAATCCCGTCACAAAGTCGTAAAATTTAAGAAACGAGATTTCCACTTCCGGAGGTGCACATGGCCCTGAGGTTCACTCAGCCTACACCAAAAATGAGTACCGGGTTAATTCCTGGGGGCAAAGGCGGCCGGGCGTAGAGCTAACCTCTCTACCCCACCAACGGCCGAGGTTACAAATAGTGGAAGCCTTTACTTTCCACCACTCCAAGGGCCTTCATGGCCTGTACGGAGATGACTTTGCTATATGTATGTATGTTGGGTATTCAGCCCGAAGGCTGGTTTGATCCTCTGCAGCTCCGCCAACAGCTGTCATAAATAGCCTAGGCGTCACTGAAGAGTCGTACTAGGGAAATGAGGAGAGAGGTAGTTTCCCGTTGCTTTCCTCACCGAGCCAGTAGTTGCTATTACATATCAGTCTGCCAAGCCCACTGAAATGCATGCACCAACCGACCCTATGAGCGATATTTTCACACCATTCATAACAGGGACTGGCTGCATAAGGACTGGTTATTACTAGCATCACTCATACCTCAGTCACTTTCATATTGTCAAAGCCAAGGATGAGACTGAGACAGGTCAATGAAAGTAACAAATTTGATATAGCCCATACCAGAAGACATAGTGCACTGTAAACGCTACATCTCGCCAGCAAAGGCATGCTTTGCTATATATATACAAACAGATATAAATCTTCACATGTTTTCGATAGATTATTTACATAATTTACAAATTATGACGTTCCACCCTTGAGAAGAACTTCCCGAATTGCAGTGGAAGGGTGGTGAAAAATGGCAAGTGACCAGCTGATTTATGGTCCTAAGGGCTTGCATGAACCAAGAATTTTCATGTGCAACCGTCCTACATTTGGGCAAGTGGAATGTACATTTCTGCCTTGTTCGTCGGCCGGACAGTCCACTTCATTCTTCAAGCTTTTAATCGCTAACATCGCATTCGCACATTTTCGGCGCGTTGCCAGCGTGTTTATTCCAAGAATATTTACACATTCTTCATACCTGCTTGAAGAGAGTGGCATGCCCAGGAATCCGAAACTAATCCATTTCATGAACCTCATCTGTACTCTCTCGAGATGCTGTATGTGGCCTTTGTGATACGGGAGCCACAACTCACAACCATACCAGGGAACAAAACAGTGTTTTGACACATGCAGTATTACTGAAATCTTTACAATTCCTTTTGACAAACCCCAGGAGTCTGAAAGATTTCTTTATAATAACATCGATGTGTTTCTCAAAGGATAACCCATTCCTGTTACTAAGAATTACACCTAGATCATTAAACTCCTCCACACGATTTTAACTTTCTCCACTGATTTTACATTATCATTATACGGTAGACTGTTATACCTTTCAGCGTGTCTGTAAATAATAATCCCCTAATAATAATAATAATAATAATAATAATAATAATAATAATAATAATAATAATTAATGTTATTTGTTTTACGTCCCACTAACTACTTTTTTACGGTTTTCGGAGACGCCGAGGTGTCGGAATTTAGTCCCGCAGGAGTTCTTTTACGTGCCAGTAAATCTACCGACACGAGGCTGTCGTATTTGAGCACCTTCAAATACCACCGGACTGGGCCAGGTTCGAACCTGCCAAGTTGGGGTTAGAAGGCCAGCGCCTTAACCGTCTGAGCCACTCAGCCCGGCGTGTCTGTAAAATACAGGTGTTAATTTCCGAGTAAATGACATGACACCACACTTGAATTTATTCACTTTAAGGGACCACTTATCACACCACTCTCATATTTGCTTCAGATCCCCTTGTAGATAATCGCCATCATGCCTCTATCTTTTTATAATACTGTGAGAGCGGGTATGAAGCAGGTATTCGAAAAGATAAGGGGATCGCGCGAAGGCAGTCGCTTGCCGGTCTGTTGGCATTGACGAAGAAGAGGGCAGTTGAATAAAATTACCGGAGTGGTGGGTGGAGAAGGGGTTTGAAGGGGTAGGCTCCTACTGTAATTTCTCACAGTTTTCCATCATAACTGACAAATTCCCTAATGGCTGTCACACGAGTGACAGCGGGGTGGAATCTGCTAAGATTCTTTTTCTACTTGCTGGCCTCTTCCGAGTTACCCGGGGTCGGTCCTTTGTGTGAATTTAGTCCAGTTTTACGGCCGGATGTCTTTCCTGGCGCCAAACCTACGTGAGGTGTTTACTTTTGCATGTGTCTGTGGTGGTTTGTAGAGTGAAGTGTTGTATGTAAATGTGTATTGAGACAAGCACATACTTCCAGTCCCCGAATCAGGTGAATTAATTACAGGTACGCAATTAAAATCCCCAGCCCGGCCTGGAGTCAACCCCGGAGCCCTCTCAACATAAGGCTAGCCAACGAACCGGACTAGAATCTGTTGAGTTTACAGTACATGAATACCCCTTTCCCCCACGGCACTTAACGCCCTTGAAAGGGCTTTGGCCTGCCCAGCGACCGCTGCTCAGCCCGAAGGCCTGCAGATTACTAGGGGTCGTGTGGACAGCACGGGAATCGAACCCGGGCCTCCGGGCGAGAGGCAGGCACGCTACCCCTACACCACGGGGCAGTACATGAATACAAGGCTAATTTTTCATGCATTATCGTCGGTTGGCTTCATTTGGTCCTCAAACCTACCATTCCTTATTCATTTCCGTAACATGTTTGAATACATGGCCACCTTAAACATGCAACCGCAATACGTTCAGACGGGAAGAGAGACTTACAACGATGTATTTATTCCAGGACCTGGCATTGTTGGTACATTTCAATTCTTAGTGTAGTAACGCTACTCTTGCCTTTCATGGACGGATTGATTAGTTACTTTGTTTTGTGCCTTTAAACACACTATCACCACCGAATCTTGGTATACGTGGAAGTCATGAGCTGTACAGGACAAGGAAAGTTGCAGGGTTCTGTAATTTTTCTCTGTTCTAGTGTATTCTAGATTGCGTAAAACTCGAAACCTACCAACGAAATTATATATTAGCATAATGTTGACATTTGCCGGCCTTGCGGTATAGGGGTAGCGTGCCTACCTCTCACCCGGAGGTCTTGAGTATGATTTTCGGCCTGGCCAGGGATTTTTACCGGAATCTGAGGCTGGTTTGAGGTGCACTTCGTCCACGTAATTACAGTTGAGGAGCTATCTGACGGTGAGATAGCGGCCCTGGTCAAGAAAGCCAAGACTAACGGCCTAGGTAAATTCGTCGGTCTGATCATGAGTCACTTCGTAATCTGCTGGCCTTCGGGCTGAGCAGCGGTCGCTTGGCAGGCCAATGCCCAGCAGGGTTGTTGCGCAAAGGATTTTTATAATGTTCCTATTTGATGCTCATATATCTATAGTTTCACGAAACAAATGTTTTTACGAAGGTAGTAATAAAAATTGCCACCCCCGGAGGCCCGGATTCGATTCCCGGCTTTGTCACCAAATTTGAAAAGGGGTACGAGGTTTGGAACGGGGTTCACTCGGCCTCGGGAGGTCAACTGAGTAGAGGGGGTTCGATTCCCACCTCAGCCATCCTTGAAGTGGTTTCCCGTGGTTTCCCGTTTCTCCTCCAGGCAAATGCCGGGATGGTACCTAACTTAAGGCCACGACCGCTTCCTTCCCTCTTCCTTGTCTATCCCTTCCGATCTTCCCATCGCCCCACAAGGCCCTTGTTCAGCATAGCAAGTGAGGCCACCTGGACGAGGTACTGGTACTCCACCCCTGTTTAATTTCCCCAGACCTAAAGTCTCACGTTCCAGGACACTGCCCTTGGGATGGCAGAGGTGAGATCCCTCGCTGACAAGGGCGCTATGCCCCGGAGCAAGGGGAGGGGGGCGGCCCCCTCGAGCTCTCAGGAAAAGGAAAAATGTAATGTAATCAGGTGTTTTTCTTTCAAGAAAATGATTTAATAGTCTGTATTACGTAGAAGTGGTAATACCGCTCCCCCCACCAACAGGCAGGGGATACCGTGGGTGTTATTCTACCGCGGAATACTAGTCGCCATTCCATCTTCCAAATATTAAAAAGACTGCATACCCGTAGGTCTAGCCCCCCCCCCCCGCTGAAAACTATCACATGGGCGCCCATGCTCGCTGAGTCCGAGGGAAAAAACAACCCTGAGAGTAAACGGATTAATAAATAAATAAATAAATACATTTCTTAATAATAACAATACCCGGCGAGTTGGCCGTGTGGTTAGGGGCGCGCAGCTGTGTGCTTGCATCCAGGAGATAGTGGGTTCGAATCCCACTGTCAGCAGCCATAGAAATGATTTTCCGTGGTTTCCCATGTTCACACCGGGCAAATGCTGGAGTTGTACGTTAATTATACTCCGCCCGGCTTTACTTCTAAATTGACGTTTTGGCCGATTTTGGCACTGTCTGGTGGTTATGCGCTGAAACAAAGACATCCAGCCACGGCCGACTGGATCCCTCGCAGCGCTCCTTATACCGGCCTTGGCAATTGCTTGTGAAGCCCAGCATAAAGCTGTAATTGGAAAGTTTAACCAAAATGCCGCTGAAGCGCTGGCCTCCTAGTCACTGACAGGAAGCTGTATACCGCAAATTGCCGCATTTCCAGGTTTATTTATATTGTTTTGCTGTCGTAAATGTTGACAATGTGTTCGCAGTGAGGTGCTTGTTGGCTTGATATTGAAAGCTGGTAGTTATGCACTAGTGACTTTAATTTTTTATTGTGTAGTGTGGTGATTATATTTTTTAAATTGTGTTAACAAATCTCGCAGTTTGTGACATTATTGTGTGTCTTTTTGTACTTCGAGCAGAAATTTTCTTCAAACAAGAAAACATGTAATGAGTGGCTCAAAGTGATTTCTCTTTGCAACTTCGTCCTAAACAAGAATTTTAATTTATGCACTAATTGGTTTTTTAATGGTGTAGTGATTTGCTTTTCTTTAACTATCTTTGGAAATATTCGAATATGTATTGCTGTGTGCCTTTCTCTATTTCGAACATAAAAAAGAGCAAAGGGACACTATCATTTCACGAATTCTCTGTAGACCAGGACAAAACTACGGAGTGGCTCAAAGCAGTTAGTACTTTCATCTTAGTTTTCCGTTTCTATTTCGGGTATTTATCTTTTTTCTTTTCTTTCTTTCTTTCTTTCTTAATCTGTTTACCCCTCCATGGTTGGCTTTTCTCTCTGACTCAGCGAGGGATCCCACCATCTCAAGGGTAGTGTCCTGGAGCGTGATACTTCGGGTCAGGAGATACAACTGGGAAGGATGACCAGTATCTCGCCCAGGCGACCGCAACTGCTATGCTGAACAGTGGCTTTCTGTTGGGGATGGGAAGATTGGAAGGGTTAGACAAGGAAGAGGGAAGGAAGCGGACGTGGCCTTAAGTTAGGTAACATCCCCGCATTTGCCTGGAGAAGTGGAAAACTATGGAAAAGCACTTCGAGGATGCCTGAGGTGGGAATCGATCCCCCCTCTACTCAGTTGACCTCCCAAAGGTAAGTGGACCCCGTTCCAGCCCTGGTACCACTTTTGAAATTTCGTGGCAGGACCAGGAATCGAACCCGGGCCTCCGGGGGTGGCAGCTAATCACGCTAGTCGGGTATTTTTTACCCCTGAATTTCCTTTCATTTAATAATCCTTTAGACGGAGTCGTATTTGCTATATGGCAACAACACAACACATTTTTATCCGAGATAATCTGAACTTTAACATTTGAACACCGACAAGTAAGAACCATTACTGTTATGACGGTAAGGCCAACGTGTGAAGTGTTGTTACCTGAGCAATGAACAGTTTACAATGTATTTACTCAAAATTCTTTTCTCTCAATGAGTTTTTATTTAAAATTCTTCTTCTTTTTTGCCGTTTGTTTTACGTCGCACCGACACAGATAGGTCTTATGGCGACGGTGGGATAGGAAAGGGGTAGGAGTGCGAAGGAATCGGCCGTGGCCTTAATTAAGGTACAGCCTGATGTGAAAATGGGAAACCACGGAAAACCATCTTCAGGGCTGCCGACAGTGGGGTTCGAACCCACAATCTCCCGGATGCAAACCCACAACTGTGTGCTTCTAACCGCACGGCCAACTCGCCCGGTATTTAAAATTCTAGTGCAGGGTATGAATGAAATGTAATCTGAGGCTATATATATATTGAAATTAATTTTTAAATATGTTTGAGTCAAAATATTTATGTTATATCCATAACAATGAATATAGAAAAAAGTAAGACTTTTATGTTTTGTCCAGCCCCCTTCTTGAGAGCAGCACTTGAAGAATTTAAAAACTTTAATTGAATAATGACTCTTAATCTCAAGATTATCATGGGAAGACAAAAGTATTGTGATACGTTCTGCTATGTAACTTATCTAAATGCCATGATAATAAAAGCGATTACTACGTCATCTCTCCGCTGTTTCATTTCACGACGTTGTTTTGGCAAATATCAATGAAAGTATTAGTATTAATCGTTTTTTAACAGTATTAACCTATGTAACATTCTCCATAACTCTAAATTATCAAAGTCAATATCTTTTCCGTAAAGAAGTATGCATTTCCACCACAAATAGATAGGCCGCCAGCGCCACGTGTTGAGCTGTGTAACCACTCCGATTACAGTGCGTGGACCCGATTGTCAAGGCCGGTAAGGAGCTAGCTAGAGCGACGCATCAAGTCGGCAGTGATCCAATCAATCCCAAGCTGCCATTCATATCGACTCATCGATTTACATCGTCTCCAAACCTAGTTGCCAACTCTAAAATTTATTATTTACATTCACCACGTGATTAACCTATCTCGCTCAGCGTGTATGGTATTCGTTACGGTTCGCCATCATTTGCATTTTTCTTCAGTAATTAGAGTTTTTCATATTCATCTTTATCTCTCTAGTATAGTATAGTATAGTATAGTATAGTATAGCATAGTTTACAGTTTAAACAGCATAACACAGCATAAGTTAGTACAATACAGGTTTAATAGTTCAGTGTGACCGAGCTCGATAGCTGCAGTCTTAAGTGCGGCCAGTATCCAGTATTCGGGAGATAGTAGGTTCGAACCCCACTGACGGCAGCCCTGAAAATGGTTTTCCGTGGTTTCCTATGTTCACACCAGGCAAATGCTGGGGCTGTACCTTAATTAAGGCCACGGCCGCTTCCTTCCCACTCCTAGCCCTTTCCTGTCCCATTGTCGCCGTAAGACCTATCTGTGTCGGTGCGACGTAAAACAACTAGCAAAAAAAAAAAAGTTCAGTGTATAAAAATAGCTGTAGTTTTATTTTCGTCCGTGTATTGATTAGTGTACTAAGCGGTTTACTGTTCCCGACGTGGGAAACCTGTTAGCCGAAGCCGTGGCGAATGTCAATGCCGATAACAAGAAGAAGGTTATGCGCCATATACAAACAATTAGCAAGATACCCGTGCTTCCCTACGGTATTATACTGAAATTTATAATTGAATGCTTAGCGTTTTATATATAATAGGGTCTATATATATAAGATTTATATATAATCCGCCTCGATTCGTAATCTGACTCGTTTTCTGAGAGAATATACCAAAATTCGTGATCTGACTCGTTTTCTAAGAGATTACGTCAAAGTTCCTACCATTTTTCAATCTCTCTATCCAGCAATCGATTTCGTACTTCCCGGGCTGGATCCAGGTAATCCACCCGATCAGTTGGGTCCCTAAATCTTTGCCGTCTTTTCCTATAAGCATTTTTAATATGGATCAAATCCTTGAGGAGATCCGGCGTGGTGTCGTCTTGCGTGCCTTGGCGTAATTGAACCCGCGGTCGGACTGCATTCGTAGTCATTACTCGGATAGGACCCGTTTCCAGTGCGGTCTGCACATTTTGACGACGGTCCAGAACATTATTATTATTATTATTATTATTATTATTATTATTATTATTATTATTATTATTATTATTATTATTATTATTATTATTATTATTGATATTCTGGACCCCACAGCAAGATGCAAGACAGCTACTTGGCAGTAAATTACATCTGCTGCCGTTGTCATTGCTGAAAATGTGACCAGCACCATTGTCGCGCGTAGGCATTTGCGCGGGATTTCTGGCGATACGAATGATGTTCTTCTGTGCATTATTGACCTTATTATAGAGGTGAACAATTGCACGGTCAATGTCATTCCTATAGTTTATTTCAAATGTGTTTAAATTTTTATTTATATTCCAGGAGAATCTACTGGAATCTAACTTTACGTTCTCCAAAGGAAAAAGATGGCTCTTGAAAACGAACCCAGGAAAGATTAAAAATGATCGGTTTATGCTCAGAATAAGTACATTATGAACAGTAAAATCAATTGGTCACAGCTCCTAATTTTTCACTCCACGGGCGTTAAGTTGATTTACCCACCCTCCCCCCCCCCCCAAAAAAAGGAAGAAGGCGTGTTTCTTTATGTTTAAAGGAGATTCCAAATGCCAATGTTCACGTCTATTACTTTCAGTTTTGAGATATAAGTATCACCATAAAAAGAATTCACTATTTTCACTTCCTTTCCCACTCCTCCCCTCTTAAGTGAATTTTCCGGTAATAAAACTCGTTTCTTTAATAGTAAAGGATCTTCTAAATACCAATTATCACGACTGTAACATCTTCAGTTTTTGAGATGTGTGTCATAAAAGGAATTCAACTCCTTTTCACACCCGCCCCCTAAAATGCGTTTTTCTTTTTTTTTTTTTTCAAAAGGAGATCAAATACCAATTTTCATGTATGTAACGACTTGAGTTTTTATTAGATGTGAGTATCCTCATACAATTAGTTCAATTAATTTTTCAATTCTGCCCCCCCCCCCCCCCGTTCATTGGATTTTCTGAGAATACGTGTTTCTTTACTTTTAAAGCAGATTCCAAATACCAATTTTCACGCCTGCAGCATCTTTCGTTTCTGATGTAATGGTATCTTCATACAAATAATTGAACTAATTTTTCAATTTCCCCCCCCGCTCCAACCTTTAAGTGGATTCCCGAAAACAAAAAATACGTATTTTTTTATTTTAAAGGAGATTCTAAATACGGTACCAAATTTCACGTCTGTAACATCTTCAGTTTTTGAGATATCAGTATCCTAATTAAAATAATTCAACCCCATTTTCAGTCAGTTTTACCCCCACCCCCACCCAAGTGGTTTTACCGAAAACAAAAAATACATGTTTCTTATTTTTAATAGGAATAAAAAATAACATTTTTCATTTCTGTAACATGTTAAGTTTCTGAGATATAGGCTACTGTAGAAATGCTCATTTAAAATTTTTACTCCCTTAAGTGCAGTTTCCAAAAACAAATCACCTATGTTTCTTTAATTTTACAGGAGATTCCAAATACCAATTTTTACGTCTGTAAAATTTTACGTTTCTGAGATATACTGTAGATATAGTCTTTCTAAAAATAACCCCAATTTGTCACTCCTGTTTAACCCCCATTAATTGGATTTTCAAAGAAAGAAAGAAAAATACGTGTTTCATTCTTTTTAAATGAGATCCCAAATACCAATTCTCAGGTCTGTAATATCTTCCGTTTCTGAGATATAAGTATCCTCATTAAAGGCATTCAACCCCTTTTTCACCATTTTTCACCCCTCCTATTGGGATTTTCCAGAAAAAAAAAACACACGTGTCTCTTTATTTTTAAAGGAGATTCTAAATACCCATTTTTACATCTTTAAACATTGAAAATTTTGAGATATAGATACACTCATTTTAAAAATTCACCCCTCTTTCCTCCGCCCATTAATTTGATTTCTAATTTGATTTCTAAAAAAAAAAAATAAAAAAAAATAGCCTATGTGTTTCTTTATTTTTAAGGGACATCCCAAATACCAATTTTCAGGTCTGTAGCATTTTCAGTTTCTGAGATATAAGTATCCTCATTAAAGGTATTCAACCCATTTTTCACCCTTTTACACCCCTCCTATTAGGATTTTCCAAAAACAAAAAATGTGGTTCTTTTTTTTAAAGGAGATTCTAAATACCAATATTTACATCTGTAAACTTTTAAAGTTTTGAGATATAGATACACTCATTTTAAAATTTCACCCTCCTTTTCACCCCCTTAGCGACGGAATATCCAAAAATCCTCCCTTAGTGAGCACCTACATTGTAATATAAATGTATCCTCAAAATTTCATTTCTTTATGTCCAGTAGTTTTGGCTCGGCGATGATGAATCAGTCAGTCAGTCAGTCAGTCAGTCAGTCAGTCAGTCAGTCAGTCAGTCAGTCAGTCAGTCAGTCAGTCAGTCAGTCAGTCAGTCAGGACAAGTTATTTTATATATATAGATAATGCGTGAGGCGTGGGAAAATGAAGGTGTAGTGGAGAACTGCATAGAAAGTTTAATAATATCTTTGGGAGCTGCTGAGAGTGACAGTGATTCGTTGTTGTAGGTTTCCAGTGACTCTAAGATCAGTAGAGTCAAAGTGGTACGTATAAGTTAGGAAATTTATATAGAAGGGTTATAGGGAGGTACACTCAGGGAAACGGGGTGGTCTAAAGAGTGGTGATAAGGGTACAGGGATCTGGAAGTCAAGCAGGGATGACATAAAAATGTTAGTGTTGAACTGTAGAAGTATTGTAAAGAAAGGAATAGAATTAAGTAATTTAATGTATGTTTGCCAGGTATTGTAATAGGAGTCGAATCATGGCTGAGAAATGATAATACAGAAATATTCTCACGGAGTGTGTATCGTAGATATAGGATAGGAATGGTAGGAGGGGGAGTATTCATTCTGGTGAAAGAAGAATTTGTAAGCTACGAAAAAGTTAAAGATGACAAAATGAAATACTAGGTGAAAGGCTCAAAGATAACAGGCAAACTGATGTCTTTGGAGTGTACAGACCGGGAAAGGGGATTACTGACACTGATTCAGAATTATTTGATAAGATAATCAGCTATGTGGGAAACGGCATGGATAGGAATGTGTTTGTGGCGGGAGATCTGAATTTACCAAATGTCAACTAGGAAGTTAATGTGAATGACAGGAAGCATGGTCAACTAATGGCAAATAGGTTAATATGGGAAGGACATCTGATTCAGAAAGTGATGGAACCAAGTAGAGGGAAGAATATCCTGGACTGGTGCTGGTAAAACCAGATGAGCTCTATAGAGAAACCGAAGTAATAGATGGTATTAGTGATCATGAAGCTGTTTGTGTTGTATTTAAAAGTAAATGTGATAGAAAGGAAGGTCTTAAAAGTAGGACTATTAGGCAGTACCATATGGCTGATAAATCAGGCATGAGGGAGATTTTTTTTTTGCTAGTTGCTTTACATCGCATCGACACAGACATGTCTTATGGTGACGATGGGACTGGAAAGGCCTAGGAATGGGATTGAAGCGGCCGTGGTATTAATGAAGGTACAGCCCCAGCATTTGCCTGGTGTGAAAATGGGAAACCATGGAAAACCATGTTCGGGGCTGCCGGCAGTGGGGTTCGAACCTACTATCTCCCGGATGCGAGCTCACAGCTGCTCGCTCCTAACGGCACGGCCAACTCACTGGTGAGGGAGATTTTAAAAGGTAACTATGATCAGGGGAGAACGGTAAAAAAAAAATGTAAACAGACTCTGGGATGTGTTTAAAGCAATTGTTGAGCAATGTGAAAACAGGTTTGTACCTTTAAAGGTGATAACAAATGGTAAAGACCCACCTTATTATAATAGAGAAATTAAGAGACTAAGAGGAAGGTGCAAATTGAAAAGAAATAGAGTTAGAAATGGCTCTGAAAGTAAGGAGAAATTTAAGGAACTTACTAGGAAACTGAATCTAGCAAAGAAGGCAACTAAGGATTGGCAGTCATACAAAGTTTAGTGAAAAATTGAAAGGTATGTGTAGGTACTTTAAGGCAGAAACAGGTTCCAAGAAGGGTATTCCAGGAATTATTAATGAGCAAGGGGAATGTGTATGTGAGGTTCTTCAAAAGGCAGAAGTATTCAGTCAGCAGTATGTAAAGATTGTTGATTAAAAGGATAATGTCCATATAGGGGAGGTGACTAATGCTAAAGAAGTGTTAAAATTTACTTATAATAACAATGCCATTTACAATAAGATACAAAAGTTGAAAACTAGAAGAAAAGTGGCTGGAATTGATAAAATTTCTGGGGATAAGTTATACTAAAGACAATGGATTGGGATATAGTACCATATCTGAAATACTAATTTGATTATTGTTTGCAGGAAGGAGTTATATCGAATGAATTGAGAATTCAGTTCTGTTTCCAACTCTCACATTGAAATCACCCATTATCACTATCCCATCCTTGCTGTTGACCCTGACCACGATGTCACTCAATGCTTAATCAAACTTGTCAACTTCATCCTCATCTGCACCCTCACATGGTGAATACACTGAGACAATTCTCGTCCTAATTACTCCAACTGCCAAATCTACCCATATAATTCACTCATTTACATGCCTGACAGAAACTCTGTTGCGTGCAATGGTATTTCTAATAAACAACCCTATCTCATACTTTGCCCTTCCCTTTCTTACACAGTCAAGTACACTTTATAATCTCCTATCTCTTCCTTGTTATCTCCCCTTCCCTGAATATCACTTACTCCTAGCACATCCAGATGCATCCTTTTTGCTGACTCAGTCAGTTCTGCTTTCTTTCTTCCATAAGCCCCATTAATATTGATAGCTCCCCATCAAATTTCATTTCGTTCGCCTAGTTGTTTCCAAGGAGTCCCTTGCCTGTCAGATGGAAGTGGGACTCTGTAACTCCCATAGGTCTGAGGCTTGCTTAAAATGTCCTCAGCTTGGTAAATTCATGAAGCAGAATGCTACCCTACTTACACATAGTCCAAGTGAGGATCTCTCCTCTAAAGGGTTATGGACCACCGGTGGTTTGTATAGTCCTAGCCGCCTGAGCACAAGGATGGCCGTGACTCAGAATTTGTCGGAGATGCCCATTCCCATTCCATAGCAACTGGTATCCCGACTCTCAGGACCACTTACTTGGCCACTCAGCCGTTGTCCTTGGTTCACGAACTGGGACGTGACTACAGTAACCCACACTACGGACCATTAAAATGAAATGCTGGAAAAAATAGGTACTTGTGTAGTTTATTTATTTAATCGTATGGTATATTGTATGTCACCTTTAACGCTGTTACACGTTTAGCACCACCCGGTGGTCACGTGCAAGGTAATGTGAGGTAATACCTACGGTCGTGAGTAGTACTATACTGTTATTACAGTACAAAACTTATGTAGTTGATAATAATAATAATAATAATAATAATAATAATAATAATAATAATAATAATTTTATTTGTAGTTTTCCACGGTTTTCAGTAAGTAACAACTCCATTAAATATACAGAATTGGATGTATAAATGTTTGCATTCCCAATAACTAGCTTACATATTAATATAAGACAAATAAGTTAAAATAAAATACATGCAAAATACCTACCTATCTTGTATATCAAAACCTTCTTAGACCAAGACACAGAACAAAAATTACACAAAGAACAATAATAGTCGACACAACTCAAATTTTCTACACAGACATGATTTTTCATAGTTCTCAGAAAGTACCAACTATACTAAATATATAGAATTAGATGTGAAAATAACTGTGTTCACAACAATAGCCTATATTTTAACATAAAACAAATGTTAAAACCATCTTAATGCTGCCAATAGCACGATTCGAACCCACCATCCCCCGAATGCAAGCTCATAGCTACGCGACCCTAACTGCATGGCCAACTCGCTTGGTCATCTTTGAAAATATATTTTTTTAATCAGCAGAGGATTTTTTAAGTTATCATACTTTGCAAAGGTTAGTTAACGTAAGAAATTTCATTTTTTGTCCGTATTGAACTGAGAATTACAATAAATATTATTCATTAAAATAATAAATAGAATAAGGTAATAGCCTACCTATTTACTAGCTAGGTACTTTGGAATTATGTTTTGACTACATTTTTAACACTGTAAATAAATCACTCTATTATTTAAAGTATTATTGTATTGAAAAGGTGGACAAATAAAGTTTGTTTATTGTAATTGCAAAGGTTACCCAAGATGTACAGAAGCCATCTGTTTTTCTGAGTAAACATCTGTTCATTTAAGCTAGTACATCAATTGGCTCACTTAATCTCTGTCCACGTACACCACTGACCTCGTGATTTGATTATGCGACATACGAACTGAGAGAACAATGAGCAGTTCTTCCCAATTTAAAACAGACAATTTGGAGTGGTCATGAGCATGACTCATAGTCATAGGGTAAGCTGTCTGGCTCCGTGGCTAAATGGTTAGCGTGCTGGCATTTGGTCACTGGGGTCCCGGGTTCTATTCCCAGCAGGGTCGGGAATTTTAACCCTAATTGGTTAATTTAGCTGGCACGGGGGCTGCGTGTATATATCGTCTTCATCGTCATTTCATCCTCATAACAACACGCAGGTCGCCAACGGGAGTCAAATCAAAGGACCTGCATCTGGCGAGCCGAACTTGTCCTCGGACACTCCCGGCACTAAAAGCCATAAGCCATTTCGTTTTTCATAGTTTAGGCTAGAGAGTTGAGTTAAATTTATTGTCGAATGTCAACTAAGTTATAATACTGATTCATTAAAATAATAAATAGAATAAGGTAATAGCCTACCTATTTACTAGCTAGGTACTTTGGAATTATGTTCTGACTACATTTTTAACACTCTAGATAAATCCATCTATTATTTAAACCTCCTTGTATGAAGAGGACCGTGAATGCAAGTGGGTGTTATTTTCAAATGAGCTGAGAGTGGGAGTCCGTTATAGCGTACAATTCTTCATTGTGCCATGCGTGTGTATGTCTCGCTGCAGCGGAAAGTTCGGCTCCCCACCAATGTCCAGTGTACCGACAATGAACATTGTGTGTCTTGTGTCTCACTGATCCTAGATTGCGTACGATTCTTTCAGTGTGCTATGGCTCTGTTTGTCTCGCTGCAGCGGAAGTTCGGCTCCCCGCCAATGTCCAGTGTGCCGATAATGAACCGTTTGTGTGTGTTGTGTCTCACTGATCCATGAGTGCGCCACTCAGCAATGTCTGCTGCAAGTCAGCTGAATCATGTGCCGTGATCTCACTGTTCCTGTGAATCAGTTCACTCGGACACTTGAATGAATTGATACACTGCTTCAAATAGCCAACACTATACCGTCAATATTATGCGTTGAGTTGTTTCCATACATGGCTCGCAGATAATGCTGACAGCATCGTCGGCTTGGATTCTGGAGTCGAGTACCTCGAGTTTTACGGTCCCAGACTCGATTCTTCATGAGTCCATTCGCAGCCCATCACTATAGAAAACCCATTAACTACAAGGAATGGAAAATCAGATTGAGAAACATGTCCAAAAATAATAAAATTTGCCCTATTACAGTAAGTGTTGAAAGAGCCTGTAGACAAGCATTGTAGCATGTGATGACATTCTGGTTCACTATCTGTAATTGAACCCCATGAATCTTCAAAACTTTTGTGTTAATTGCATTTTTCAGTACTCCTATGGTGCAGGGGTTATTTCTGTATACTTCCTTTTACAAGTAAACTACTCCATAAATAGAAGTTGCAAGTTATTAAATTGGGAGAGTGAGCTGGCCATAAACTTGGACTAATTATTCTGACCCTGAAAACATGATGCATTGCAAGCAATGAATTACGAATAGTAGGGTTGGTGCTGTAGCTGAGAACATCCAAATGACGTTTCTTGTTCAGTCAGTTGAGGATAAAACTTGTTCAGTATTAATTCTACGAATCGATCAGAATTAATGGTGCCATTAAGAAAATTGGCCCCACATTCTTTTAGAACCAATAGTTCACCCAACTTCTGTTTTCAGGTTATGAAGGTGGAGTTTCATGAATTACTCTTTGACTCTTCCATGACCAGTACCAGTTATTTTGTGAATTTACACGTCTGTGAAAATCATATCATGCCTCATCAGAAAACAGCATAAATTCACAATTGTTGTCAGATTGAAGAAACTAATTGCAACGAATTTTTCTTGTGGTTGAATTTCTTGGGTTTAATTTTGCACTTCAGTGGCTTTGCAAGGCTTAAATTTCATTTTTCTTGATGCCCGCCGCGTAGAATATGAAACCTTACTTGCCGAGCTAGTTTCCTTTAATATTTTTGGGAGATCACTCAGGTCTTCCATAAATATCTTGAATTTTTTCATAATTTAAGACAGTTGGCTAATTAAGCCATTTTCTTTTAGCACTACACCTACAGTTTCAAATTTGTTCCCAATTCTCCTTATTCCATGAAGCTGTGACACTTGCGCTCCAGGAAATTATTAAAGAAATTCTCTTCTCACTCTCCCAGCAGATTCCAGCTTAAAAAATCTGCAGCACACAAAAATTCACTGTTCAGCGCTTAATTCTGATGCCAGTAAGTGCACTAAACCAATCAATTATTGCTGTATAAGAAGCAGTCATGCTATAAGCTGTACAGAAGCTTATCAAAGACTAGCTGAGACCATGACATCATTGAGCGAGCTATATGAGTTAACCTATCCCATCATGTACTAGCCCAGACGCAGCACGGGCAATAACCAGCAACTCAACTCAGGCTCGCAATGGTACATATAAGTTAAGAGGTTTAAGGTTCATCTCTAAAGATAATATACAATTTGGTGTTTTTGGGGTGTACAGGCCTGAGAAGTGTGGTGATGATGCTGATGTGGAATTGTTGGATAAGATAATCAGCTATGTGGGAAATGACATGGACAGGGACATGACTGTAGTGGGTGATCTCAATTTTCCAAATGTTAATTGGGAAGGTAATGCAAATGACAGGAAACTTTACCAATAAAGAATTAATGATAATCTGAGAAGGAGAACTTAATCAGAAAGTGATGGTATAAGCGATTATGAAGATGCTTTTGTCGTAGTTGATGATTCAACCTTTTCCTTTAAAGTCAGTCGTTCGTGTTTCTGCGACATTATTTATAGCATACGTGACACATACTTCTCTAGATAACAACAAAGAATACTGTCTACTGTGTGCACTTGAAATATGTTCAGTAGTAACATGAAACAAGTGCATGCTAATTTGAAATATTGTCCATTATTGCATTGAATTCTAGGAACTGCAACGTTTTCTTTCAGGCTGTCTATAGTTAAGAAGTTTTAATTGCGTTGGGGAGGTATTTTTCAGTGTCTGCATCCTTTATTAAAAATGTCCATTATTGATAAGTAATATTGCTGTTAAACCCCATATAATTCTGTTGGGGAAAATAAAAATGTCCTTAATTTAGAAATGGCCGTGGAGAAGTTTCACTGTGTAAGGATATAAGAAGTTTTGGAAATAGGCTCATTGTGGTGTGCACTCTCTTTAATCCTCGTTGTTCTAATCTCCTCTTCTTAGAGTGCATTTCCTTATTGACTCATTCACCGAGTGAGTGGCTGCGTGGTTTGGGTCACATAGCTGTCAGCTTGCATTCGGGAGGTAGTTGTGGGTTTGAACTAGTGTTGGGATAATCAAATACAAAATAATTGCTTATTCAGTTATTTCATTTTATTTGATTATTCTTATTTTTCTATTCAATTTTTTTATTAATAGATCATTTTTTCCATTTGATTATTTTTGATTATTCATTCAAAACTCCATTTGAATGAATTGAGGGAATCGTATAATGAATGTTTCCATTAATGCTTTCACGGCCCATACTTATAGACTTATAGCATCTTGGAACATGACGTCATGACCCGACGATAGAGCTCTTACCCACACTAGACACTACAGGTCCAGGATTATACGGGAAGCTGTGGAAATACGTAGAAATCCTAACAATTTCAACAGGAACACCGGCTATCAATTAAGTAATACCTGGTTGCAAGCCATAAAGAATTTACGTAGGTAGTTCCTTTCCCTGCCCCTTCACTTGTTATTTCGTCTCGGTGTTTTCCAAATTCGTACGTTCCTCGTCGCCAGATGTTTCATTCCAGGCTTATGTCTATGTCTTACTCCTGTCATATGTTACACAAACACGTTATGTGAACCGCTTAGTTGGATTGAGATGGTTTGGTCAGCTTCCGCTTCAAACGAATGCTAGCGTTGTGCCACGTCCTGGGGTCCATCTGGTGGTGAATGAACGTACCATTTCCACTTCTACTTCTATTATAACATTCCAAATTCAAAAGTGTCATTGTTTAAGAAGCCTTTCTCGTGGACAGTCGAGAATTCTTCTGAGGACGCAGAGCACAGTTTTCTGTGAAACGTTAAGAATTCACCTTATTTTCTTGACATGGCACAAGCCCAAAAGCGTATACAATATCATGTCCATATAGTGAATGTTTTGGAAATAATCGAATGAAAAGTGACCCAGATGTTTTCATCACCTCATCAGTATAATCATAGGGAAATTAAAATTACCTATCCCCATTCCCTTACAGAAAGTGTGTGGGTGGGAGGATGGGTCTCTGACAAGCCTTCAAAAAATAATGCGAAATCATGCTCCTCATGTGTGGAACGAGTCCTGCACACAGATGCCTTTATTTACAGTAAAATGCATAGATTAATATAGTGCATCATGTGCCTGTGTGATTACGCAAAGTGCAATACTGGTGTTGACTACTTGCTTCACCAAGTTTATCGGGTCATGAATTAAAATTCGCGATAATTTTCTCTAAAGGGTGAAGGTGCTAATCTATGACATTCTGTCCCTAAATGACTTCAAAAGACTCCAGATTGCTAGAGTTTGCAACACTGATGATGATGATGATGATGATGATGATGATGATGATGATATCTTATGATAGTGGTTCTTTCCCCAGCCAAGAAAATGTGTAAATGGTCAATACGTATCAATCAGGGTTGAAAACAATAAAGGAAAAGGTGGTGATTGTGGTGATTGCTGCTTAAGAGGGAGTACAACTGTGCAGCTATCCGCTATTAATGCTAATCAGAGGGAAAAAATGGAAGTTGTCTAATACTTCAAAAAATGAAGGTATCGGCCAAAGAAAGACAAGGGCCACAAACCGTATGAAAATGAAAGTATCCCTTGTTCTCAGAAACCTAATACCGTCGCGGTTGGAAAAGATCAAGAGTCGACTAAGGAAAGTTGGTTAGGATAGATGAAAGTAAGGAGCTTGGCCCAAATGAGTGGAAGCAACGTCTGGATTCAGCTCAAGGGTCTCTGGTTGACAACCCACGCTCAATGAATGTATGTATAAATGAATGAATGAATGAATGAATGATTGATTCAATTAATCAGTCCATTAATCAGTCACCACTGATATGCATTTAGGTGGCAAAAAATTTAACAGCCCTGGGGCTGCTTTTAGTCTCCTCTCACATCAGGCGGGGGATACCATGGATGTTATTCTGCCCCCCCCAAACCACAGAGGGGTTGGTTATTATTATTATTATTATTATTATTATTATTATTATTATTAATATTATTATTATTATTATTATTATTATTATTATTATTATTATTATTATTATTATTATTATTATTTGCAAAATAGTTTGCTGTGATCGTAAAGCTAATATAACTTATTTTTTCCTTCGACATGAAATTAAAATAGGTATATTGCCTGCTGCTACTTAAAAGAATAAATTGTCATTTGGTAGTGCTGGGGCTTATTTCCATTATGTGGTCAGAAGATGGCATTTATTTGAATAAGGAACTTTGTTTTACAGGTATTAAATGTTAAGACATTTCATTCACTCATTTAGGTTCAAAATTTGGAGATTTATTTGAAAAAAAAAAGTGTTTCTGTTTTTCATAAGAATTCATCTATTTGCTTATTTTAACAGTTGATTATCCAACCGACACACTTAAACTAAAAAATTTATTCATGACGTGCACGATTATTCGAAGTGATGCAACTGAATGATATTGAAACTCTTTCAGTTATTTTATTTCATTATTTATTTGATTATTTAAATAATCAGATGGAGGTTATTTGATTATTAAAAATATTTTATTATTCCATCACAAGTTCGAACCCCACTGCCGGCAGCCCTAAATATAGTTTTCCGTGTTTGTCCATTTTTAGACCAGGCAAATGCTGGGGTTGTACTTTACAGCCGCTTACTTCCCACTCCTAGCCCTTTCCTATTTCATCATCACCATAAGACCTGTCTGTGTCAGTGTGACGCAATGCAAATTTTAAAAAATCCACATTCATTATTTATTTACACAGTGTTTAAATCACATTGGACAATTGACTTCACTTTACAGAATGAAGATGTCCATTTGTTGCCAAAAATCAGTCTCTCCTTTTTTTTTTGATACTTTGTAAGCTATTTGTCATGATATGATCTTGTATCATGTATTAAATTCAACCATGGCATTGATACACAGAATTTTATATTGTTCAAAGCGTCAATCTTAGCCTTGAGAGACACTGTGCAAGTTAGGGTATGGTCATGAACTAGCTTATGCTGCTTTCTAGTGCCTTAAAATTGCACGCTGTAGTGTTTGCAGCAAGGTAAACCTGTCTGCACATTTGAGTTCAAACCTTGCAATATACAAGATCAGTTTTGAAGCGATAGCGTAGATTATTCCATTAGTACAGAGATACGAGACCTATTTTTTGTTGCCTGGAGTGGCTACATGGTACTAATCGCAGCCAGCGTATGACTTTTCCGATAGATTCACAGTTCGAATCTAGCTGCGAGCTTTCTATTTTTATAGTCTTAAGGCATTCGTAGTTAAGGTTTAACTTATTAAGGTTCGACTTCCTTTAGTCTCAAAAGTCACTTTTCACCTTTAGAAAGAAAGCATACATCAGAAAGGAATTAATACATGCAACTTTTATATGGCAAATGGCTACAGCAAATGAAGCGCACTGCAGTTATTGCCAGCATTATGACACACCCATTCAACCAAACAGCTGTGCATGTTCGGCTCGAAGAACGACTGGACTTCATAGGGCACATTGGCACATGAAACAGCACATAGTAATATTTACAGCAAAGTGCAGGCAGGTTTCACCACATACGCAGCCGCAAGCAAGAATGACTCACCTCTACCATACTCAGATATGCATTAATGAAGGAGGTGGTCATTTTGAACATTTCCTTCATTAATCGAATGGCCATACACAGGCCCATTGCATCTCTGTCGGCAATAGCTTATTTTATTGCAAATAGCTCTTTTAAGAGCTACTTAGAAATGAACATAACAGGATACCTATAACATGAGAACTGATCATCATTTAGATTTGTCTTCAACAACGCACTCACATGAACATTTAACACAGAAATAAAAAAATTGTCCTATATCAGGCTCGAACCTCCGACTAACGAGCACCGATTTTCTCCTCTTACTTCAAGCATGCTTGGCTATCACGAGCTGTCGTTTGCCAGCGTTATGTCAATGCTACTTCTAGTCATTCAGCCATCATATTTTCTGTACATGAAGTTTCTGTGATACAGAATTTTCACAATTCTTTACAATCATTCGGTATTTTATCATTAATGCTGATTTCATTGACATGAATAAACAAATGACAGAAAGCGTAGTAAGACCAGACTTTGCTGTGAGTAGCCAAGGTCATTGATTTTAGGTTAGGCTATAATCTGCGGGTTGCATACAACTGAGCGAATAGAAGCAGCTGTAGCAGTCGGTATAACCCAAAATGTGAATGCTCGTCATCACCAAAATTACGAACTTTGCCACCGTCAGACACATTCTTATTCGTTACAAGTTTACTCATTTTGTCAGCGACTACTTCTCCCCTCCTCTTGTACTTATCCTTTCATCTGTTCTGTAATCAGACATTCATCAATTGTTGGTGGATAATGCACTGTCTCAGAATAACATACCAGTAGTTTAACCCTAGACTGGCATTGTGGGGTCTTTAAAGATACCAGTGACTTTGTACACCCCTGGCGCTCTCTCTGCATTCACTTCTGGCTATCACCATTCACTGTAGCTGTAACTTCATGCAAGGTCAACTGCTATCTGGAGTTGTAGCATTTAGTAAATATTGGTTTTCTCAGGAACTTGATTTAAATATAAAATACCAATCTAGTTGGTCCATTATTGGACATTATAAATTTTCAGCTAACTCATTCCTGGTTGCCAGCATTTCTCCCCAGTGTGCTCAGTCGGGCTCATCAGTTGGTAAATAGTACACCCACCAAGACGAATGGCTAGTGCATACCGTGGAGGCCACTGCATAGGCTACTTTGTCTCATTTCCAAAGATGGGTAGGCAGGCATCAATTTTTGGAAATGAGACAAAGTCTCTCATAGTGCATTAGCACTGCCGGTGGCTCCAAGTAGCCTATGCAATGGCCTCCACAGAATGCACTAGTCATGTGTCATGGTGGGTGTGCTATTTACCAACTGATGAGCCCGATTTAGAGCACTGGGGAGAAACGCTGGCAACCAGGTATGAGTTAGCTGAACATTTATAATGTTCAATAATGGACCAACTACATTGGTATTATAAATTTACTCATTCGGGACAAATATTTCAGATTCCCTGTAGGAATCACAACTGATCAGCCCAATTTAGCACACTGGGGCAAAACGCTGGCAACCAGAAATGAGTTAGCTGAAAATCTATAATGTCCAGTAACGGACCAACTACATTGGTATTATAAATTTACTCATTCGAGACAAATATTTCAGGTTCCTATGATTTAATATTGTGTGTTGCCATTTACGACCCCACAACGGCGTTTCTGTTACGAAGTTTGTAGTGCCTTAAAATTTTTTAAGTGTTCATATTTCATTTGAAGTGCGTGTTTGCTACATTTTCTTCGTGTAAGCCTTGCTATGGCTTCCACATTTCGTCCTGGCATGTCAGTGTGTGATCCTAGGATCACAGACTTTATCAACAGTGTTTTAGATGAAGATGCTGAAGGATGTGACGAGAGTGATCTCTCGGATGAAAATGATCCAGATTACAATTCCGAGCATGACACGGATTTGGAACAAGAAGAAGGTGAGGCAAGCGAAGAGGGAAGTTTCATGGATAACCTAGACATCCATAACCAGTCATCATCTTTTTATGGTAGGAACAGATGTAAGTGGTCAGCTACCGAACCCAACAGGCAAGTGAGACATCAAAGTCACAACATTATTGTCAAGCTTCTAACCCTAGAAGGAAGTGCGAGCAGATTAGGAGATTCGTGCAGCCCACTAGAATCATGGCAGTGTTTATTTACAGAAGATATCCTGGACACAGTCGTGAAACACACAAATGAAAAAAAAAATTGCTTCATACCAGTAACATTATTCCGATCAAACATGAGCAGAACTCAGAGACACTAATGTCACAGAAATTATAGCATTGATAGGGTTACTTTAATTTACTGCTTTTTTTAAAATCAAATCACGAAAGTACTGAATCAGTGTTCGCCACAGACGCATCAGGAAGGGACTTTTTTTGTGGGACATTATCGAAGAAGAGATTCTTGACTTTAATATATTGCTTGAGATTTGATGATCTGACCAGCCAAGCTGAAAGGAAGGAAAGTGACTTGCAGCAGCAGTGTCATGGCTGTTTCAGAGGATGGTTGAAAATTCTCAGAAATGTTACAACATACGTGTGAATGTTTATGGATGAAATGCTCGTTGGCTTTCGAAGTTGTTGTAAATTTTGAGTATACATGCAAAATAAGCCAGAGAAGTATGGATTGAACATAATGATATTAGTTAATGCTCACACAAACTATCTCTTGAATGTGTATCTGTATGTTGGAAAAGATAGCGATTTAGTTGGTTTAAAAGCAGAAGAAAGAAAGTTTCAGAAACCGATTCAGTCTGTGATTAGATTAGCAAATCCAATCTGCGGCACAAATCGCAATGTTACACCCGACAATTACTTCACCTCAATAGAACTCGTGTCAGAACTGAAGAAACGCAAATTAACTTACACAAGAATGATCAGAAAGAATAAAAATGAAATACCTCCTGAATTCCAGCCAAACAGGAAGCGTGTGGTGGGCTCTACGGAGTACGGGTTCACTGGTGACCTGACACTAATCTCTCATGTTCCGAAGAAAGGGAAAGCTGTTTTATTAGTGTTCAGTATGCACCATTGCAAAGCTGTAGACCCTGAAACTGGTAAAGATGAAATCAGAACATTCTGTAATAATACTAAAGGTGGAGTGCATACCCTTCACCAGTTGTGTGTTACCTACAACACAAGCAGAAGGACGCGCAGAAGGCCTCTCATGATTTTCTTCACCATCCTCAATATTATTGGAATAAATTCTTCCATTGTACAGACATCGTTCAAAAACTACAAGCCTGTCGCTCACTTTCAGTTTCTGAAAACATTGGCCAGACAATTAACTGAACCCTACCTCAACGAATGACTTGTCAATGACCGACTTCCGAAAGAACTGCAAATGGTAGTGTCAAGAATTTTGAATAAGAAAATTGTTCCAAAGGTGCAATCATCCAATCAAAACTCAAAGAGGAAGCGATGTGCACTGTGTCCTCCCTCTGCCAAAAAAAAAAAAAGAAGACAAATCAGTACTATGTGAAATGTGACTGTCCAACCTGCCAACTTGCCGTTCCGTGGTGTGTAAGGATTATGGAGAAGAAGACATGTAGTGGGTTTTAAAGTGGTTGTGAAAATGACATAACTGACTGTGAAATTTAAATTTTATGAGTTTTGTATACTATATTGTTTAAATGTACCTTTGAATTTGCCTTGGAGCAATGAACATTTAAAATTTGTTTTCATTTAAGTTTAATTCACGGGAGTGCAATTTTCTTTTTAAAATCAGTGACAGTAAAACAATTGTGCATTATCTCACAATCCATAATCAGGGAAGATATGCATTTCTCATTGTAGGTAATGCAAAAGGTATAAGGAAACATAATTGACATGCATTTATTTTTGTAACTTAAATAAAAGGTGTTTGTGGTTATCCATTCTATAGTATCATTTTCAACCCCACAACACAATTTACGTACCAACATTTTCACAACACCTGTCGAGGGTTAACAATTAATACTAGGCAGAAGTGATGAAATCTTCTTCACCAGTCTAATGCCATACACCAATCATATTTCGTGCCGTGTAAATATGGCATGTTTCTCTTACACTCAGTCACATGCAGATCTGCTGTGTACATGAGGTCCTTGTAGTGCAATCTGTATATTGAACATGGGAATTTATATTAGTGTCCCAAATGACAACTGGACAGAATGTGCAATGGTGCTCATGAAAATGGGCTCTAATGGAGTCGTGTGTTGACCATGATTGTCCTTGATGACAGTTTGAGGTGACTGATGAAGACAATGTTGGCAACGTCAACAGTGGTGTAAAAGAAGGGGAAGAAAATGTATTTTTCAGGTCTTTCCAGTGGACTGTGCTCACTGTGTCAATGAACCATGTCCTTTGCTTGTCTGCATTTATGGACCTTCGCTTATCCGACATTCCATTTCATCCAACATGTTCTTTAAAATATTGGTCAAAGTTACACACGAGAATTGACACAAACTGTAAACTCTGTCATTACGCCACTCATATCTAGTCCAGATTGTACTTTAGCGTGCCAAACATGGAAATAAGTAATCAGATGTGCAGATGCGACTGATGAAGACTTCAGTTAGTTGTTTGTCCTCCATGGCAAGTTCGAAATGACTGATGAAGACAATAATTGGCCATACACGGAAAGGAAGCCATACACGGAAAGGAATTTTGACAGACGAGGCCTTTTGTGACGCGTTCCGACAGGCTAGGACTGCTCGTTGGTGAGCGAGATCAGTTTGAGGCACTATCTGCTACAGGCGAGACCTGTTGTTAGTGCCTGAACGGAAAGACCTCGCCTCACAGATCAAGCCTCTTTTAGTAAGGAAAGCATGGAGTGGACAAAGGCACTGTTAGAGAAATTTATTGAAATGTACAAAGAGCGGCCGTGTCTCTGACAATTAAAACATGAGGTGTCACAGTGTCGCAATCAAGCGTTCTTCAGTATCCTCCTTTCCTCCTTCTTAAGCTTAGAAGCTACAATATCCACAGTAAATAATGCTTTCAACTAGACTGTTCACCAGTAATAGCTACGCAAAACAAGTCATTATGTATGTGTTGTGTATGTTTAGTATTCAGCAGGAAGGCTGGTTTGATCCTCTATGCCAACAGCTGTCATAGATGGGCTAGGCATCACTGAAGAGGCGTACTAGGGAAATGAAGTAGCATCCCGTTGCTTTCTTCACAGAGCCAGAAGTTGCTCTCATATCAGTCTGCCAAGCCCACTGAAATGCACGCACCAGCTGACCCTATGAGTGATATTTTCATACCATTCATAACAGGGACTGGCTGCATAAGGAATGGTATTACTAGCATCACTCATAACTCAGTCACTTTCATATTGTCAAAGCCAAAGATGAGACTGAGACAGATCAAACATTTAACATAATAATGAGAAAAATCCATACATGCTTACCTAACAGCATATCATAATCACTGTGGTCCATTCGCAAATAATTCTTGTAATCGTCCGGTACATTTTCTCTCAGGTGTTGTATCAGACTCATGTGACTAAAGCTGTCTCGCTCTCTTATCCATGATTTCATCCACTTCGATCGATTTTTCTGTTTGCATATTTTAACATATAGCGAAATGCACATTCCAACAGCCGCAACAACAATTTTATTTTTTTTCCTCTGGACACTGTCTGCTTCGATGTCCATCGCACGGTTCTACATATGGCAGACCCGACCGGCAAGGATTTCAAACTAGTTTGAGGCTTAGCCTGCCAAGAACAAAGGGATCATTCCATTAACGGGAGGGTCTGGACTGTTGACAGATTATATTGCACAACACGACAGGCATGGTGTCACAGTTGATGGTGAGCAGCAGGTCGGGTAGGCGGGCGATCTGGCCTAAAAGGAGAGGCCTGCGAAAAAATCTTTCCGTGTATGGCCAGCTAATGTCGGCAGCATCTACAATGGTGTAAAAGAAGAAGCAGGAGGAGGAGGAGGAGGAGGAGAAGAAGAAGAAGAAGAATAAGAAGAAGAAGAAGAAGAAGAAGAAGAAGATGATGATACTTAAATAACATACAGTGAAGGAATCTATGCCCTTGATGCATCATTGAAATTAATGAAGCAACTACAAGAAACCTCCATCTCTGATGTGTTACTTCTACAGAGAATGCTTGACATGGTGGTGAGGAAGAAAATTGACAACAGACAAGCAAATTAAATCAAAATAAAAGTACTGTAAAGTTCCACATTTTTGATACTTACATTTGCTTTAAGTAAACTGATTATTTATAGTACATGTTTTGTTCCTTGGGAACATCTTCATCTATGTTACTTTGCATACCGGTAGGTGAAATTACAAAAGAATTTTTCTACTTCTCAAAAAACATCTTTCAAAAGAAATGATATTTGTTCATGGCGTCGACCTCTGCACTTTCACCATATGAGTGGA
The DNA here is from genome assembly GCF_040414725.1 of Anabrus simplex. Classification (NCBI taxonomy): domain Eukaryota; kingdom Metazoa; phylum Arthropoda; class Insecta; order Orthoptera; family Tettigoniidae; genus Anabrus; species Anabrus simplex. The sequence continues at coordinate 210,275,268 of NC_090266.1, forward strand.
ACCTGCGTGTAAGTGTAATTACGGAAGTGTAAAGTGTTGAATGTGAGGAAAGGAACGTTAAGGAGGACACAAACATCCAGTCCCCAAGCCAGGGATATTAATCATTTAAAATAAAAAAAACCAGCCGGGAGTCGAACCCGGGGCCGCCGGGTGACAGGCGGACGTGTTGCCTCCTACACCGTGGGGCCAGACAAAAAGTATCTTAAAAAGTACCTTGTTTTGCTTAACCCATATGTGCCCACTGTCGACATTTGTCGACGTTAATATCTGAATGTTGTTGATCTTATATCGGTAAACTGGAAGAATATTTTTGAGATGCATTGTTTACAGTTCATTGTTTGATACTTACTGCACAGCACGAAAACAAGAAACACTCGATTACGCGCCTTATCGCGTGGCTGCGTATGAAATATCATTCCTTATACACTCAAGAGGATGACGCTAACGTCCCGGTGAGTAATATTTTTTTATAATATTGTTACAGTTGTCAGTAAGATCGGAATGTTGTGTTAAACGTATTAACGAAACATGCCTCTATTAGATTTTAAATTCATTTATGGCTGATTTATAGTTGCTTTTGTCTAGTAGAGCATTAAAGTTCCACGTCGACATATGTCGACAGTGGGCACGAATGGGTAACTTATGCCTCAGTACTGATATAGAATTTTCATTAATTCTTCTCAGATTGACCGTCGAGCAGATCGTAAGCATTCTGGAGGAATCACAAGACATCCTAGGTGCTAATATATACTTAGAACCACCTGAAAATGCTTTCCAAAATGATGGGGATAACGAAGATGATGAGTAATGTGGAGATATAAACAGACTCTCTGGTAATCAACTCCGGGCTGGTGCTAAACTAGTGTGTACAAAAATAAGTGAAAATGGTACAATCAAAGTGCGAGATGGTGTATTGAGTGAAAATGAAGTAAGTCATGTAATTGATGAAGCAGTGCCGTGTTCGTCTTCAAATTATTCTGATGACGGTGAACCCAAATGTAAGAAACAAAAAATTACTGAGCAAGCGGGGCCAAGCACATCTAATTATGTGAAAACCAAACCAAACCAGCGTGTGTGGGAAAAGCATGACATTATGAATAAGCCAAGCACAGAGTTTACTCGACCAAACTTTCTAAACAATGAATATTCACCAACGCAGTTGTTTGAGCTGTTCTTCGATGATGAAATACTTGATTATATCATTCAGAGCACAGTTCGATACTCTGTTGAGAAAGGTAATGCGTCATTTTCGTTGGAAAAAACTGAACTTCGGCTGTTCTTTGCAATATTGTTTCTTTCCATTACAGGACCAGAATGTACTGGGAAGCCGCTGAAGATGTACATCATGTTGGGGTAAGCACAGCAATGTCGTGCAATCGCTTTGAAGAAATTCTTAGATATTTACATTTTTGTGACAACGCTAAACTAGATTGCAATGACCGTTTCGGAAAAGTTCGCCCCGTTTGGACTATGCTAAACGAACGCTGGCTACGGCATTATCCTGGTGATACGCATATTTCTGTGGACGAGTCAATGGTCCCCTACTTTGGAAGACACAGTGCCAAGTAACACATTCATGGCAAACCAATACGTTTTGGGTATAAAGTCTGGGCTCTATCGACTCATCTCGGGTATCTAGTCCAAGGAGAACCTTACCAAGGAGCGGCTACTGGAAACACAATACCAGAATTAGGTGTAGGTGGCTCAGTTGTTATGGACCTAATTTCAGAACTACCAGAAGGTACTCAACTCAGCTTGTTCTTTGATAATTATTTTACATCCTTTCGATTGTTGGAAAGGCTGAAGGAGAAAGGCCACGAGGGTACAGGTACCGTGCGCCAGAATCGAGTGGAAAATGCTCCACTTCCTGAGATTCATCTCTGCAAAAAAGAGAAACGTGGCAGTTACCACCAGCTAACAGAACGTAACTCAGGTATCACCCTCGTACGCTACAATGATAATAATGTTGTTACAGTAGCCTCAACTGTGTCTGGTGTAGCGCCTGTAGGACATGTCAGAAGATGGAGTAATGCTGAAAAGAAATATATAACAGTAATTCAGCCAGCATGTATTATTTTGTATAATATGCACATGGGGGGCCTCGATCGGTTGGATCAAAATGTGTCTTGTTACCGCATCAGCATCAAAAACAAGAAATGGTACTGGCCTCTAATTGCGTTTCTTCTGAACGTCTCCATGAACAATGCATGGCAACTCTACCGCTTGACCCCGAAGGGCAAAGAGGAAAATTTAGACCTTTTCGGCTTCACACGGTACATCGTTAGGGCATATATCCGATCTTGTGCCGCTACGTGTTCTAACGCAGGAAGACCGAGTACGAAAATATCTTCACGCGTGTTGCCAGAAGTCCGTTTCGATGGGGTATCCCACTACCTCGAAACAAGAGAGAAGCAAGTGCGGTGCGCTCAATGTGGTGAAGCTGCCAGGAAACAGTGCAAAAAATGTAACATTGACTGCCACGTCCTTTGCTTCGAGGCATTTCACTCACGCTAAACCAGACTGGATGACGAAAAGCAGAGTGTAACCTTAAAACACAGACTAAACTGTTTTGAAGTTCTACTCGTAGTTTTCCTTTTTTGTTTTCAGAGTGATCATACTTACTCAAAATCTGGTATTGTGTGTATAACAAGTACTACAAACATAGGAATATTTTCCTTTGGTTTTCAAACAGTGTGCATTCTAAAATGAGAAAAAACTGTTCCTCATTTATGTTTTGAATCATATATTTTGTAATATTTTGTGCTAATTCAACACTTGTGTGACTAATGTTTACTAACTGATTAATTATTACATTCATATGAGCTTAAAATGCGAAGAAAAGTTCCTTTATTGAGCATGTATTTTACCCTACCCGTCCATGCTCACTGTTGACATATGTCGACACGGTAAATCTCCGCGACAATATGATAATGAAACCTAAAAGCATCATAACCGTTTCATTTAGGTTACAAACAACTGTACTTATGAAATATGTTGCAATATTCCACAGAAAAATAATTTGGGCAGATATGGGTTTATATATATGAATTTAAAAGAAAAAAAATTAAAATCTGTGAGGAGGTTTCAGTGGGGTAGAAAAAATTAAAATCTGTGAGGAGGGTTCAGTGGGGTGGTGGAATGGGAAGGGAAAATGGATCTACTTATGTCCTAACCTATTTTAAAACCATTTTTATTCACCTGAACATATGTTAAACATTTTTGGTTTCCAGCACTTTTGTTCACTGTGATGTGTATGTTTCTTAGTTGTTCATTATTAAAAAAGTTTTTGAAATATAACTTTTTTCTTGTTGATGTTCTGTTTTTATTACAAAACTGTTCTCTTCAGCTGCTCTTTTTCAAGGTGAATATTGTCGTTTGATTTAGTTTTATAAAAATGAATCTCTTCAATTTGTTTATTGCAGGATCCCTGAAGCTGATTGCTGTCAGTGCAAATGTCTATTACAAATTATTTTAAACAAATTTAAATCCATATAAGCATTCTTTTATGCTCAAAATTTCAATTGTATTGTACAGTGAATGATAAACTGTACCAATAGTAAGATATCTGTAAGTGTTCACAACGTTGTTCTTTCCTCTTTCCTTATTAACCAACATTTTGCCAGCCTGTTTATGTCGAATGAGAGGGACTCTACTGCATTGCATATTTTTCATAAGAAGTTTTCTGGTCTGTGTTGATACTACTTGAAATTGTTGTGTGCTACCTTAGTTATAGTGAAGATTGTTTTTTCTTCCTTTCTTCACTGTCGTTGTTCCGTAGTTTTCTTTACTACTTTTAGTTTTAATCAGTTATTTGTTGGGGATTTTCAGAGCAATGAAGAGGAAGTCTGGAGAGGAGAACTTTGTTGCTGGTTCGTTAGTGTGGGCTAAGCTTGAAGGCTATCCCTGTTGGCCAGGTATGTTATCTCAGAATTGTATCAGAAGGCATACTGCTGAAGTACTAATAATTTTATTCTTTCTTTTGTTATAATAAAGGAAGGGCATCTGGTCTTCAACTCAAACCAGATTAGTTTGTCCCAGTTCAACAAATGTATGTAAATGAAAAATGACTGAAGGAGAGAACAGGTTGTGTATGTATTGTTTCCTCTTCTGTTTGCATTCCTTCATTAACATATTCAAATGGTATGTATTTCAAATTGTGAGCTATGAACTCAAATTCTGAGCCAAATTAATACTGCTCTTAGTTCTGTAGACAAATCTCAGACAAGTTCTGGACTCCTAGGAACATAAGTTTGATGACCAGAAGTAACCCTAGCCCCTGAATCTATGTAAGTAAAACAATGTCTGTCTGTCCTTTTGACAGGTAATCACTGTTCTTTTAGACCTTGTGGAATTGAATGGCAAAAAAACAAATGTTTTGTGGCTGTATGTACAATCAACTGCACACAATATTGGCCTGCAAAGAAACATTTAATTCAAATCAAATCAAATCAAAATCTCTTTATTTGCAAATGAGGTGTCTACCTCGGTGGCAAATGGTACACTAAAATACATTATTGTCAAGCACTAAATTTTAAATTACAAGAGACAAAGAAAATTTTCCTAGAATACAATTTACGCTAATAATTTTTTCTATTAAACACATACATCATCCTTAATAAATTTATATTGTTTACAAAATTCTACTTATAATATCTTACAAACATAGTCAACTCATATACAGTATGTGAAATTACTTCTAATAATAATATACAACTGGTATAAGATTAAAATTAACATTGAATTTATTTACATATTTATATTTTACCCATTTTGGAACATAAGTAGCATAACGACCTGCTGCGTCTTAACCAGAGCCCCTTTTGCTACCACTTTTCAGAGTTCCTGAAGGGCCTTCACAGCTACCGTAGCGGTCCCAGGGCCCTCGAAGTCCCCACTGTACTTCACCCCTACAGGCAGTCCCCTACTTGGGCTGTCCAAACTCCATAGACCAGGGGATGGAATTAATTTAATCACACACATTTTTTATTTACAATATCCTGCACTGGTCGAATGCCCTCTAATATTTAATTTATTTTCTCTGTTGTTGTTTATTCTCTTCTTGAATATCTGTACAGATTTTGGAAAAGGATCAAACACTACCCCTGGTAAACTGTTCCACTCCTTCACGCCCTTCCCAATGAATGAAAATTTACCCCAATCGCTTCTGCTAAAATTCCTTCTAATTTTGTACTTGTGGTCAGTTCTACCAATATAATTATTTTCCAACTGAAGCCTCTCACGTATATCTCTCCATGCTTCTTCTCCTGTATAGGCTCTATATAATCCTCTAAGTCTAGTTTTCTCCCTTCTCTTAAAGGTTCCCAACCAAGTTCCTTTAACATTTCTGATACACTACTCTTTCTCCTGAAATCCCCTGTTACAAACCTTGCTGCTTTCCTCTGCACACCATCTAGTTCTTTTATTAGGTATTCTTGGTGAGGATCCCAAACACTGTTTGCATATTCCAATAATGGACGAACCATACTTAAGTAACTTTTTTCTTTTAATTCTTTGTTGCATCCTTTAAGTAGCCTCATTATGACATGTAACGATCTGTATGCTTTCCCAACAATGTCATCAACATGACCCTTCCAGTGCAAATTACTTTCAAATCTCACACCTAAGTATTTGCACTTGCCATCTTTAGGGATAACTACCTCATCCAAAGTATATTCAAATTCAGTTTTAAAGCTCCTGTTTGTAAATGTTGTAACAGTTGATTTGCCTCCATTAACCTTCATATTATTTTCTTCAACCCATTCTTGGATACTCTCAATGTCCCTTTGTAATTCTGAGCAATCCTCAATGTTATTTATTTCCCTATAAACAATTATGTCATCTGCATACAATCTTATTTTTGATGTTACATTGTTCCCTAAATCATTTGCGTATATTAAGAAAAGTAACGGACTGATTATACTACCCTGTGCAATTCCCTTCCAAACTTTCTCTTCTTGTGATATATAATTTCCTACTTTGACTTTCTGAACCCTTGAATTTAGAAATGTTCTTATCCAACGTATAACCCTTACGTCCAGTCCTATTCCCTCCAATTTCTTTAATAATATTCCATGTTCCACTCTATCATAGGCTTTGGACAGATCTATGGCTATGCAATCTAACTGGCCTCCTGAATCCAACTGATCTGATATGTCCTGCTGAAATCCCACCAGTTGTGCCTCACAAGAAAATTTCTTTCTAAATCCATACTGGCTCCTCATGAACCAATTTTTATCATCACATATCCCTCTGATGTACTTTGATATTAAACTCTGCAGTATTTTACAAACTATACTGGTCAGGCTGATTGGCCTGTAGTTCTCTGGTTTCCTTTTATCACCCTTTCCTTTATAAATTGTTATTATTATAGATTCCTTCCATTCCTTTGGTATTACACTATTATTTATGACATAGTCAAAGAGAAATTTTAAATAAGGCACTATATACCACCCCATCGTCTTTAATACCTCCCCAGTAATTTGATCACTTCCTGCTGCTTTTCCTTGCTGAAGCAGTTGGATTTCTCTGAAAATATCTTCATTTGTGAATGAGAAGCTTCTTGTTTCCCTATGTGTCTCTCCCTCTCTATCTTCTGTTATGGTTTCCAAGTCCTGACAATCTTCTACTGAATCTCTGAATTCCCTACTGAAGAGGTTTGCTTTCTCAGTATCTGTTAAATAGTGTTCACCCCCTTCTCCCACCATTGTAGGAATTTGAATTCCTTTTCCATTTGATTCCTAATATATGAATACAGCTTTTTCCATTTCCCTTTGTGGTCATTACCCTCTTGAAGAATGCCATTCATATAATTCTCTTTTGCTTCCTTTTTCACTCTATTCAGTTCCCTCATTAGCTGTTTTCTAGTTTCTCTATTTTCCCTACCCTCTTTGATTTTCCTGTTTACTATTCTACATTTTCTTTTTAATTTTCTTATTTCCCTTGTATAATAAACAGGGTCTGAGGTCATTTTACCCTTCTTAACAGGTACAAATCTCTTCTCTCTTTCCCAAATGATTCCTTTAAATTTAGCCCAAAGTGTATCCACATTACTCCCTTCACTTATCCAACAACTGAATTGTGATTTAAGGTAAGTCCCAAATTCATCAACTTTAGTTTTTCTGTATAATTTCTTGTCTTGTGTGACCCTCTTATTAAGCCTTTTTGGTACCAGTCCTACATCCATTATTACAGCCTTATGGTCACCTATTCCTTCAATTACCTCAGTTTTATCAACAATTTCCCATGGTTTAACCAAGAATACATCTAGTAAGTTATTGAGACGAGTCGGTTCTTGTACTACTTGTGTAAATCCTCCCTCCCAAATTAACTTATTTGCCAGTTTCTGTTCATGGGCATCACTTGCAGCTCCATTCCATTCAACTTCAGGCAAGTTTAGATCTCCCCCAATTATTACCATATCATTATTATTGTTTTTATGAGTATAATCTATTATTTTCTCAAAAATTTCCATGTCTCTTTCCTCTCTTCCAGGCCTGTATGTTCCTATAATTCCCACCTCCTTCATATTATGACAAACTAATTTTATCCCTAATATTTCATCCCTTTCATCGGTAAACCATTCATGTGAACAATAAGTTTCCTTCACCAGAATAAACACCCCCTCTCCCTTTTTATCTCCTCGGTCTCTACGATAGACTGTGTACCCTTCTGGAAATACTTCTCTATTACCCACCCCTTCTCTCAACCATGATTCTACTCCTATCACCACATCAGTCTCATAAGATTCCATCAATGTACCGAATTTTAATTGTTTATTTACTACACTCTGACAGTTTACCAAGAGCAATCTCAGACCTCCTTCCTCCCTAAAACTTGACTGTTGCAATTGGGTAACATTTGACTCATGAGTTTAGAACGTCCCTGGAACCCAGATCCTTGTACATAGATCTTGATTTAAGGGTCTGGGTTTTCTGGCAAGTTTCCCTGTATGTGCCAGTTTAGTGGTATGGGTTTTCTTAAGTACAGATTAGTTTGCAAATCTCTGTTGATAATTGTAGCAATTTGTCTACAGAGATTTGCTTTTCCATTACCATTCAGATGTAACCCATGCCTAGTAAACATTTGCCTGCCAAGACCTAAAGTATCTACTACATAGACATTTCTAAAACTCTTACATAATCTCTTGATTTTTATATTTACATCATGTACAGCTTTATTCACACATGAGTCCTCTAAAAGGTCATACCTAGGTGGCACATTAACTACAATTACTTTTGAGTCAGGTAGTTTGGAAATCTTACCTCTGAGAGTCATAATTAGTTCCTCACCTTCATTTGCAGCAATGTCATTTGTACCACTCACAATTACCACATAATTGTCCTTCTCTAACACAGCATCACAACTTGAAAGGACGTCTTCAGTTTTGGCACCTGGTTTTATTAGTCCTAAAACCTCAGTTTCTGGATTCTGCAGCTCATCCTTGATGCCTTCTGCCATACCCCGCCCTTGACTGTCTGCGTAGAGATGAATCTTTGGCGATCTTGACTTTCGGTTGGTTTTCTTCTTCTGTAGGTTACCTCCACTGGATTTAAAATTATTTGGAAAACTTGGTATGTCTTCTTCTGGAACTTGCTGAAGTAACTGAAATCTATTTTGGCACTGCAAAGAGTTTTTTCCCGGTTTTAAGTTGTACGTAGTTTCTCCCATATGTTTAACATTAGGCCTAAAATGGCTACGCGTCACTTCCGTCCACGGCGATCTTTCTTCTCCAGTGTCTTCTTTATCTTCCAGTTTCTTTATTCTGTCCTTTAAGCTTTCATTTTCATGTTTTAGAGCGCATAAATCTTCTTGTAGCACTCCTAAAATCTTAATTATAGTTTCATATGTCTCTCTTTCTTGTTGTTCTGCCTCACTATCGGTTTGTTTACACTCGGGACACAGCCACTCACTTTCTTCAATATCAGTCCTATTTACAATATTTGCACAATGAAAATGGTACCATTCATCACACTTACGACATAGAATCCCATTTTTAACTACTCTTCTGCATTTGCCACATTTTTCACTGCATCTTACACCATTATCTACTACGGATATCACAGACTCACACACAGTAGTCGCCATCTTACTTCCCTAATTTTATACCTTCTCAGAATGCAAGGTGGTCGAAGAGATAATATTTGCTTGGAATTCCACCACCTGGACAATATGTTCATCCTATTTCATACAAGAGGATCTTGAAAGAAAATCATCTTCTGTGATCGCCAATTTTTGTGTGGTTGAGGGTATCTATGTACGTATGTATGTATCAGGGGCAGATCCACGGAGAGATCAAATAGTCAGATGAAAACATGAAAAATTTAAAATTGACCGAAATTTTAAGAAGTAGAAGAGAGCATTGGTAACTAGGGGGATATGATAATGTAGAATCACTGTGAATTTAATGAATGTACAATTTACTTAGCAACAGGATGCACATTGTGGCATTATTAAATGAAATGACAATAGGTAGGCCTGTCGCTGGTTCAGCATAAACTGCACAAGCAACTTGACCTTAAGGAGGAGAGAGAGAGAGAGAGAGAGAGAGAGAGAGAGAGAGATAGAGAGAGAGAGAGAGAGCGTATGTTCAAATTTCCACTTCCTAGTGAGAAAGTGTGATGAATGATGAGAGAAATACCACCCCAACCTGAAAGACGTAGCGAGCTTGTATCAAAATTAGCAGTACTCCATGATTCTGGTTCTACTTTTTGGAGAAAATACATAAGCTGAAGTGCACATAACTTATCTGTATTTTTATTTCTGTGATACCATTAGCTGTTGTTACAATTGGCATATTGCATCTCATAAAATGGTAAGTATAAAGAGCAAATTGTCTGTTTTAATATGGCAATAGCATTATTTTTCATTAATCATCTCCTCAGAGTACGGCTCCAGAGCTAAATGGTTAGCCTTTGGTCCAGAGGTCTCGGGTTCTAATCTCGGTCGCGTCGGAGATGTAAACCTTTAATAGTTAATTCCCTTGGATCGGGGACTAGGTGTTTGTGCTGTCCCCAACATTCCTGCAACTCACACACCGCACATAACATTATCCTCCACCACAATAACACACAGTTACCTACACGTGGCAGATGCCGCCCACCCTCATCGGAGGGTCTGCCTTACAAGAGATACACCCGGTGCCACACGAAATTAAACCATCTCCTTGGAGGTGAGTTACAAGCCTCTCTAGCTGGCATCTTCAACTTTGATATAGATGTTGATTCCCATAGGGAATCTGAAATATTTGTTCCGAATGAGTAAATTTATAATACCAATATAAATGGTCCATTATTGGACATTATAAATTTTCCAGCTAACTCATTCCTAGTTGCCAGCCTTTCGCCCTCGTGTGCTAGGCTGGGCTCATCTGTTGGTACCTAGCACACTTACGAAGACGCTGGCTAGTGCATACAATGGAGGCCACTGCATAGGCTAATTGTAGCCACCGGCAGTGCCAATGCACTATGAGAGACTTTGTCTCATTATCAAAAATTGATGTCTGCTTGGCCATCAGATGATATAGATGTTGATTCCCATAGGGAATATGAAATATTTGTTCCGAATGAGTAAATTTATAATACCAATATAAATGGTCCATTATTGGACATTATAAATATTCCAGCTAACTCATTCCTGGTTGCTAGCGTTTCTCCCTCGTGTGCTAGGCTGGGCTAATCAGTTGGTACCTAGCACACCTACCAAGACGCTGGCTAGTGCATACCATGAAGGCCACTGCATAGGCTAATTGTAGCCACCGGCAGTGCCAATGCACTATGAGAGCACATGCAATACAAAATACGTACATAGGCTAGGTTGTTGCAAGGATGTAAAGGAGAGGGCTATAAGTCTCTGGTAAGACCCCAACTAGAGTATGGTTCCAGTGTATGGGACCCTCACCAGTATTACTTGATTCAAGAACTGGAAAAAATCCAAAGAAAAGCAGCTCGATTTTTTCTGGGTGATTTCCAATAAAAGAGTAGTGTTAAAAAATGTTGCGAAGTTTGGGCTGGGAAGAACTGGGAGAAAGGAGATGAGCTGCTCTAACTGAGTGGTATGTTCCGTGCTGTCAGCAGAGAAATGGCATGGAATGACATTCGTAGACGAATAATTTTGAGTGGCGTCTTTTAAAGTAGGAAAGATCACAATATGAAGATGAAGTTGGAATACAAGAGGACAAATTGGGGCAAATATTCATTTATAGGAAGGGGAGTTAGGGATTGGAATAACTTACCAAGGGAGATCAAATCAAATCAAATCAAATCAAAATCTCTTTATTTGCAAATGAGGTGTCTACCTCGGTGGCAAATGGTACACTAAAATACATTATAGTCAAGCACTAAATATTAAATTAACAAGAGAAGAAAATTTTCCTATAATACAATATTATACAATTTGGGCTAACAATTTTTTCTATAAAACACACAGCTCATCCTTAATAAATTTATATTGTTTACAAAATTCTACTTATAATATCTCCTGTACTACTTACAAAAATAGTCAACTGATATACAGTATGTGGAATTACTTCAAATGAGACTATACAACTGGTCTAAGATTAAACTTTACATTGCATTTATTTATTTATTTATTTATTTATTTATTTATTTATTTATTTATTTATTTATTTATTAATTATTTTTTTTATCCATTATGGAACCTAAGTAGCATAACGACCTGCTGCGTCTTAACCAGAGTCCCTTTTGCCACCACTTTTCAGAGTTCCTGAAGGGCCTTCACAGCTACCGTAGCGGTCCCAGGGCCCTCGAAGTCCCAACTGTACTTCACCCCTACAGGCAGTCCCCTACTTTGGATGTCTAAACTCCTTAGACCAGGGATGGAATTAATTTATTCACACACATTTTTTTCTTTACAATAACCTGCACTGGTCGAATGCCCTCTAACACTTCATTTATTTTCTCTTTTGCTGTTTAATTCCCTTCTTGATTATCTGTACAGATTTTGGAAAAGGATCAAACACTACCCCTGGTAAACTGTTCCACTCCTTCACACCCTTCCCAATGAATGAAAATTTACCCCAATCGCTTCTGCTAAAATTCCTTGTAATTTTATATTTGTTGTCTGTCCTGCCGATATAATTATTTTCCAACTGAAGCCTCTCATGGATATCTCCCCATGCTTCTTCTCCTGTATAGGCTCTATATAATCCTCTAAGTCTAGTTTTCTCCCTTCTCTTACTTAAAGTTTCCCACCATGGTTCCTCTAACATTTCTGATACACTACTCTTTCTCCTGAAATCCTCTGTTACAAACCTTGCTGCTTTCCTCTGCACACCATCTAGTTCTTTTATTAGGTATTCTTGGTGAGGATCCCAAACACTGTTTGCATATTCCAATAATGGACGAACCATACTTAAGTAACTTTTTTCTTTTAATTCTTTATTGCAGCCTTTAAGTAGCCTCATTATGACATGTAACAATCTGTATGCTTTCCCAACAATGTCATCAACATGACCCTTCCAGTGCAAATTACTTTCAAATCTCACACCTAAGTATTTGCACTTGTCATCTTTTGGGATAACTACCTCATCCAAAGTATACTCAAATTTAGTTTCAAAACTCTTGTTTGTAAATGTTGTAACAGTTGATTTGCCTCCATTAACCTTCATATTATTTTCTTCAACCCATTGTTGGATATTTTCAAGGTCCCTTTGTAATTCTGGACAATCCTCAATGTTATTTATTTCCTTATAAACAATTATGTCATCTGCATACAATCTTATTTTTGATGTTATATTGTTCCCTAAATCATTTGTGTATATTAAGAAAAGTAACAGACCGATTATACTACCCTGTGCAATTCCCTTCCAAACTCTCTCTTCCTGCGATACATTATTTCCTACTTTTGACTTTCTGAACCCTTGAATTTAGAAACGTTTTTATCCAACGTGTAACCCTTACGTCCAATCCTATTCCCTCCAATTTCTTTAATAATATTCCATATTCCACTCTATCAAAGGCTTTGGAAAGATCTATGGCTATGCAATCTAACAGACCTCCTGAATCCAATTGATCTGATATGTCCTGCTGAAATCCCACCTGTTGTGCCTCACAAGAAAATTTCTTTCTAAATCCATACTGGCTCCTCATGAACCAATTTTTATCATCACATATCCCTCTGATGTACTTTGATATTAAACTCTGCAGTATTTTACAAACTATACTGGTCAGGCTGATTGGTCTGTAGTTCTCTGGTTTCCTTTTATCACCCTTTCCTTTATAAATTGTTATTATTATAGATTCCTTCCATTCCTTTGGTATTACACTATTATTTATGACATAGTCAAAGAGAAATTTTAAATAAGGCACTATGTACCACCCCATTGTCTTTAATACCTCCCCAGTAATTTGATCACTTCCTGCTGCTTTTCCTTGCTGAAGCAGTTGGATTTCTCTGAAAATATCTTCATTTGTGAATGAGAAGCTTCTTGTTTCCCTATGTGTCTCTCCCTCTCTATCTTCTGTTATGGTTTCCAAGTCCTGACAATCTTCTACTGAATCTCTGAATTCCCTACTGAAGAGGTTTGCTTTCTCAGTATCTGTTAAATAGCGTTCACTCCCTTCTCCCACCATTGTAAGAATTTTGATTCCTTTTCCTTTTTGATTCCTGATATATGAATACAGCTTTTTCCATTTCCCTTTCTGGTCATTACCCTCTTGAAGTATGCCATTCATATAATTCTCTTTTGCTTCCTTTTTCACTCTATTCAGTTTCCTCATTAGCTGTTTTCTAGTTTCTCTACTCTCCCTACCCTCTTTGATTTTCCTGTTTACTATTCTACATTTTCTTTTTAATTTTCTTATTTCCCTTGTGTAATAAATAGGGTCTGAGGTCATTTTACCCTTCTTAACAGGTACAAATCTCCTCTCTCCTTCCCAATCAGTATTCATTGATTGATTGATTGATAGCTGTGAAGCTCACAGTGGAATGGAGTGGTGTTCCAATTCCGCCTCAATATATAGTGCTGGCTGCGGTTAGCTGCTCACCTATTTGTCCGCCATGTTGGACGGGCGGTCGCTGATTGACTTTTCTTCGGCCAATGACTGAAGCATTAAGAAGCCTGATGTACGTCGATCTGCGTTTGCAGAGATAGGCAGCTGATCACCCGTTGCTTTGTCTGGTCTGCCGCGGCCATCCTGTCCTCCAGGACTTAAGCCTTTCAGGACTGGAAACCAGGTTTCGTTTACCCGTTCAGATTTCTCCTTATGGTTGAAGCTGTTCATGTCCTTCAGGATTTCAATGACTTCCCTCTGTAGCCGATCTTGATAAGATACAGTAGCTGACAGTACTTTGGTGTTGATGTACTGTATGTCACGGCCTGCTAGCAGTAAGCTTTCAGCGATTGATGATCGTTCTGCTTGTCCCAGCCGGTTATGTCAGTTATGCTCCTTCTATCATGTGGCAATGCTGCGTTTTTTAGTGCCTATGTATACCTGGCCGCAGCTGCACAGGATCTTGTAGACACCTGCTGTGCAGAGGGGAATGGCACTTGTCTTTGGCAGATCTAAGCAGTTTCTGGATTTTCTTCGTTGGCTAGAGCCTTTCAGCCGTATATTGGGAAGACAACTGACAGAATAGGGCGGCTACTGGAGTCCCACTGGGTAAAATCCATATATAGGCCAATGAAGAAAATTCAGGAACCACTGAGTTCTGCCATGGACAAGCGCCATCCGCTCTCCATATTAGGAGCCTGTGCAGCTGTGGCCGGGTATATATAGGCAATACAAAATGCAGCATCGCCACTCGACTGAAGGAGCATAACAGACACAACCAGCTGGGACAAGCAGAAAGATCATCAGTCGCTGAAGACTCATTGATAACAGGCCACGACATACAGTACAGTAACACCAAAGTACTGTCAAATACTGTATCTTATCACGCCCGGCTACAGAGGGAAGCCATTGAAATCCTGAAGCACACCAACAGCTTCAACCATAAGGAGGATTCTGAATGGGTAAACAAAGCCTGGTTTCCAGTCTATATAAAGCCTTAAATCATGGAGGACACGATGGCCGCGGCAGACCAAAAATAGCAATGGGTGATCAGTTGCCTGTCTCCACCAAGGTAGATTGCTGTTGAGACCAACATATCAATGTCTTCTTGCTTTAGTCATCATACAATGATTTTTATCTACTCAACATGATTAGATAATTTTAACCCGTTTGCCTTCTTTGTGGCCAAGTATTTTTAACTCCTGTGTTTTTCATAAAAAACAGAATTCAGACTCAGCTTTAGCATTCTGTCATACCATTCTTGTCTACTGAAGTCTTGCATTCGATAATGCGATCCCCAAACGATGCGTATGTTCAAACTTTTTACGAAGAGGATCAATCTCTGTGTCGGACACGTGTTAGTTTTAGAATTAATATGACACAAAATTCTTTTCTTTTTAGACGAACATTTTAAATTATTTAAAGTAATTTTAGCACGTGTTGTATATGTTATGTCTCAATATCTTTATTTTGTATACTAACTATTCCACAGTGTCAATACTTTTAAGAAATCAACAGTTCAATTTTTATAAGTAATAATGTCCTCAAAGCAAAGCTTGTTTTAAGATTAAATAATGTTGATGATGCCCAATAAATGAAGGGCGAAACACGTCCCTTTATATCTAGTAATTTCTATGTTTGTTTAACCACATAACTGTAGAATTAATTGTATTGAATAGGTGGGGGTAATGAAATACTCCTTTTGTGAACTTAGTGAGATAGCTGTTCTCAGTATGGATCAAAGATGAGAGTAATGGTTTGTAACACTTGATAATGCCGAACGCAGTCTTTGGTAAAATTTCAGGACCATCACATGATCCTGGACCATGGCCTGCAAGCCCAGAAAATACTGACATGACTGTTTCAGGGTGATTTATAAGAACAGTCGTCTGAAATTCTAAAACTAGGCTGTGTTCATTATGTACATTGGATCATCTATGTATTTAAAATGCTAGACTGATTTTTGTTACATCGATTTTGAGAGAACGGCTGAAGCGATTGACATCGTAAAGCATTCTGACGAAAGTTCTTGGCCTGTAGATCTGCAGACTCTCTTTCAAAGCATAACAATTTCCTGCCTAGTTCGTGAACCATGGGCAACAGCTGAGTGGCCTAGTAAGTGGTCCTGAGAGTCGGGATACCAGTTGCTATGGAATGGGAGTGGGCATCTCGGACATATTCTGAGTCATTGCCCTCCTTGTGCTCAGGCGGCTAGGACTATACGTCAAGGGTTATGAATTTCATGTTGTTGGTCCGTATTGAACTGAGAATAATATATGAATAGTAACACAGTGAAGGTTTCCACCTATTCAATACTAATATGTATTTACAATATTATAAATTACATGGAACTAATTTCGACCCACCTAGGGGTCATCATCAGCCATATTAAATATACATAAGTTTTTTGTCGAATCCTAAAACATGTTATTTTTAACTGTAATAATTTATAAAGTGAAGTGTGGTAATGAGATGAGAAATGTTAGTATGGTACAGGTGAGTAGTAATTAATAATAATACGAGAGAGGTATATATACGAAGAAGTTTGGAACAAAGTACAAGTGGTGTAAAAATATAAACTCATGGATATCAGTAGTCCTCGTACTAAAGAATACAATGTAAAATAACACATATAGCACGAGGGCTACTGATATCCATGAGTTTATATTTTTACACCACTTGTACTTTGTTCCAAACTTCTTTGTATATATATCTCTCGTATTATTATTAATTACTACTCACCTGTACCATACTAACATTTCTCATCTCATTACCACACTTCACTTTATAAATTATTACAGTTAAAAATAACATGTTTTAGGATTCGACAAAAAACTTATGTATGCTTTAATATGGCTGATGATGACCCCTAGGTGGGTCGAAACAAGTTCCATGTAATTTATAATATTGTAAATACATATTAGTATTGAATAGGTAGAAACCTTTACTGTGTTACTATTCATATGTTAGGACTATACAATTCACCGATGGTCCATAACCCGTTAGAGGAGAGATCCTCACTAGGACTATGTGCAAGTAGGGTAGCATCCTGCTTCATGAATTTACCGAGCTCAGAACATTATAAGCAAGCCTCAGACCTATGGGAGTAATGGAGTCCCACTCCCATTTGACGGACGAGGGAGTCCTTGGAAACAACTTGGAGAAGGAACTGGAATTCGATGGGGAGCTTATCAATATTAATGGGGCTTATGGAAGAAAGTGGAACTGGCTGAGTCAGCAAAGAGGATGCATCTGGATGTGCTAGGAGTAAGTGATATTCGGGTAAGGGGAGATAACAAGGAAGAGATAGGTGATTATAAAGTTTACTTGACGGTTGTTAGAAAGGGAAGGGCAGAGTCTGGGGTAGGGCTCTTTATCAGAAATACCATTGCATGCAAAGTTTCTGTTAGGCACGTATATGAGCGAATGATGTGGGTAGATTTGTCAGTTGGACGAATTAGGACTAGAATTGCCTCCGTGTATTCACCATGTGAGGGTGCAGATGAGAATGAAGTTGACAAGTTTTATGAAGCATTGAGTGACATCGTGGTCAGGGTCAACAGCAAGGATAGAATAGTACTAATGGGCAATTTCAGTGCGAGAGTTGGGAATAGAACTGAAGGATATGAAAGGGTGATTAGTAAATGTGGGGAAGATATGGAAGCTTATGGGAATGGGAAGCATTTGCTCGACTTGTGTGCTAGTATGGGTTTAGCAGTTACGAATACATTCTTCAAGCATAAGGCTATTCACCGCTACACAGGGGAGGCTAGGGTACAGATCCATAATAGACTATATCTTAACCGACTTCGAATTCAGGACATCTGTTAGGAATGTACAAGTTTTCCTGGGATTTTTCGATGATACAGACTACTATCTGATCTGTAGTGAACTAAGTATCTCTAGGCCTAGGGTAGAGAAAGTGCAATCTGTCTGCAAACGAATAAGGGTAGAGAATCTCCAGGACAAGGAAATTAGACAGAAGTACATGGATATGATTAGTGAGAAATTTTGAACACTAGACAGTAAGCAGGTTTAGGATATAGAAAGTGAATGGGTGGCATACAGGGATAATGTAGTAGAAACAGCAAGGGAATGCCTAAGAACAACTGTGTGTGAAGATGGGAAAAGGCAAACATCTTGGTGGAATGATGAAGTGAGAGCAGCTTGTAAACGTAAAAAGAAGGCTCCAAACAAGGGCTGAGGCAGGCAGGGATTTGTATGTAGATGAAAGAAACAGAGCGAAACAAATACCGAAGTTGTTGAATCCAAAAAGAAGTCATGGGATGATTTTGGTAATAACCTGGAAAAAGCTATGTCAAGCAGCAGGGAAGCCTTTCTGGACAGTAATAAATAATCTTAGAAAGGGAGGGTAAAAGGAAATGAACAGTGTTTTGAGTAATTCAGGTGAACTCATAATAGATCCCAGGGAATCACTGGAGAGGTGGAGGTAATATTTTGAACATCTTCTCAATTTAAAGGGAAATCATCCTGGTGGTGCAACAAACAGATAGGCTCATGGGGAGGAGGAAAATGATGTTGGTGAAATTACGCTTGAGGAAGTGGAAAGGATTGTAAATAAACTAGATTGTCATAAAGCAGCAGGAATAGATGAATTTACCTGAAATGGTGAAGTATAGTGGGAAGGTAGGGATGAAATGGCTTTATAGAGTAGTAAAATTAGCAAGGAGTGTTGGTAAGGTACCTTCAGATTGGACAAAAGCAGTAATTAAACCTATCTATAAGCAAGGGAACAGGAAGGATTGCAACTAATATTGAGGTATCTCATTGATTAGTATACCAGGCAAAGTATTCACTGGCATCTTGGAAGGGAGGGTGTGATCAGTCGTTGAGAGGAAGTTAGATGTAAACCAGTGTGGTTTCAGACTACAGAGAGGCTGTCAGGATCAGATTTTCAGTACCGTATGCGCCAAGTAATTGAAAAATGCTACAAGAGGAATAGGCAGTTTTGTGATTATGTTTCATAGATCTAGAGAAAGCATATGACAGGGTACCGAGGGAAAAGATGTTCGCTATACTGGGGGGCTATGGAATTAAAGGTAGATTATTAAAATCAATCGAAGGTATTTATGGTGACAATTGGGCTTCAGTGAGAATTGATTGTAGAATGAGTTCTTGGTCCAGGGTACTTACAGGGGTTAGACAAGGCTGTAATCGTTCACCTTTGCTGTTCGTAGTTTACATGGATCATCTGCTGAAAGGTATAAAATGGCAGGGAGGAATTCAGTTAGGTGGAAATGTAGTAAGCAGCCTGGCCTATACTGACGATTTGGTCTTAATGGCAGATTGTGCCGAAAGCCTGCAGTGTAATATCTTGGAACTTGAAAATAGGTGCAATGAGTATGGTATGAAAATTAGCCTCACGAAGATTAAATTGATGTCAGTAGGTAAGAAATTCAACAGAATTGAATGTCAGATTGGTGATACAAAGCTAGAACAGGTCGATAATTTCAAGTATTTAGGTTGTGTGTTCTCCCAGGATGGTAATATAGTAAGTGAGATTGAATCAAGGTGTCGTAAAGCTAATGCAGTGAGCTCACAGTTGCGATCAACAGTATCTGTAAGAAGGAAGGCAGCTCCCAGATGAAACTATCTCTGCATCGGTCTGTTTTCAGACCAACTTTGCTTTACGGGAGCAAAAGGTGGGTGGACTCAGGATATCTTATTCATAAGTTAGAAGTAACAGACATGAAAGTAGCAAGAATGGTTGCTGGTACACGTAGGTGGGAACAATGGCAGGAGGGTACTCGGAATGAGGATATAAAGGCTAATTTAGGAATGAACTCGATGGATGAAGCTGCACGCATAAGCCGGTTTCGGTGGTGGGGTCATGTGAGGCGAATGGATGGGGATAGGTTACCTAGGAGAATAATGGCTCTGTTATGGAGGGTAAGAGAAGTAGAGGTAGACCAAAACGACGATGGTTAGACTCAGTTTCTAATGGTTTAAAGATAAGAGGTATAGAACTAAATGAGGCCACAACACTAGTTGCAAATCGAGGATTGTGGAGATGTTTAATAAATTCACAGAGGCTTGCAGACTGAACGCTGTAAGAAATAACAGTCTATAATGATAATGTATGTAATGTGTGTATGTTAAAGAACAATGTAGCATTCTGATTTGCCAGTGCGCTCACCAGTACTTCAAGGCCACCTGGACGGTAGTAGCGCTGAGGCATATGATGCAAGAGGGGAGGTGGAAGGGGGCAAGCACGCATGCATATTCGGATGTATTCCCCGTCTGTGTTGTGTTGTGTGGCAGTTGCAGCAAATAACGTAATATGAAGCAGAGTCGATTGGTCAAGAAGAAGCAATTTGGTGCAGTGTTATTGTCTCTTTGTAGCGCTCCCTATATTTGCTACCTTGAAACGATGTCGGACAAATATAAAAATCCTTTTCTCCATGTTGTAATTTTAATGCTAAGGCTGTGAACTTTCCCCACTCCAGTAGTTAGTGAAGTGAGTCGATCGTCTGTGTCATACTAATGAACTAATACCGTAATCAATTTTGATTTGGGTAACATAGTGCTCATAACAAGCCAGGAACAACTTTCAGTAATTAATGAAATTATTGATATGATCCAACAAAACAACACAAATGTCAGGAATGGATTTTTCATCTATAGTCCTGGGGGCACTAGAAAAATATTTAGGATATGTAGTACAAAAGTGCTTCAATTTAGGGCTTCATGCTATATCAGGAATAGTCACGTTTTGCTCTTCAGCACATTACATTAAAAATCCTTGTAAATTTATATGTGAGTTCCGTGTCTGGATTAAAATTAAATTCCGAAGAAGCTGATGATATTCGATCAGCACGACTCTATATGGCATAAAGCCTCAATGGCAAATTGTCATAATTAATGTGTGTGAATTGTCTTCTAAAATATATCATAGGCAACGGCTTTCCATACCTTCTGGTGGGGAAATTGTTCTTGGGGGAGATTTCATAAAGGTTTTGCCTTTTTTGCTACATACTTATCGGAAAACAATATTTAGTTATATTTGTATTTAATACTCTCCTCATTGACCCTTTCTTCAAAACACACCGCTTACATAAAAATATGCGTGCCAAACCATATAAAAATATAATTAGCTGATATTTGCAAGAAGTCGGTAACGGCGACTACACCCCTGCAGATGGTGATGGATTAAATATTATTGAAATATCAGCCAGAATTTTAGCACAAGATGATATCGTGATTTTAATTTATAGCAAAACGTTTACTTCTATGAAGGATGTCATCATTTTATTGAACGTTATTAATTTATTAATTTAATAATTTGAAAACCATTGGGCTTGTACTCGGTAGTTCAAAGCCATACACTAGCATCAAGGGATTAATACTGAAGATGAAAGCTAGCTACTTAAATTTGCTACATACCTCTGGATCCAAGATGTACTGAAGTGTATTTCCAAGAGTGACCTTACACGGACCGTCTACCGTCTTCGACCAAGGTGCCAGTACTGTAGACTTTTGCTAGACCTGCCCTAGCTAGAGCTATCTAGTGGAACTCTATATGTCAAAGCCTGAAATTAGATCCGAAATTTGGAGCGACTAACCGATAGTTCCGCTTCTCGCCAGTAGGATCGCGGATTGGCGCCCTAGTTGTCTGTTGTTTGAATTATAATACTCTCAAATACACTTTACACATGTCTTCTATAGCATTTATTACCGGTATTTCTTAAGTTCAACCGAATGGTAAATATGGTGTAGTTCTCTGTGTTGGTCACTGCAAAATTTGGTCGACACCGCTCTTTTTCCACATTCCTGGAGGTGATAGCGATCACAATGATTCTTGTACAGCCGACACATACAATCCTCCTGCGGATCATGATGTTTCGTATTGTCATGTATTCTGTGATGGAAGCCATGTACCGCAAATCGTGTCATGACATGTCGTAGCTCATAATTTTATTGTTTCCATTCTTGAGTCATCATGGCATCCGTGGTATAAAACGTGCTCCATATTTCCTTTCTCTTTGAATGAAGTTCTTGTAGAACACTGTTGTAGGCACGTGCAGAATGTAGTAACCTCCACTCTCGCAGGTCCTCTATGAAGAACCTTTCTCTTACTAGTTCATATACCAATCAGGAAGGAGTAAATTTTGATAGGCTTAGAACTTTCGTTAGATAAACGGCTTTCGTCTTCTCTAAATCTCTTAAAATACTCTTAGTATGATGGTCCCATATTAGATGTAGTCTGTAACTCACTATTGGTGAGATCTTCACTTTAAAGAGCTTCATCGCTGTATCCACTGTGAGACTCCGCAGATGCTTGATTTCATTCATGGCTATTACCGCAGCAGCGACCTTGTCTTTTATATGTAGCGTGAAAGTGGTACCCGTGGCCTGTATCTCACTCTTATAATAAATGGTGTCTTTCAATGCAATTTTCCCTCCTCGTCTGAATGTCAAGGCTACTGTTTTACTTGCATTGAGCTGTAGATCGTTTCTACCAGCCCATTCCACTAATCTATCAAAACCTGTTTGTAGATCTTCACTGGATGAAGACACAATTGCCATATCATCCACATAGATATAAATTTTGACATTCTCCATACTTACTCCCCTGATTGCATCCATGGTCACTATGTTGAACAGGATTGGCCTCAACGGAGTCCCCTGAAGTAGTCCTGTTGTTTGTTCTATCAGAAAGGACGTTGTCAAGGTGTCATCAATTTGTACGTAGTTCTCTGCAAGTATATTTCGTATCAGAACAAATAGAGTATTATCACTTCCAATAAGCGGCTCGAGTTTTTCTATCAGTAATGTTCTGTTGACCGATTCAAAAGCCTTTGAGAAGTCGATGAAAGCAACATGTAGTTTTTAGTATGTCCTTTTGTAAGCACTGAACAGCATGCAGAGTAGATCTGCCCCTTCAAAACCCAACTTGCTCTTCCGGTATCACACGGTCCACAAGTTCTGTTAGTCTTTTTTCAAGGAGCTTAGTCAGTATTTTAAATGGAATGCATTCTAATGCAATACCCCTGTAAGCGTGTGGGTCCTCATGATTTCCTTTCCCTTTGTACAGTACGTTTAGTGTGGCGTATCTCCATCTGTTCGGAATGGATCCTCTTATGAGGCATTGATTCATGACGGATGTCCAAGCTGCTTTGAGCTCTGTAATGCTCTGTTTCAAGTGTTTATTGAATAGGTTATCTTGTCCACAAGCCTTGTGGTCTTTACTTTTCCTAATTGCCTCCTCTACCTAGTCTTCTGTGAACAGCTGGGTAATGGTAATTTTATTATTGTTGTTCTTGGATGGTCTGGAGTCCTTGGCCTGCAGTACCTTACTGAAATGTGATGTCCACGTTTCCATTGTTGTGTGCCTTGGGAATTTTGGTTGCCTTGGTTGCAGAATCCTGTAGGGATTTTGTTCCACTATTTCTATCAATTTAATTTTGGTTATCGCTGGAATGCTTTCTTGGCTTCTTTAATCACCTTCTTGTAAAGTCTTCTAAGTGTTGAGTATGTTTGTACATTTGTTTCTGTTTGAAATCTGATCACTTTATGTAGAGCATCTAATGCATTCCTCCTTGCCTGGTAGCAAACAGCATTGAACCATGGTTTAGCTCTACGTTTGTTTGATCGTTCTGTTACCTTTGAGTTTTCCAGCATAGTTTCTATGATATGTACTGCTTCATTCAGATTTTCCAAACATGTCCTCTCTAAGAGATCCGGTGTTCTTGCTAATTCCTCAGCTAGGAGGGTGCTAGCAATCATCCTCAAATTTGTCTCTTGTCATGGGTGTAAAACCCCGTCACATCCCCTGTGTATGATGAAGGTCGTCTGTACTGGTAAATGCTTCCTGACAATTACGTCTTCCAGAACCATCTGTTTCTTGAGGTTGAGTCCCTTCATGTTTGAGAAGACGAGGTCAATTGTGTTGCTCCCATTATGTGAGAAGTACCGTATGTTTTCTTCTCTGGATCATTAAGAAGGTTCATACCCTCTGTTTCTAGGAAATCTAGAATGAGTTTTGTCTTCGTCTAATCTATTCTACAGTTCTGATCATTATGAAGGGCTCATTCTTGTTTGTGTTACTGAAGGCTGTGCTACATTCCTCTATTATGACACTTTCATGGGTGTCTAGTGAGAAGTATACACCCATTATGGTGCACATAGTAGTTTTTACAACTAAAATGTTCTCATTTTTAAAGAATCAGTTCAAAAGGTGATAGACCTGGATATATTAAACATGAACTACCTCCTTTTGAGCACCCTTTCGGCCCTTGCGTTGCTAGTACATGATCTGGTGGAGTCCATTCCTCTGTTAAAAAGGTTTCTAATAATACTGTGATATCATAGGTATCTATTCGATCCTGAGTTAATGAGCTATAAGCGTCCTTTAGTCCTTCTATATGCAGGTTATGCATCGGAGCTTCTTGTATGGTGTAAAATTCCTATTACTCTTCTTTCTTAGTCCGTTACAGTAATTATTGGTGGAGTTGTGCACCGTCTTGTGTTTTCCTTCGAAAGGGACGAACGAACCGTCTCACCGTTACTCCTTTTGGCCAGTACTGTAGTTGGCTGACTACATCCAACATCTCAAATGGTATTTCTACTTTAAATGCCTTGTTATTACCCCATGTAGTGAGCTCAATCAATCAGTCACTACTAATCTGCATTTAGGGCAGTCGCCCAGGTGGCGGATTCCCTATCTGTTGTTTTCCTAGCTTTTCTTAAATGATTGCAAAGAAATTGGGAATTTACTGAACATCTCCCTTGCTAACTTATGCCAATCCCTAACTCCCCTTCCTATAAATTAATATTTGCCCCAATTTGTCCTCTTGAATTCCAACTTTATCTTCATATTGTGATCTTTCCTACTTTTAAAGACACCACTCAAACTTATTCATTTACTGATGTCAATGCACGCCATCTCTCCACTGACAGCTCGGAACATACCAGTTAGTCGAGCAGCTCGTCTCCTTTCTCCCAAGTCTTCCCAGCCCAAACTTTGTAACATTTTTGTCGGAAATCACCCAGAACAAATCGAGCTGCTTTTCTGTGGATTTTTTCCAGTTCTTGAATCAAGTAATCCTGGTGAGAGTCCCATACACTGGAACCATACTCTAGTTGGGGTCTTACCAGAGACTTATATGCCCTCTTCTTTACATCCTTACTACAACCCCTAATCACCCTCATAACCATGTGCAGAGATCTGTATCCCTTATTTACAGTCCCATTTATGTGATTACCCCAATGAAGATCTTTCTTTATATTAATACCCAGATACTTGCAATGATCCCCAAAAGGAACTTTTACCCCATCAATGCAGTAATTAAAACTGAGAGGACTTTTCCTATTTGTGAAACTTACAACCTGACTAACCCCGTCACACTCATCACACTTTATCCTTCCTTTCCACTGCACCAGTCTCCTTTAGGTACGATATTATACCTTCCTTATCTGTTGAGTGGTGTAGACGACCTACCTACAGCCATGCTGCTCGGTCACCTACTTTAATTGTGTTTCCTTCTACCTCTCTCGTGCCCATTATGGGGGTGTTGCTTTTCTTGTGCCTTCATCTTTCTACCTTCTCCAATGTACGTTCTTCTATCAGGCTGGTCGCCAGAGGTTGTTGTACTGGTATGTTAATTCTGTATGGCCTTCTCCTTTTTCCCAGAATCGTTTGTATTTCGTATGCTCTGTGCTGTTTCGATTAGGTTTTGAGTCAGCGTCATTCTGGTAGTTTCCTGTTGATTACCCTCTTGATGTTGTTTAGATGTTGTCTCTGTCTCAGTTGCGTGGGGGAGTGGTGCCTTCCGTTTAACGACTGTCGGTCTAAGAAGGTATTTTTCCACTTCCTTGGGTAGAATATTATCTATATGTTCTCTGACCTTTCCCACCAATTTGTTCTCCAAGAAGTTTAGCACCTTATCCATAATTTCTTAGAGTTTCTCCTCCATTGAGCATCTCCTTAGTCACAGTTTGCAAACCTCATATAACCATGTCAATTTGCAATCTTTCCGGGAGACCTGTGCCAGTTACCCTTTTGTGAGCTTTGTGCAAGATGCGTGTTGCCATTTGTTGCACATATCACATTCTATAGCACTGTCTTTGTTGGTAAACTTTTCTCCACATGTGTCGCACTGATCGGTTTTGTCTTTGGATTCCTTAGCGGTTTGTGATGTTTTGTCAGGCATGGTGTTTTGGTAGCTTTTCTGTTATCGGAAATTTCATTGTATCGTTGTATTTTTTGTTTTTTGGTTTACTTCTGAGATTCAGAAATGTTCATTTCTGCTCGTGCGGTACCCAGTAATATTCCTCCAAAGTGGTCATAAGAACTTAACTTCTCATTATCGTGAATCAATCAATTTTCCTCAGATGTCAAGCTACCTTTTGCAAGTAACGTGACACCTGTCTACCGTTCGTGTACCCTCACAATTCACGGTAAACAGACGGGTGATTTATTTGTGAGTAACACACCAAGTTTGTTGTTTCATTTTATTTACGCTTCGTTTTTCTGAAATCTCAAATTTGTTCAAGTAAGAAGTTATCTTTCCAGTCCCCATGACCTGTTTCACACTTGAGCTTCGATATTTCACCAGTGCTGCATTTACCAGATCCCACACATCCCCAACTATGTTTGTACTTCCACCTGCTTGCCTTACATTGTTAGTACCTGTGCGAAACACTACCACCTTCTCCTTTCCCTCCTCCTTCTCTTCTACTTTCCTCAACATCTGCCTCAACCTAATTACTTGATAACACTCTACCCTGGTTCCGTTTCCTTCTCACATTTTCCCCACATGTCTAACAATGGTATTCCCCATGACCAGAGCCTCAACCTTACCCACCTCATTTGATCCCATCCCCTCCTCATCGGCCCTATCTTTTCTTACTGCTGCAGAAGCTACTTCCTCCTCCCTTTTCTCCCTCCCATGACCCTGTTCCACCTGTCTTTTCCTATCCACTACTCAACATTTCCCTTTCCTACCTTTTCCCTTCCTCCTACTTCCACACTTCTTAGCAACAGTTCCCTGTTCCTCATCTCATCTGTTCCTCCCTCAAAAAATGTACAGTTGGTACTTAGCACACCTACCAAGACACAATGCTAGTGCATACCTTGGAGGCCACTGCATAGTCTACTTCAAGCCAAAAGCAGTGCCAGTGCACTATGAGAGCCTATGTCTCACTTCCAAAAATTTATGCCTGCCTGGCCATCAGACGATATAGATGTTGATTCACATACGGAACGTGAAATATTTGTCCTGAATGAGTAAATTTATAATACCAATATAATGGTCCATTATTGGACATTATAAATTTTCCAGCTAGCTCACTTCCAGTACTGATGAGCCCAACTTAGCACATGAGGACGAAACGCAGGCAACCAAGAATGAGTTAGCTGGAAAATTTATAGTGTCCAATAACGGACCATTACATTGGTATTATATTATAAATTTACTCATTCAGGACAAATATTTCAGGTTCCCTGTGGGAATCAACATCAATATCATAAGTGGTATGTTCCAAGCTGTCAGTGGCGAGGTGGCGTGGAATGACATCAGTAGACGAATATGTTTGAGTGATGTCTTTAAAATTAGGAAAGAACATGAAGCTGGAATTAAAGAGGACAAAAGCGGGCAAATATTTGTTTATAGGAAGGGGAGTTACGGATTGGAATAACTTACCAAGGGTGATGTTCAATAAATTTCCAATTTCTTTGTGATCATTAAAGAAATGGGTAGGAAAACAACAGATATTTAAGCTGTCACATGGGCGACTGCCCTAAGTGCAGATTGGTAGTGTTTTATTTGATTTGATTGACTTTGTTCATGTAAACAGCTGACGTTTAACCTAAATGAAAGTATGTATGAATGAACCACTGTCTTTTGCATCTACAAAGAATATCTTATGTACATTCCCAACTCTGTGAAAGAATTTATCAATTCAGTACGAATTATAGGCTTAGATATATCTACAGATGATTGCGAATGCAGATTTAGTCCCATGAATCTCACCTTGACTGATCAGGGAAGCTATTTACAGGTTGCAACACTTTCAAGTGTACTTTGTATTTCAATAAATGGATGTCCAGTGAATTCAATGCAGAAAAATTTATGTATAGGTGAATCAAGTCTATGCATCACACTCCTCTTGACAAACCAACTGTTCAATGTGCAGGATCAGTTTAATTCATCTTGTCTATTTAAGTGTATTCTTTAAATACAAATGATAATTATTATCTCAGTCACTACTGATCTGCATTTATGGCAGTCGCCCAGGTGGCAGATTCCCTATCTGTTGTTTCCCTAGCCTTTTCTTAAATGATCGCAAAGAAATTGGGAAATTATTGAACATTTCCCTTGGTAAGTTATTCCAATCCCTAACTCTGCTTCCTATAAATGAATATTTGCCCCAATTTGTCCTCTTGACTTCCAACTTTATCTTCATATTGTGATCTTTCCTACTTTTAAAGACACCACTCATACTTATTCGTCTACTGATGTCCTCCTCTCCACTGACAGCTTGGAACATACCACTTAATCGAGCAGCTCGTCTCCTTTCTCCCAAGTCTTCCTAGCCCAAACTCTGCAACATATTTGTAACGCTACTCTTTTGACAGAAATCACCCAGAACAAGTCGAGCTGCTTTTCTTTGGATTTTTCCAGTTCTTGAATCAAGTAATCCTGGTGAGGGTCCCATACACTGGAACCATACTCTAGTTGGGGTCTTACCAGAGACATATATGCCCTCTCCTTTACATCCTTACTACAACCCCAAAATTCCCTCATAACCATTTGCAGTGATCTGTACCCTTTATTAACAATCATATCTATATGATTACCCCAATGAAAGTCTTTTCTTATATTAACCCCTAGGTACTTACAATGATCCCCAAAAGGAACTTTCACCCCATCAACGCAGTAATTAAAACTGAGAGGACTTTTCCTATTCATAAACTCACAACCTGACTTTTAACCCCGTTTATCATCATACCATTGCCCACCGTCCATCTCACAACACTATCAAGGTCACCCTGCAGCCGCTCACAATCTTGTAACTTATTTATTACTCAGTACAGAATAACATCTTCTGTAAAAAGCCTTATCTCTGATTCCAATTCTTTACACATATCATTGATATATATAAGAAAACATAAAGGTCCAATAATACTGCCTTGAGGAATTCCCCTCTTAATTTTTACAGGGACAGATAAAGCTTCACCTACTCTAATTCTCTGAGTTCTGTTTTCTAGAAATATAGCCACCCATTCAATCACTCTTTTTTCTAGGCCAGTAGCACTCATTTTTGCCAGTAGTCTTCCATGATCTACCCTATCAAATGCCTTAGATAGGTCAATCGCAATACAGTCCATTTGGCCTCCTGAATCCAGGATATCCGCTATATCTTGCTGAAATCCTACAAGCTGAGCTTCAGTGGAATAACCTTTCCTAAACCCAAACTGCCTTCTGTCAAACCAGTTATTAATTTCGCAAAGATGTCTAATATAATCAGAACGAATGCTTACATAGTTTGTTTTTAGAAAGTAGCTTGCTGGAATGTTCATCATCATCATCATCATCATCATCATCATCATCAACATCATCATCATCATCATCATCATCATCATCATCATCATCATCTTCTTCTTCTTCTTCTTCTTCTTCTTCTTCTTCATCATCATCATCATCGTTGTTGAGCCCTTTCTGGTTAGGATGGTTGCAAACAGGCACTCAAGCACTCTCCAGTGATGTCTGTTGAAAAAAGTTTTGTTGTTCATGACAAATTCCCAGTTCCATTCTCTTGTTACCCACATCTTCCCTCAGTTGTTCTGCCCATCTTTTTCTTAGCCTTTCAGCTGGTCTTCTGCCTGTTACTTTTCTCTTCCAAATAACCACGTGGTATTCTTCTGCTGTTCATATTTCATATGAAATTATGTGAGAATTAGATAAGCTATACTAAGAAAGCGATGTCTAATTAAAAGGGTATATAATTAATCTATATAAAAAACACTTCTTGTGTTTATACATTTCTGGAACTATTGTCAAAGGTATAGAAGTTTATGAAAACAGTCTACCCACTAAATCCATTCTTCACTTGGGTAAAATCACAAATAGCTCATAGATTGGAACCTTTCATAGGATCAAAAAATTTACGTCATTTCTCACCTGTATTTTCTCATTGGCCTCTAGATGTATGGTATGTTTTGCTAGATGCTCAATAATGGACAAGATTCTTTCTAAAATGCAGAGTGTACAAAAATCTATACTCCAGCTTCTAGGGATGATACGAAAGTACCAAAACAAATGATTTTTGACAACCATGGGTCTGGAACAAATTGTTGACTGATAAAATCAAAAAATGTACTGTAAACATATAAATTAACTAGCAAGATACCCGTGCTTCGCTACGGTATTATACTGAAATTTATAATTGAATGCTTATTGTTTTAGATATATAATCCGCCAAAAATCGCGATCAGACTCGTTTTCTGCGAGAATCCACCAATATTCCCGATCTGACTCGTTTTCTATTATTTTACAGCACGTTTCCTCCCATTTTTCAATCTTCCTTTCCAGCAATCGATTTCGTACTTCCCGGGCTAGGCTCAGGTATTCCTGCCGGTGAGTTGGGTCCGTAAATCTTTGCCATCTTTTCCTATAATATTTTTAATATGGATAAAATCCTTCAGGAGATCCGGCGTGGTGTCATATTGGGTGACTCGGTGGCACTGAACCCGCGGCCGGACTGCATTCTTAGTCATTACCCGTCCAGGAGCCGTTTCCAGCGCGGTCCGCACATTTGACGACGGTCCGGAATATTATTATTATTATTATTATTATTATTATTATTATTATTACTATTATGTGTTGCTGGAATGGCTGATGACAGGGAAAACTGGAGTATCCGGAGAAAAACCTGTCCCACCCCCGTTTTGTCCAGCACGAATGCCACATGGAGTGACCGGGATTTGAACCACGGAACCCAGCTGTGAGAGGCCGGCGCGCTGCCGCCTGAGCAACGGAGGATCCTTATAAGTACATTAATAACAGTAAAATCAATTGGTCTCACCTCCTTCTACACCCCACCGCCGTTAAGTTTATTTACCGCCAAACCCCCGCCCCCCAAAAAATTAAAATAATGCTTGTTTCTTTATGTTTAAGGGAGATTCCAAACACCAATGTTCACGTCTATTACCTTCAGTTTTGAGATATAAGTATCTCCATAAAAATAATTTCCTTTTTTCACTTCATTTCTCAATAATCCCCCCTCCCCTAAGTGAATTTTCCCGCAAAAAATACTTGTTTCTTTAATAGTAAAGGATCTTCTAAATACCAATTATCACGACTCTAACTCCTTCAGTCTTTGATTTATGTGTCCTCATGAAAGGAATTCAACTCCTTTACACTCCCGCCCTCCAAGATGGTTTCCCCACCAAAACGCGTTTTTCTTTGTTTTTAAAGGAGATCCAAATACGAATTTTCACGTCTGTAACAACTTTAGTTTTTATTAGATGCATGTATTCTCATACAATTAATTTTTCAATTCTTTCACCCCCCCCCCCCTCCTTCAATGGATTTTCCGAGAATACGCGTTTCTTTACTTTTAAAACAGATTGCAAATATCAAATTTCACGTCTGTAACATCTTCATTTTTGAGATATCAGTAGCCTAATTAAAAGAATTCATCACCATTTTCAGTCACTTTTACCACCCCCCTTCCACCCAAGTGGTATTGCCGAAAACTAAAAATACACTTTTCTTTATCTTTAATAGAGATAAAAAATACCATTTTTCACTTCTGTAACATGTTAAGTTTTTTAGATATACTGTAAAAATTCTCATTTTAAAATTTCACTCCTTTTGAGTTCCCCTTAAGTGGAGTTTCCAAATACAAATCACCTATATTTCTTTACATTTACAGGAGATTTACACCCACTTTTTACGTCTGTAACATTTTACGTTTCCAAGATATTCTGTAGATATAGTCTTTCAAAAATTCACCCCAATTTGTCACTCCTGTTTAACCGCCATTAATTGGCTTTTCCAAAAACTAAAAAATACGTGTTTCTTTATTTGTAAAGGAGATCCCATATGCGAATTATCAGTTCTGTAATATCTTTCGTTTCTGAGATATGTGTATCCTCATTAAAGGCATTCAACCTATTTTTCACCCTTTTACACCCCTCCTATTGGGATTTTCCGAAAACAAAAGAATACATGTTTCTTTATTTTTAAAGGAGATTCTAAATACCAATTTTTACATCTGTAAATTTTAAAGTTTTAAGATGTAGACACATTCATTTTAAAAAATTCACCCCCCCCCTGTTCACCCTCTAATATTTGGATTTTCCAAAAACGAAAAGTACGTGTTTCTTTACTTTTAAAGTAGATCCAAAATACCAATTTTCAGGTCTGTAATATCTTCAGGTTCTGAAATATAAGTAGCCCCATGAAAGGCATTCAACCCATTATTCACCCTTTTACACCTTTCCTATTGGAATTTTCCGAAAACAAAAGAATACATGTTTCTTTATTTTTAAAGGAGATTCTAAATACCAATTTTTACATCTATAAACTTAAAAAGTTTTGAGAAATAGATACACTCATTTTAAAATATTACCCCCTTTTCACCCCCGCTTAATTGGGTTTTCCAGAAACAAAAAACAACGTGTTTCTTTATTTTTAAAGGAGATCCCAAACACCGATTTTCAGGTCTATAGTATCATCAGTTTCTGAGATATAAGTAGCCTCATTAAAGGCATTCAACCCCTTTCTCACCCCCTTTTCACTCCTCCTATTGCGATTTTCCGAAAACAAAAAAATGCGTGTTTCTTTATTTTTAATGAAGATTCTAAATACCAATTTTTACATCTGTGAACTTTAAAAGTTTGGAGATATAGATTCACACATTTTAAAAATTCACCCCCTTTTCACCCTCCCATTAATTGGATTTTCAAAAAACAAAAAAATACGCGTTTCTTTATTTTTAAAAAAGATCAAAAGTACCAATTTTCAGGTCTGTAATATCTTCAGTTTCTGAGATATAAGTACCGGTATCCTGATTAAAGGCATTCAACCCATTTTCCCCCATTTTCACCCTTTTTCATCCGTCCTATTGGGATTTTCTGAAAACAAAAAAATACGTGTTTCCTTATTTTTAAAGAAGATTCTGAATACCAATTTTTACATCTGTAAACTTTTAAAGTTTTGAGATATAGATACACTCATTTTAAAGTTTCACCCCCCTTTTCACCCCCTTAGCGACGGAATATCCAAAAATCCTCTCTTAGTGAGCACCTACATCTTAATATAAATATATCCCCAAAATTTCATTTCTTTATGTCCAGTAGTTTTGGCTCGGCGATGATGAATTAGTCAGTCAGTCAGTCAGTCAGTCAGGACAAGCTACTTTATATATATAGATTATGACTCTCATTCTTCAAAACGATGAGTATGACATTCTACAGGGTCTTTTTTTTTAATCTGGCTCCACAGCACCACTCAGAGCAATATATCTCTCGGCAAATGAGTCACCCGGCTATTTGCCTTCCGTGCGTGTTCCCCTGACACATGGAGCAAGCCATAAAAAAGACCCTGTATTAAAAATTCCAGGACGTCAGAATGCAGTATCTGTGACAACATGCAGTACACTTTTGTTCATTTAGAGCAAAGCGAGAGAGTGTATGAAACTCCAATTGAATCTGAGGTAGAGCTCATCGCTAGGGTGTTTGCAACTGTGTACTCTCTACAGCACTTGCCTGGGGTCTTTGAAAGTTCTATGACAGGCAATAATACATCATTACAAAACATGTATTGAAGCAGGAGGATACCATTTTGAACAGATTTTGTAAAAGATTATGATTAAATTGATATGTAGTAGTTTTATTCACAACCACCTAAAATGTATTTCAGCTATTGATTTCTGACCTAGGATTATTTAGCAAAAATTATCTGTTTTTGTCTCTTCAGTTTTAAGTTTACGTTCTGTAATTAACCCAATTTCTGCTAATGGGCACAGTAACACATACAGGTTCTTGATGAGAATGTTTTGGGAAAAGGTTATTAGTACAGTGGCCTTCATTGAGGTATAGCCTCGGAATTTGCCTGGTGTCTGAATGGAAAGCCATAGAAAACTATTTTCAGGGTTGGCGAATATGGGGTTTGAACCCCCCATCTCCGGAATGCATACTTACAGCTGCTTGACCCATACTGTGCAGCCAGCTTGCTTGGGGTGTCCAAAATTTAAGTATTTTCTAACTCTACCTGGTGTTTTCATATGAATTTGAGTCACTTGTGCTTCTTCTTCCCGCTTTCCACACCTCCTAGTGAGATCAGAGGTGTCCTTTCTGCAACTTTTTTTGTTTTTGTTACTTGTGTAATGCTGCACTAACACATTGAATATGTTTGGTGATGGAAGGAGGGGAAAGGGCTAGTACTGTCTTATCCAACCTCTAACCTTGCAGGCCCACTCTGTAAGTGTTGCAGATGCGCTTCGTTGAAACATGCATTGCTGCCAAATATCTTTTCTCCTCTGTGATGAATTCAGTGTATCCTAGTGTCTAAAGCAGTTTGCTTGTCTTTTAGTTCTCTTTAGTGCTTTTAGTATTTTACATAACTATGTCTAAGATTGTATGGAAGCCCGATTCTTAGAAATGTGACTTTAAATATATGCCTTTCTCGGAAAGAGAGCAGTCATGGGCCAGCATTAGCAATAACCTGCTAATAGAAGCACAGGCATGTGCCAAAAGTACACTGTGATAAAGGAGAAAAGAAAGCATTTCACTACTGCTCAGAGGTGGCCGGGTGGGAATCCAATGGCCGTGACAACTGTATGAGAGGCAGCGATCCCAGTCATGAAAATCAAGCGGTGCTGCGGAGGAAGATGTCATTGCATTGACCTAATGGCCATCTTGCTGGGTGGCAGTCATCTTGGCAGAGCGAGGCATTTCATGGCCTGTTATATCATGAGTTTTTTAAAATGTATCTTCATAGCCAGTTGTCAGATTTTCTTTGTTAGAGCTTCAAAAGGCTTTTCATTCTGAATTCAATGCTGTACATGGAAGTAAATATAATGAGTTAAAATAGATTCTTTTGTTTCAGCCATGGTTGTCACTGGAGCTGTAACTGGATTTATGGAATGCTCACCCACAGAACATTTGGTGGCTTGGTTTGGGGAGGAGAAGGTATCTAAGGTAAAACAGTTTATATTCTTCATTCGATGTCCTCTATTGTTCTGTCTTAAGGTGCAAGTTCGTACCTTTCTACATATTGTCTGTGTTAGTGAAAACCTTGTGAGTCAAATTTGTTGAAAATTCATTTTTCTTGTTGTCTCATCTGTGCACAAAGAGCTAGCTTGAAAAAAAAATGTATGTCTGGTGTACCCTATCAGAGGAAATGAAAAACAGGTATATCCGTTATCTTGAACTGAGCTGTGAAAATCTCCTTAGGTTAGAGCACCAGTGAGAATGAACAAATAAACAAGGGAATTATAAGGTCCACCTATTCAATACTGAAGAAAATTATGTGATAGATTCTACAAGTCTGTTAAATCTTCACATTTCATTTATTTAGTCATATGGGACCGGGTTCGACAAAATTGTATGTCACCATCCGCCAAGAAAAGAAAACAAAGACATAGGAAATACATTAAAATTTTACATCTCTAGTAAAATATACCAATAATATACAAAATGATTCATATTAGGACTAAAATGTTTATACAGACGTGAACTGGTATTCGTATTACATCAGTGTATGTTTTATATGATGAGGTGTACACCATAAGAATTATAATTGAGAGATATGCTAAAAATCGTTTTACAATACGCTTTGTAGTGAAATGTATACAATTGTCCATTTTCGGTACTAAATTAGTGTAATATTTTTGTTTCCACAGAATTTAATACATTATTAAAAATAGATGGGTATCGTAATCAAGTTTCATGAGGCTAAAAAACAGGTACTCAATTATAAGTCGTTCCACAAAAGTATATACAATGATGGTGTTAGAACATTCTAATTGGAATACAGCCTTTGTACTTAACAGAAATAATGATTATAATATAGTAATTGCCAATTTAAACAAAGTAGGCAGGTTGAGTTTATAGATCACTGGTGTCTTGGCATTAAAAGCAAAGTACTAAAATAGTGTTTTTATATCAGCTTGCTTCACTTTTATGTCCGTGATTGTCATAATAAATTATGATATGAGGTTGATTAACATAAAATGAACAAGGCTCTTGTTAAAGCAGTGTGTCGAAAAAGGAACTTATATGAAAAATCCGTGGTTACATAGGTGGATCTAGAACTTTCTCGAACCAAGACGGAACCTACAAGAAGAATGAGACGCGATTAGCATTACGAAAAGGAGGTGAGAAGAGCTATATTAATGAAACATGAGACTCACGTCAGGTGCCAAGCTGATAGACGTTAAGTTAAAAAGAGGAACTGACAGACTAAACTGACCGGCAGGCAGTACTTCGCGAGAGAGAGCGCGGAAGGGGATGGTGTAGCTAAGTTGGAGGAGGGGAAGGTGCAGTAGAGGCGGGGCTATACTCGGGCGGGCGCGGACAGCGGTAGGGGTAATATGCAAGCGTATTATGTATTATTTGAAATATTGATTGATTTTTGGGTAATTTAAGCGATTTATTATTGTAATGAGTGTGTTGAACAAAATTGTAGGTCTTTCGGATAAGTCATTGAGATTGAAATTTGGAGTGTAGTATTGGTCAAGTGAAATGTATGTCAAGTAGGGGGCCTTTATATATTACTTCAATAATATCTATGTCTTGCTCTATACCATAAAATTTGTGATTGTAATCGTTCACATGTTGACCTACCGCAGATAATTTTCTGTATTTGATGGCATTTACGTGTTCCATGCATCTAATTTTAAATGATCTACCGGTTTGCCCGAGATATGTGCCGGCACAGCCATTAAAATGAAATCTATAGACACTAGATTTTTCAAAAGGGTTAGAAGAGTTAATTGATTTAGAGTTATGCAAAATATCTAAGTTATTATAGTTCTAAAAGAAATATTAATGTTTTGCTTCTTAAATATGTTTGTAACTTTGTAGATATTGTGGTTGTAGGTAAAAGTTGCAAACAGTTTTGGTTTAGTTGTCTCTTTAAGAAGATTAGATTTTGGGCGGTATCTTTGATTGTTTATTATGCGTTCTATGAAATTCTTATTGTAACCATTGTGGAATGCGATGTTATGTATAGTGTTTAGTTCTTTATTAAGGTTAGATTTCGACATGGGAATTTTAATGCTCGGTGTACTAGGTTATTGTAGGTGACACATTTGTGGTTGTGAGGACGTACAGAGTCGTGTTTGATTGTTGTTGCTATGTATGTAGGTTTTCTGTAAACATTATATTTGAAAGATTGTGGTGATGTAAGGTCCAAAAAATGGATAGAATTGTTGATTTCAGATTTGAGTGTAAATTTAATATCTGTGTCGATGTTATTCAGGTGTATTAAGGTGGTAGCTGCATCTGTGGTGTGTTGATCCAGAATAATAAATGTGTCATCCACATATCTGGACCACAGGTGTATATTATTGAATGTTGGGTCTTTGTCTACTTTTGTGTTTTCTAAAAAGTCCAAATATATTTCTGCTAGAATATCAGAAGCTGGTGAGCCCATAGCTAGTCCATCTTGTTTGTATACTATCTTGCCAAATGTAAAGAAGTTATTATTGATTAAGAGTTTCAAGATAGACATAAAATCAAGAATTTCAGGCTGACTAAGTTGACTGTGGTTGTGTACATTTTGAGGGATAATATGCAGAAGTTTTTCTGGTTTGATGCTTGTATACATGTTAGTGATATTAAACAAATGAAGAGAATGATATTGTTGAAGTTTAAAGTCATCCAGTTGTTTTATGAGTTCTATAGTGTTCTTAATGGATTTATTTGCTTGAAACATATAATGCTTTTTAAGAAATTGTTGGATGAAGTGAGCTGCTTTAAACAAGGGACTTGGTCTAAAATTTACAATTGAGCGTATAGGGACACCAATTTTATGAATTTTAGGTTGTTTTTTAACAGTGGGTAGTCCAGGGTTCATGTTAATCAGTTTACTTTTTTCTGTGTCAGTCAGGAGAAAGGATATGTTTTTGAGTGTCTGCTTAAACTGTCGTTGGATATTGGGCAACATTGGTCGTGGTCAAGATCTGGATGGATTGCCACGCGCTGTTGGAACTGGCCGCCCTACCGTACGTAAACTCCGGCTCAGGCACACCTATGTGGAGGTTCGGACCTGCCTCCGGGCAGAATACACCCTTACCTTACCTTATAGTTTTGTTTTTGGTGGATCCAGTTAAGGGGGAGGGGGGTGATAAAATGGAAAAGGAGTTGAACTATTTTTATGAGGATAGTTACTGTATACCCAAAAAGTTAAGGTGTTAGGGACATGAAGATTGGTATTTGGAATCTCCTTTAAAAAAAAAAAAAACACATATTTTTTTGGTTTTTGGTAAATCCACATAAAGGGGATGGGGGTTGAGAAGAAGTGAAATAGGGAATGAAATACTTTTATTATGATACTTATCTACTATATATACAGTATATAAAAGACAGCGTTCTGACTGATTGTATACCAGCGCCCAGGAAAAGCTACTCTGCATGAACAAATGAAATTTGGGTGTACATCATGCTATTACGACGTAGGCTACCAATAAGAAAGGTTTTCAAAAAATTCCACTTGTAATGAGATGAAACGGGATCATCATCATCATCAACATCATTTCCCTTTATCGAGCTGTAGCCGGGTAGGGGGTGTTTTTTCTGGTGAAGGAAACTTACTGTTCACATGAATGGTTTACTGATGAAAGGGATGAAATATTAGGGATAAATTAGTTTGTGATAATATGAAGGAGGTGGGAATTATAGGAACATACAGGCCTGGAAGAGAGGAAAGAGACATGGAAATATTTGAGAAAATAATAGATTATACTCATAAAAACAATAATAATGATATGGCAATAACTGGGGGAGATCTAAACTTGCCTGAAGTTGAATGGAATGGGGCTGTAAGTGAAGCCCATGAACAGAAACTGGCAAATAAGTTAATTTGGGAGGGAGGATTTACACAAGTAGTACAAGAACCGACTCGTCTCAATAACTTGCTAGATGCATTCTTGGTTAAACCATGGGAAATTGTTGATAAAACTGAGGTAATTGAAGGAATAGGTGACCATAAGGCTGTAATAATGGATGTAGGACTCGTACCAAAAATGCTTAATAAGAGAGTCACACAAGACAAGAAATTATACAGAAAAACTAAAGTTGATGAATTTGGGACTTACCTTAAATCACAATTCCGTTTTTGGATAAGTGAAGGGAGTAATGTGGATACACTTTAGGCTAAATTTAAAGGAATCATTTGGGAAGGAGAGAAGAGATTTGTACCTGTTAAGAAGGTTAAAAATACCTCAGACCCTGTTTATTAAACAAGGGAAACAAGAAAATTAAAAAGAAAATGTAGAATAGAAAACAGGAAAATCAAAGAGGGTAGGGAGAATAGAGAAACTAGAAAACAGCTAATGAGGGAACAGAATAGAGTGAAAAAGGAAGCAAAAGAGAAATATATGAATGGCATACTTCAAGACGGTAATGGCCACAAAAGGAAATGGAAAAATCTGTATTCATACATTAGGAATCAAAAAGGAAAAGGAATCCAAATTCCTACAATGGTGGGAGAAGGGGGTGAACACTATTTAACAGATACTGAGAAAGCAAATCTATTTAGTAGGGAATTCAGAGATTGAGTAGAATATTGTCAGGAGTTGGAAACAGGAACAGAAGATAGAGAGGGAGAGACACACACGGAAACAAGGAGCTTCTCATTCACAAATGAAGATATTTTCAGAGAAATCCAACTGCTTCGGCAGGGAAAAGCAGCAGGAAGTGATCAAATTACTGGGGAGGTATTAAAGACGATAGAGTGGTACATAGTGCCTTATTTAAAATTTCTCTTTGACTATGTCATAAATAATAGTGTAATACCAAAGGAATGGAAGGAATCTATAATAATACCAATTTATAAAAGGGTGATAAAAGGAAGCCAGAGAACTACAAACCAATCAGCCTGACCAGTATAGTTTGTAAATTACTGGAGAGTTTAATATCAAAGTACATCAGAGGGATATGTGATGATAAAAATTGGTTCATGAGGAGCCAGTATGGATTTAGAAAGAAATTTTCTTGTGAGGCACAACTGGTGGGATTCCAGCAGGCCATATCAGTTGGATTCAGGAGGCCAGTTAGATTGCATAGCCATAGATCTTTCCAAAGCCTTTGATAGAGTGGAACATGGAATATTATTAAGAACTGTTACAACATTTACAGAGCTTTAAAACTGAATTTGATTATACTTTGGATGAGGTAGTTATCCCAAAAGATGGCAAGTGCAAATACTTAGGTGTGAGATTTGAAATTATTTTGTACTGGAAGGGTTATGTTGAT
The DNA here is from genome assembly GCF_040414725.1 of Anabrus simplex. NCBI lineage: Eukaryota > Metazoa > Arthropoda > Insecta > Orthoptera > Tettigoniidae > Anabrus > Anabrus simplex. Next base: position 210,315,729 of record NC_090266.1, read on the forward strand.
GACATTGTTGGGAAAGCATACAGATCGTTACATGTCATAATGAGGCTACTTAAAGGATGCAACAAAGAAATAAAGAAAAAATTAATTAAGTATGGTTCGTCCATTATTGGAATATGCAAAGAGTATTGGGGATCCTCACCAAGAATACCTAATAAAAGAAAGAGATAGTGTGCAGTGGAAAGCAGCAAGATTTGTAACAGGGGATTTCAGGAGAAAGAGTAGTGTATCAGAAATGTTAGAGGAACTTGGGTGGGAAACTTTAAGTAAGAAAAGGGAGAAAACTAGACTTATAGGATTATATAGAGCCTATACAGGAGAAGAAGCATGGGGAGAAATCCGTGAGAGGCTTCAGTTGGAAAATAATTATATCGGCAGAATTTTGTAAACAATATAAATTTATTAAGGATGATCTGGTTGTTTAATAGAAAAATTGTTAGCGTAAATTGTATATTATTGTATTCTAGAAAAATTTTCTTCTCCCTTTAATTGACAATTTAGTGCTTGACAATAATGTATTTTGGTGTACCATTTGCCACCGAGGTAGACACCCAGGGGATGGAATTAATTTTTTCACACACATTTTTTATTTACAATAGCCTGCACTGGTCGAATGCCCTCTAACATTTCATTTATTTTCCCTCTTGGTGTTTATTCTCTTCTTGAATATCTGTACAGATTTTGGAAAAGGATCAAACACTACCCCCGGGTAAACTGTTCCACTTCTTCACACCCTTCCCAATGAATGAAAATTTACCCTCATTGCTTCTGCTTAAATTCCTTCTAATTTTATATTTGTGGTCAGTTAATTCTTTTCTCTCTTCTTAATGGGATATTTTCAATCTTTCAATACTGACTGGAGGATGATTGGGGATTAAAATGAGACTATGGAGTGGGTATGTGGGAAACTGGGAGTGAAATTTCTAGATCCTAATGGATGGGTAGGAGATAGAAATCTGTGCTCAGATGGCCTTCACTTAAACCCCAGTGGTACGTATTGCATTGTTGGATGAGCTTGTGAACAGTTGGCTGTTGAGAGAGCTGTTGCCTTATTGTAGTGATAAAGTAGTTAAAACCTATTGAAATTGTTTAAATTTTATGTGTGTGTGTGTTCCATTTAGTGCTATATATATATATTAGTTTTTAGTGCTTGTTGCTAGAAATTGGGAGTAGTGATATTTATTTGAATTTTATAACATGTAATTCATTTGGTGTTCAGTAGATTATGCTTTCTAGGTTAAGTAGGCTAGCTACGTGTACCTTGTTCGAATTTTAGGTTTAGGAAATACTTCAGGTAATAATTTTAATTTTGAAAAAAATATTTTTAAATATCTGTAGGTTCGTAGGAATAATATTTACGAAGGTGGAATATCATAAGCAGTTGTAACTCATTGTAACTTCCGCCGTAACTTTTCCGATATTTCGTATAGATATCCGTTCAAACAATCACGAAAGTAATAATTTATAAAATTAAATAACACGATTCAAATGTAAACTTTGATTTAAAAAGAAGTTTAAGAGAATACACGGTAATTTCACTGGATAATTACGGTACTTAACAGTTTGTGGATTGTTGACGATTCTATTAGAATTGTTGACGATTGTTGCTACATGCGCATGGTAGCTGTGTAAATAAATACAAAATCAGCTGATTACTATATTCTGATAATTTGTAGTCTTAGTTCCCTGCATACTTTGTACTATCCACCTTTGTTTATTCATCGAGTAAAAGTTAATAATCAAATTCCTATATCTCAGTAATATTGCAGGTCAAGCCCCCGGCATAGTTTGACTGAAATTATTGTGGACAACCTCTTATTTTTCAGCATTTAAGGACACTTTAATTCTCCACCCAGTGTAGTAGGGAAAATAATAGTAATCCACCAGTGGTAAAAATTCATATAAGCATATTTCAGCTGAGAATTGTAGTGTAGATACAGTATATTTAGATAGTACTGTATCTTGCCTGCTATAGTCGTGTGTATCTTTTGTGTGAATCTATTAGAGCATCGTACTAATAATAACCTGCCTAAGCATTTAGCTTTGTTCGTAGCCTTTGAGTACAGTAGTTCTTGCAAATTTCAAACTTGCAATTTTCAATTCTGTTTGTGCTTAGTTGTGACATACTGTAACAGTAAATGTAGTACTTTGGTGAGCACAAGAAACGCAGGTTGTGTACCAATCTGTTGAAGTGCATACAGTAAGTTTTTTTCTCTGAGTTTATTAATAAGTTCAAAATCATATAACCTCTGTACAGAAGAAAGAGTGAGAAGTGTTCTTTCCTCGTCCTAGGGCTGGCGATGTCCCAGAATTCCGGCTGCTCCGCTCCACTTTGCACCATTGGACCACCATTCCTCCCTCGATGGAAGTTCTAGAAGATCCATGCGATGTCTAGAAGATCCATACGGTGTTGAAGTAGAGGGCGTTGGGATAGACCACGTAAATGATGAACGTGAACGAACACTGTTAAGCCTTGGGGCGTGTTAATGCAAAACTGTTTCTGCACAGATGAGAAAAAGGTAGAGCAATGGTTTTAACAAGGTTCATAACACGTAAGAATTGTATGATTGAAGGTTTATCACACGGTAGAATGTCACTGAAATCTATCCCGTGTTAAGTCATTAATCATTTGAAATGAAAAGGAATGTCACTAAACTCGAATAAGTATATAAGTTTAACACTCATAAAATGAAAATCCACTCGAAACTTGTCGTCGAATTTCATTAAAGTCAACTAATAAATAGTCACCTAAAGTTTGTGACACTTGGCATAATGTGAAGTTATGCTACACGACACATTTCTTAGTATGAACACTGTTCAGTGTAATCAATTGGATTGAAATGAAGTAAGAATGTTTTACTCGTGAAGTCAATCTTGTTCATGCATGTTAATGAAATGAAAATAAAGCGAAATTAATCATTTATCAACTGTTCGTAGAATTGAAAATGCACAGCTCTTAGTTCGAATGTTCGGCGAATTGAAATACATAGTTCATCACCTACAAATATTCACACAGTTTAGAGAATTATCTCCACACAAAATTGTAAATTAGTGACGTAGTCACTCTGTACTCAATCACTTGTTAATGCTTGTAATTTGAGTAATTCTAAGCACAGTCTCGTTAACTTGAAATATTCAATCACTTTGTAAGGAGCAAACTGTTCCGAATCCTGTCCACAACATTAAACTTTAAATTACGATCACTTGGAAAAATTATCACAAGTCTTAGATACTCGTGCAGAATAAACAGTCACCTGATAATGTTCAGAGTTTGATGGAGCACAATTTATATCCACGGACTCGACGAAGTATGACAGTCGCTTCACGTTGTACTGCGGTCCTCGCGAGCTGACTGCACAAACTCCACTGCAATGCATGCTCATACACACTGGTCTGCTAAGCGAAGCAGTACTACATTTATATCTGATCCATGCCTTCACATCGTATTCCATAACTTCGTCGTCTCATGTTGGATGTATATGAAACCTTGCAGGAACGTAGATAAAGGATTGGGCTACACGATGATGTGGTTAATTTTGTCTAATTATTATTGTGGGGAAAGTTATTATCCGAAGAATCTCAAGGAACATTCCACACTAGTCTAGGCTCTCTGTGTTGCGGTGAGGCAGGCTGTGACGTCACTCCGCTCTACGTCACGCACACAGCTGTTGCTTGCTGTTCAGTCAGTCTTCCGCTGCTGGGCCGGAGCGTAACGCGTAAGTTTTAAATTTTCATTACGGGGACTTAGTTTCGTACTGCCGTTACCGGTACATCTCCCCCTCCTGCTGGGGAAAAGAAAATTCGATAGGATTTTCTTTCAATGGTGTTCCCTCCTGAAATACTTCTTTAGGTACTGGATAGGGCCGTTTTTTTAAAGAGAAGTGTCCTTGACATTCAACTGGTATTCAAAATCTCTAATAACGCCGGGGTTGTCATCAAAAACCTCAGGAAAATTTCTTGAATATTTGTCGAGTTGCCTCTGCCATGCAGGAATCGAACTCTGGGCTTTCAGCTGCACTGGTGAAAAACATGATGTGATCACGACCTTCGTCGAACACATCCTCAATAATGGGCACTTTCTGGCCTTCGACGGGTCCCTCTTGATCGGGTCTACCCTCGTTGTAATATTTTTCATCGACAGGCCAAGCATCGCTCATCTTGCCTTCGGCTCCTACAAATGGGGTACCCAGACCTTGGCACTTCAAACTATTACAGTCTACCAGCTGCAACTCTACAGAGTCGATGTTAAAAAATCGTATAACGTTGGCAGGATAATCAATAATTCCTCGGTACTTGGCTAGGAAATCTGACCCTAGGATGACGTTGAATTTCATCAGCGAAATGACTAACAATATATGCTCGAACTGGACACCTTCAATGTCAAATGTAATGAAAGCTTGAAATTTACATTTGATATGCCTGTCCGGTACTATCCCTTTAATTTTGATTTGTGCGACCGGTATCAATAATATGTCTTCTTCCCCCTTCAACATCTCAATTAATCTCTCAGAAATTAATGAAGCCTGAGCTCCAGAATCAATTAAGGCAGTTACGTGAAAAGTATCCAATGTAATGTTAATGACTGGAAGACTCCGTTGGACCTTCTGTGTTGTGGGAGTGGGATTTTCATACAAGAGATCTGAGTCATCCAAGTACCAGTAATTAATGTTGGTGACACAAATTATTTCCCCTCTACTCCGGTTTTCAGGCAGTCTTATTGTTGTGTTGTCGAAGTTTCTTTTTAAATTGCGCCTGTCTATTCGGAGTTTGTCGCAGGCATCGTATTCTGTCTTCTGGCATGCTCTTGGTATTCTAAAGAGGTAGCACCAGGTAATCCTTCATCCCGGTTTCGATTCTGGATATATTTGCGAGTTTCTCTCCATCTTCTTCCGATATCGGCTCTCGGCGAATCTCCATCTCGAGTAAATGACTTGATAGGTTTCCTCTACGATAGATCACGTCTGTAAGGCATACTTTGCCTGTATGGACGTCTCCTAAATCGCCGGAAATGAGATGACGAATCTCTTCGTGGTTCTACTTCTTCACGGGGTTCGGGATTCTATCTCTGCGGGTTGCTAATTTCGACATGGTTGGCTGCAACCACTTTTGTCTTAGTAACCCTTGGGTGGATTTTGTGTATGGGCAGTGTCAAGTTTCCTTAATAAATCATCAAGTTGTTCTAGGTTTTGAACATTGGCTGCCACAAGAATTTCTTGCACGTGCGCCGGGAACTGTAAAGTTACTACCTGTATTAACTCCTGTTCTGGCAAAGGAGGATCAAAGAATTGCATCTTTTTTAATTGAGAAATCAGAAAGTCAGAATATCGCGAAGAATTAATCGCTGTGTTGTATCTCCTGGAGTACAACTGTAGCTGAATCAAATGTTGAATTTCTGAATTCCAAAGCCTCTTCAACAAGGCTTCCTTGAACTCATCATAGGTTTTAATGTTAAATTTAAATGCTGTATACCAATTTATCGCTTTCCCTTCGAATAATTTAGAAGCTATCCTTAATTGCTGATCGGATTGTACTTTATTCTCTTGAAAGTATTCTTCAATATTGAGAAGGAATTCTTTCGCTGTGTACTCTTCCTTCCCGGAAAATTTTGCAGGTTTATCGTCCGATAATTTTAGAGCTGTGGAAATGCTAGAAGTAACACGGCTAGACCCTTGACATTGGTGTGTAGGCACCTCCTTCTCCACCTGAGATATCCTGTTATCAATGGTCTCTATTTTCCCTTGCAATTCGACCTTGATAGTCTTAACTTGTCCACGGATGGAGTTTTCCATGCTCTGGACTTCCTTTTCGAGGTCCTGCTTCACTTCATTAACATCACGGCTTATGCAAATAATTTCAGTATGTGCGCTGTCTAATTGAGATTTTACATGCTTATCTATTTCCTCCTGCTTTGTTTTAAGTAAATTGACCTCATTGCTTATTTTCTGGAAGTTAGTCTTAAAAGATTCATGGATGTTATCCTGAATAGAGCCTATTTTTGCTTGTGCCTGTGATAACTGACCATGAGATTCTTTGAATTCTGCCTTTAAACTTTCAACTTCCTTAATTAATTGATGTGAGGTGGGAAACGAAGCTTTTAAGTCTTCAACTATTTGTAGTTTAAGGTCCTGCTTTACTGTTTCTAAGTCACGGGTGAGGCGTTCGTTTATTTCCGTAAACTTAGAATTAATCTTCGCATTAGTTTCTGAGAATCGTTTTTCAATCTCAGAACCAGCTTTATTAAGCCTATGTTCTAAATTAGCATTTACTGTACTTCGGTAAACTTGGCATCAATTATTTTAGTTACTTGTGTGATATGACTTTCTAAGTTGGCTGTAGTTGCAGCATTAGATGCATTAATGTGAGCTCCTAAAGTAGTACCCAACTGAGCAGTTGCGGCATTGGCCTCATTAATGTGAGTTTCTAAAGTAGTACTTTATTGAGCAGTTGTGGCGTTGGCCTCATTAATGCGAGTTTCTAAAGTAGTACTAGACTCATTAATACGAGCTTGTAAATCTGCACCTAATTTTGCAGTGGCCGCGTTAGCCTCGCTTATTCTTCGCCCTAAGTTAGTATTCGACTTGGCAATACATTCATTTAAGCTAATCTTAAGAGCCTCAATGGCAGCTAAAATATTTTCCATTTTGATGTATTTGAACCAAACAACAAGAAAATCATAAATCACTTGAAAAAAATTCAGGTATCACCATTATTGTCCAATGGTTAAAAGTTCATGTCAAATTCATTCAAACATTCTCAAAAAAAGAATCTTCGTGACATTTAACACACAAAAAAAATGTCAATTATCATTGATAGCACTTCTTATGATAGAAAGGTTATATCTTGTTAGAAAGTTCACTGGAATGTTAATAGCTATTCCACACAAAGCACTGTAAATGTATCTGGATTAAGTTACTAAGTCTAAATTTCACACGATTTGAGTGCTACTTTGTCTATCACTGCACTTCTAAATTTATTACTTGTACTCCAAAATTGAGCCTAGAATGGATAAGTGTCAATTTCATTTCTACTGCACTCATAAGCTCTAATATGGCTGAGGCGCTAATTTCTATTTCTACTGCACTCCAAATCAGGCCTAACACGACTGGGGTGCCAATTTCTTTACCCCTCTCCTCTGTAACAGTAAATGTGGTACTTTGGTGAGCACGAGAAATGCAGGGCGTGTACCAATCTGTTGAAGTGCATACAGAGGGAGAGGGTTTTCTTTAAAAAAATCTTAAGTTTTTTTCTCTGAGTTTATTAATAAGTTCAAAATCATGTCACCTCTGTACAGAAGAAAGAGTGAGAAGTGTTTTTTCCTCGTCCTAGGGCTGGCGATGTCCCAGAATTCCGGCTGCTCCGCTCCTCTTTGCACCATTGGACCACCATTCCTCCCTCGATGGAAGTTCTAGAAGATCCATGCGATGTCTAAAAGATCCATACGGTGTTGAAGTAGAGGGCGTTGGGATAGACCACGTAAATGATGAACGTGAACGAACACTGTTAAGCCTTGGGGCGTGTTAATGCAAAACTGTTTCTGCACAGATGAGAAAAAGGTAGAGCAATGGTTTTAACAAGGTTCATAACACGTAAGAATTGTAAGATTGAAGGTTTATCACACGGTAGAATGTCGCTGAAATCTATCCCGTGTTAAGTCATTAATCATTTGAAATGAAAAGGAATGTCACTAAACTCGAATAAGTATATAAGTTTAACACTCATAAAATGAAAATCCACTCAAAACTTGTCGTCGAATTTCATTAAAGTCAACTAATAAATAGTCACCTAAAGTTTGTGACACTTGGCATAATGTGAAGTTATGCTACACGACACATTTCTTAGTATGAACACCGTTCAGTGTAATCAATTGGATTGAAATGAAGTAAGAATGTTTTACTCGTGAAGTCAATCTTGTTCATGCATGTTAATGAAATGAAATGAAAATAAAGCGAAATTAATCATTTATCAACTGTTCGTAGAATTGAAAATGCACAGCTCTTAGTTCGAATGTTCGGTGAATTGAAATACACAGTTCTAATACACAGTCTACAGTTCATCACCTACAAATATTCACACAGTTTAGAGAATTATCTCCACACGAAATTGTAAATTAGTGACGTAGTCACTCTGTACTCAATCACTTGTTAATGCTTGTAATTTGAGTAATTCTAAGCACAGTCTCATTAATTTGAAATATTCAATCACTTTGTAAGGAGCAAACTGTTCCAAATCCTGTCCACAACATTAAACTTTAAATTACGAGCACTTGGAAAAATAATCGCAAGTCTTAGATACTCATGCAGAATAAACAGTCACGTGATAATGTTCAGAGTTTGATGGAGCACAATTTATATCACTCCCCGTTGGAGCAGAAGTTTATCACTCACGATTTAAAGGAACTAGTATAAGTTCACAATCGACGCTATTGAGTTAAAGTCCATGGACTCGACGAAGTATGACAGTCGCTTCACGTTATATCGCGGTCCTCGCGAGCTGACTGCACAAACTCCACTGCAATGCATGCTCATACACACTGGTCTGCTAAGCAAAGCAGTACTGCATTTATATCTGATCCATGCCTTCACATCTTATTCCATAACTTTGTCGTCTCATGTTGGATGTATATGAAACCTTGCAGGAACGTAGATAAAGGATTGGGCTACACGATGATGTGGTTATTTTTGTCTAATTATGATTGTGGGGAAAGTTATTATCCGAAGAATCTCAAGGAAAATATTCCACACTAGTCTAGGCTCTCTGTGTTGCGGTGGGGCAGGCTGTGACGTCACTCCGCTCTACATCACACACACAGCTGTTGCTTACTGTTCAGTCAGTCTTCCGCTGCTGGGCCGGAGCGTAACGCGTAAGTTTTAAATTTTCATTACGGTGTCTTAGTTTCGTACCGCCGTTACGGGTACAATACGGTACCAGTATTGTAATTAGGATACGTCCGAATGTAGTTAAAATTTATTGTAGTGTACTGTACAATAGTATACGAGTAATAGCTTATTAGAATTTAGCATGCTTATTTTATTATTGTAAAATATTTTTTGTAGTACCGGTATAGTAGACATATCTGTAGAAAGTCTCTTACTAAAATACTGTTGTTGAAATTAAGATAGGCTTAATTGCAGTTTAGATTTGTGTCATTCTTGTGTATTCCTTTCCGTATTCAGTAATAAACAGCAGTTTTTATCCTGTTAAGTTGTTGTAGGATAAAAATAGAGTTCGACTAAGTAGTACTGTAGTGTAGTCGTATATTAATTACCTTAGTGTTCTGTGATTTTTGAGTACTATCCCAGACAATATATCCCTCCGTTCACTTTTTTTGCACATAAGTTATTTTATTTTTCCTTTTGTTTTGATTTTTTCCCCGTAAAGAAAGGCTAAGGAGTGCAAGTGTAGGGACTGTGGGTGTGGCGAGGCATTCAGGGGTATGAGGGAGGAGTTGGAAAGTTTGAGGGAGATAATTAGGATTCTCACAGAAGACAGGAAGGAAGATAGGTCTCCCTCAAACAAGATACATGTTAGGTGTACAAGAGGGAGAGGAAGGAAAGGGGGGAGTTTTAGAAAACAGTTGGTCTAATGTTCTAAGGGGAAGGAGATTGCAGGCTAAGGGCTCTATTCAGGATCAGAATTCAGGACAGGTGTCTGTGCGAAATTGGTAAGAGCCACTCCAGGTAGAGCAACAGAGAGAAGATGAGGAACAGGGAACTGTGGCAGAGATGTGTGGATGTAGGAGGAAGAGAAAAGGTAGAAAGGGAACTGTAGAGTAGAGGATAGGAAAAGACAAGTGGAACAGGGACATGGGAAGGAGAAAAGGGAGGAGGAAGTAGCTTCTGCAGTAATCAGGAAAGATAAGGCTGACCAGGAGAGGAGGGGATCAAATGAGATGGGTAGGGTTGAGTCTCTGGTCGTGGGTGATTCTATCGTTCGACATGTGGGGAAAGTGTGTGGAGGAAAGGGTACCAGGGTAGAGTGTTATCTAGGAATTAGTGTGGGGCAGATGTTGCGGAAATTAGAACAGAGGGAGGAGGGGAACGAGAAGGTGGTAGTGTTTCACGTTGGTACCAACAATGTAAGGCAAGCTGATATAAGTACCAACATAGGTGTGGATGTGTGGGATCTGGTAAATGCATCACGGGTGTAGTTTAAGGAAGCGGAGATTGTTATCAGTGGAATTCTGTGTAGGAGGGATACTGACTGGAGGAAGCTGCCTCTGTGTATCCGTGGTAGAGTGTCGACCTCCGGATCCCAAGATAGCGAGTTCAAACCCGGCAGAGGTAGTCCGATTTTTGAAGGGTGGAAAAAGTTCATTCGATGCTCCATGTTGTATGATGTCGGCATGTAAAAGATCTCTGATGATACATTTGGTATTTACCCGACAAAATTCATTAAATTTCAGCCATAGATGCCCAAGAGAGATCCGGTTTACTCGACCTGCCATCTAGTGAGCCTAGAGTAAAACGGAACGTCGAAATTGACGAGCAGACGGCCAGATGGCATCAACAGTAAAATGAAAATGTTAAAGGTCCACCTTTTCAATACCATGAATGTTTATTGATGTGAATATATATCACATAACGTTTAAAGAAGATTGGTACTAGTTTCGACGCTCATTGCATGTCATCATCAGCCAACAAATCAATTGAGCAAAATACAACTTACCAAATAGCAATATATAACACATGATAGCACCTACAAGACAAATGTTAAACTATGACTAGTTGAAATATAAAACACATGACAGCAAATACGAGGATTAATGTTAACCCTCAAATGGTCTATGTAAACGACTGTTACGGTCACACGATTTTCAGGATTTTTGTATACTTTCACTAAAAATTCTTAAAAATAGGTTTTAAAAGGAAATCATGCAATGTAATACATTTTATTAAATCATAATATCATAGGCTATTGAAATAAATATATTTTTGTTTTGTCCCTTTCATTATATCTTTACAGCCATCCTGAATTTCCAAAAAAGTGTTCCAAAATGATATTATCAAAATGTTTGCGCCCATACCAGACACTAAAATACTCGACTTACCCGAGGAAGTCAAATCACAATATTGTACACAATTTTATGCACTTCAAAAAAATATAAACACTTTAGATGTTATATACACAAATAAAGATATATATACATATATACACAAGCACTAGAACGCCCCCGCAAAGTCACTCAGAGGAGCTACCAGATCTAGACTGCTCTCTCCTTTTTCTTCCTCTCTTTTCAGGCCTCTAAAAGTGCTGTAAATTGTGGTAACACCCCCTGTGAACTGCACAGTTACAACCAGGGCACAAATGCCGGGTCCTTTCCCTTTTTTGTTGGTCCACAGATTACGCATAAACGTTCCAGCTTTCCAGGATGTCTGTCAATGTCACTGTCATTATCATTCATATCACACGCGTCACTCATTATTTCATACAACATCTTCCGAATGGGACTTGAACCCAAATTTCTTGGGACTTGAAACTAAATTACTCGCCATTTCCGCAAAACACTGGTAAAAACAGCGCATACAACAAAACGACACCGTGACGCGGCAAGGCGCCATATTGTACTGCGCAGTTAAGGTAGCGAGCCTAACAACTGAATTTTAAGGCTGTGCAGTACATTTAAACGGCAGTCTACAACCTAGCAACTAGAGTAAAACGAGAGACTGTAATCTGCTGTTTAAAATGATACCACATAGAGCACATTTGTGTGTTACTACGCATAACGAGAGCTTGTCTAATGAACGGCTGCAAAACAGTCGATGTATCGTCGTTGACCACAACAACGTGTACAAAAAGGGCGATGCATCGTCGTTTAACCATTTGAGGGTTAAAAGTTAAATTGTCAAAAGTTAAAACAATGAAAGCAAAACAGAGAAGGTAACAATAGTTAGGGTATGGTAGACGAGAAAATAGTCCAGCTTGAGGGTTGTAGAACATAAGGTTTATCTATATACAACATTTAAATGCACCTATTAAGGCAAATTTTAAATTTAACGTTAAAATGATGAGGGTATGGTGCATATGACCATCTAAAACACATGACAGCACCTATAAAGTCACTGTTAGTTGAAATGATTAGGTGCGTCTGACTGTAAAGTATAATATTTTTGAGAAGGTATCCCAGTTGTTGAGTCTTGATAAACAAGAGAATATTCCAGCTTGAGGTGCATAGATCATAAGGCAACATATGTTATCAGTGGGAGGAATAAACCTTGTTCTCTTAAGTTGCGGTAATTAACAGGCTTAATTCAGGTGGTTTTGAAGCCAAAAATGTGGTCGTGTGAAGATCATAATTTGAATTAATGTCACGATTCCCAGTTCAGTATGGAAACATGGGAACTGACGAAAAGATTGAAGGCCAAATTAGGCGTGATATAAATGTACATAGCCAAAAGAAATATAAGGGAAAGGAGGCGAACTCACCTTGAGTAGCATGATGGCACAGATGTTGAATGGAGAGGAGTTGGGCTAATGAAGAGAGCAATAATGGAGGCCTAGTAGTGGATGGGAAGGGAGAGTGAGGGGAGGGGAAGGGGAAAGAGGAGGAGCTAAAGCTGAGGTGTAGGGCTATGGTGGGGCAGAGGAATGAGGCAGTGGGGGTAAGTGACGGGGATGTGTATTGCACATGGCTTGAAAGATAGCATTAGTGTTTGGAAATCTGATATTTTTAAACTAGTTAATTAAGAAATCGAAAAGGATATTAGGCTTATCAGAAATTTCATTTAAGTTGAAGTTAGGATTAAAGTATTGATCGTAATGGATAAAACAATTTTCGATTATATTCATGAGAGGCCATTTATTGGCCATTTGAAGGATCTCTAAATCGTGTTCAATGTCAGTAAACTTGTGGTTGGAGTCAGAGATGTGTTGACCTATTGCTGAAAACCTATTGTATCTTATAGCGTTGACGTGCTCTGAATATCTAGTCGTGAAACTGCGTCCTGTTTGCCCAACGTATGAGGAATTGCAGTCATTGCATTTGAATATGTAAATTCAGGACTTTAAGAAAGTATTGTACATGTTATCTGATAGGGAATTGTGCAGAATTTCAGAATTCCTGTTATTTGTTCTGAAGGAAATTTTTACGTTATGTTTTCTGAAGAGATTGGTGATTTTGTAGACATCTTTGTTGAAAGTAAAGGTGGATGAAGTGGCGTCTTTAGATTTTTCTTTAGTAAGAGTGGTCTTAGGTCGGTGTCTGAACTTGTTGATAATCTGTTCTATAAAGGGCATATTGTAACCATTAAATTTGGCGATTGCACGAATAGTATTGAGTTTGTTGTTCAAGTCTTTCTTTGACATGGGTATTGTGAAGGCACGGTGGACTAAACTATTATAGGTAGCATGGTTTGTGTGCTTGGGGATGTGTGGAGTCTTGACAAATGGTAGTTGCAGTTTGTGTGGGTTTCCTGAAGATTTTGTAAGATAAAGGGGAAGGGTGTCTATGAATGGTCAAATCTAGAAAATTCATTAACATGTTTGCTTCAGACTCAAGTGTAAATTTAATGTGGGGATCGATGCTGTTAAGATCGTGAAGGGTAGAGGCCACGTTCTTAATTTCTTCGTTGATAATTACGAATGTGTCATCCACGTATCTGTCCCAAAGAAGAATGTTGGGAAATTTGTTGTTGATTTTAGAGCGTTCCAGATAATCTAAATAAATCTCCGCTAAGATACCAAAGTGCGTGAACCCATTGCTAATCCGTCTTGTTGATAAATAGTTTTGTCAAAAGTGAAAAAAGTTATTATTAATGACTAATTTCAGAATGAAGATGAAGTCATGTATTTCAAGTTTGCTAAGAGGACTGTACTTCTTTAAGTTGCTTTCAATAATAGGGAAAAGATTTGCTGTTTGTATGCTTGGATACATGTTGACTATGTCAAAAGAATGAAGGGGGTGGTTAGGTTGGAAGTAGAAGGTCTTTAGTTCGTCAATTAGTTCAATGGTGTTTTTAATAGACTTTTTGGTGAGAAAATGGTAGTTTTTAGCCAAGAAACTTTGGACAAATTGAGGGAGGATAGGGATGTTGGCCTTATGGATCTTTGGGAGGGCTTTAGCTGTAGGAAGACTCAGGTTCATATTTAAAAGCTTAGATTTTTTGTGGTCCGTGAAAAGAAAGGGAGTATTGTTTAGGGTTTGTTTTAATTGTCGCTGAATTCATTGGGTTGGGTCTTTCTTAATTACTGAAAAGGTGCTGCTGTTAAAAATTCCTTAGTTTTAGAGACATAGTCAGTTTTATTCATTATAACTGTGGTATTACCTTTATCAGCTTTTTTTACTATTAGGTCGTTATTATTGATTTTCTTTTTAAGTTCGGCGATTTGGTTGTGTTCGGAAATCTGCTTATTTTCAACGGGATTAATGGAGGGGAATCTTTTGTTTACGTTGTCAGAGGTAAAAATTTTGTCCAATTTCCTTTTTACTTCGAATCTAAGCTCGTCGTGTTGTTCTGGCGGCATTTTGTTGATGGCGGCTTCAGACTCAATACCAGTAACTATAAAGTAGTGGCGATGTTCATTTTGTTCAGGTTAGGCAGGTTAACTACAGGGGGGTGGAATTTCTCAATTACGTTTTTAGACAAACTAGTCTCTTTGGACTGGTTTTTCGGTGGAGTTATGTTCATTTTTAAAGTGTTTAATTTTTCTCTAAGGTAAGTTGTTTCTGCAAAAGTAGGTCAAAAAGTTTATTATTAATTTGGTCTTGGAAAAGATTCCACTGGGCGCTAGGGAGCGAATTGGCTGCTTAAAGGTGAATCTCGTAAAGTCTATTATTCAAGTAAGATTTTTTCTTGGGTAAGAACCGGATTTAATTTCTTAGCCAAATTTTGTTGGTTTTTTGGCGAGTTTTGATCGAATGAGGTGCGGAACAGTGATTTTTAATGGTGCCTTTTAAAAAATTTGGAGTCAAATCATGCGTAATACACTGCTTCAAGAAAGTGATATCTTTGCCCAATTTTAAATAAAACGTGGTCTTAAAAGAGTACACCCTTAAGGGGTTTGACTGGGGGTGAGTGTGAAGCCCGATGAAAAAGATATCCATTTCTCTGAAATCGCTTGACATATCATATGAGGGTGAATTTTCTCATGGTGGTTACTGCTTAATGTCTTGGATTATAAATAAGCAGTGGTCTTCAAACAATGCACCAGTAAGGGGTTTTGAGTGGGGCTATATCCTATGACAAACATATTTGTTTCCCTGAACTTGTTTGACATACGAGGTTGAAGTTTTACATGATTGTTGCTCCTACATATCTTAGATTTTAAATAAGAAGTGGTCATGAAACAATATTTTCGTGAGGGGTTTTGACTGGGGTTTGCGGCCTGATGACTAAAATGTTAATTTCTCTGAAACCGTTTGATATACGAGGTTGAAACTTCACATGATGATTGGTCCTGTATGCTTTACATATTAATTGAGAAGTTGTCTTAAAACAACACACCCTTAAGGGGTTTTAACTTGGGGGAATTTCAGATGACATAAATATTCCTTTCTCTGAAACCATTTGACATACGAGGCTAAAATTTCACATGATGGTTACTTCTATATATTTTAGATTTTAAACAATATCAGGTCTTAAAACAATACACTCCTAAGGGATTTTGTCTGGGGTTGAAGACTCATGACAAAATTATTCATCACTCCAAACTGTTTGACGTATGAATTTGTAATTTTACGAGTACTTCAGAGTTCATATGTGTCAAATATGATATAGTTCAAAATATTTCATGTTTGCAAGGATTGGGACCATGTAGAAGTTGTTGAAGTTGTAAAACAAAGTCTTCACAACAGCCAAGGTACTCAACCGAATGATAAGTGATTTTCACGGGACTTGGTATTTAAGTTTAGGATAAGGGTGAGTGGATCTTTTGGTTGCATGATGGGTCAAGGCATTTCATGTGGGTCGGAATGAGACTGCGGATTTGCACCGCCCTGGTCGGCCATCCAGTCCTCAAGATCAGATTGACATCGCGAATGGTCTCGTTTTGGTAGACCATTGATGGCCTGCCCAGGAATTATCCATAGACGTTGGTCTCAGTCATCAAGTGGTGTGCCACATATTGACGAAATGACTTAACATCAACTCCACATCAACTCACTGACGTACCGAAATGGCACTGGTATACACTGGCTGGCATCCACATGGACATATACCGCAATGAAGGAGACACATTTCTGAAGCATATTGTCACCGCTGAAGAGATGTAGTGTCAATCGAATGAATTTCATCACTCAGGTTCTCCATGTTCACAGAAATTTGGACAGGAACCCAGTTGGTGGAGCTTATGCTGATTGTGGCATATGACTACGAGAGTGTTATTCTTACGCATCCTGTGCCTGACTGACAAACTGTCAAGAGTGACCACTATTGGCGATTCCTGGAGCGACATCTGCGTTCGGTTATGCAGCGCAAATGTTCACGCTTATTGCAAGATGAAATGAAATGTCGTATGGCTTTTAGTGCCGGGATATCCCAGGACGGGTTCGGCTCGCCAGGTGCAGGTCTTTCTATTTGACGCCCGTAGACGACCTGCGCGTCATGATGAGGATGAAATGATGATGAATACAACACATACACCCAGCCCCCGTGCCATTGGAATTAACCCATTAAGGTTAAAATCCCCAACCCGGCCGGGGATCAAACCCGGGACCCTCTGAAACGAAGGCCAGTACGCTAACCGTTCAGCCAACGAGTCGGACTTATTGCAAGATGATCGCCCTATTGTCCTGCATGACAACACACATTGTCATGTTTGCAAACAATGTCAATCTCTTATTGCAATATCATTAGGGGGTCTTTCAACACCCTCTATACTCACCGATGTATCTCTCTTATGGTTGGTTTTACAGGAAATTTGCTCATGACAAAATTGACTTAGAATATTGCTTACAAACTTTGTTCTAACTTTTCCCAATACAGTGAAAAATAAAGCGAATATTAATGGCGGTCATCTGAAAATTTAAGTTCAATAGTCGAAAACTAACTCTATTGAGAGTTGCTGTGTCTGGCAGTGTTTTACATCTGTCTGTACTTTCTCAGTCTTAACTTCAAACTTGGTTTTTGCACCAAAAGGAAGAGATCAAATGCAAAAAATGGAAAGCAAACAAACTGTACAGGGCCAGAGAGAGCCAGGATATGAGTACATCACAACAAGCCACTGACAGGGAGAGGCTGTTCAACTACCTGCCTCAGAATCTCAGCAACAGCATGAGGGGTCAACAGAAATATAATCGCCGAGTTCGATAGCTGCACTCGCTTATGTGTGGGCAGTATCCAGTATTCGGGAGATAGTGGGTTCGAACCCCACTCTTGGCAGCCATGAAGATAGTTTTCCATGGTTTCCCATTTTCACACAGGACAAATACAGTTATAGCCTATGTCGTTTTAAATTTAATTCTTGTCTCTTTTGTATTGCATCATTCTGGGAGAATGGAAAGGAGGATTTTAATGAAACTTTTTATTTAACCCACGAGTGGTCAATATATGAGAATTTATGAACATTTAAACAAGAATAATAGTTAACACCACCTTTCCAATACTTATCTTTCCTATATTTAGGAAATAAACATTACAACAGGCGTTGTAAGATGGGACATGTTTCGCTTAACAGTCGTAAGCATCATCAGCCGAAAATAAATCTTAGCCTAAAGTTAGGTCCATATATGTTAAGGACACTAGGTCCAGGGCCCTGACATGTTAAGGACACTAGGTCCAGGGCCCTGACCTAACTTTAGGCTAAGATTTATTTTCGGCTGATGATGCTTACGACTGTTAAGCGAAACATGTCCCATCTTACAACGCATGTTGTAATGTTTATTTCCTATATATAGGAAAGATAAGTATTGGAAAGGTGGTGCTAACTATTATTCTTGTTTTAGTGTTCATATCTGATGTCCAATACGGTCTACAATGAGATTTATTACTTGTAATATGAGAATTTCTCTAACATTATTTTGTATTGTGAGTTTACTTCTCAGTGATGCAAGGGAGGTGACTGTTCCCTCTTCTGGAAGAGTTGATAACTGTTGTGAGTAAGGCAGTTCACATTTGAAGGGTGAACATCCCCTCCTCTAGTCGGAACAATGATTCATATGAGTTTGTGTGCCGTGTGTGAGAGGTTCTCTCATCACGTGACCAGTCGAGAGGGAAACTTTCTACTGTTGTAGGCATCAGTATTCGACTTGAGTCGCATGTGAAATGTTCTCCATTTGCAGTTACTCATAAATGAGTCTTCAAAAATTATGAGTCGAGGAAGAATGCTGGGTGATAAGCGCTTTTACAAACTCCAGCTAACTGAAATGTTAGAGAGAAGATCTGTTGTACTTTATTCTTGCATTTGTAATGTAACTGTTAGAAAGTTCTATATTAATAACAATGTTATTGGTTTTACATCACAAAACGGTTTTTACGGTTTTTGCAGATGCCGAGGTTCTGGAATTTAGTCACACAGGAGTTCTTTTACATGCCAGTAAATCTACGGCTGATGTTCAAATACCACCGGACCGAGCCAGGGTCAAACCTGCCAACTCGATCTCAAACAACCAGCGTCTTAACTGTCTGAGCCATTCAGCCCAGCACTCTTGTGAATATTATGTACTGCCATGTGACTGAACTAGTGACTAATTTCCATTAACTAATAATTTGTTTCCATAATATACACTAATCATTTCATTTCTAAAATCTAAAATGAATAACGCAGACTTTGTGTCTCATTTCTCTTACTCATCGCAAAATTGTGGGAGATATATTTATTTTAAAGGAAGTTTAATGTGAGAGAAAGTCTCACATGTGACCACTCGTGTCACAATGCAGCTAGCGACCACTTGCGGGTTAAGCTCAGGAAAAGGGCAAGTGGATCTACAGCTATAATTTTTTAAAATTTTTTTTAAGGAACCTTAAACATTAAACTTGACGTGTCTCTTTTACATTTGGTTTTACGGGAAATTTGCTCAAGGAACAATTTATTTATAATTTTTCTTGCACTATTTCTTTTGTTCTATACCATTACCGATAAAAATGAAATATAAGGGAAACACCAGCACTGGTCGTGTGAACAAGTCCGAGAGCTGATGACTAACTTCATGGGGACTCGCTATAGAAATCATCCTGGTGATGTTTAAAGGCTTTGTACATCTGTCCGTAGTCTACTTTTTGAATATTACCTTCATACTTGTGGTTTTTATGTCAGAAGGAAAATATTGAATGGTATTTTCTAAGTGCAGCTGACAGCAGTTCCAACATCTCAGTACATTGCCATCAGGGAATCTGATGCAGTGGATTGGTTTTTCATTTTTATTTTAATTTCTTTAGTCTTTTCTTTCAAAATATCAATCCCTTCCTTAATAAACATGTTGAACAAGTATGATGAAAGGGGCCACCCCTGTGTCAAATCTGATTTGATTTTCCTTTCATGTCCATTCACCGTTATCTGGGTACATCGGTTCTTATAAATCTTCCTCATCAGTCGCCTATCCTTCCATGCACTTCCTGCTTTTCCCATACATTCAAACATTGCTTTCCAATTTACCATATCCAAGGCCTTTTCTAATCCAAATAATGCCATATCTGTGGCCTTGTTCATTTCCAACTTTCTTTCCAGGACGATTTTTATTGCCAAGATTACCTTTTTGCTCCCTCTGCTTGATCTATAAACAGACTGGTAATTTACATACTGACCAATCCCAATTTTAATAGTTTCCTTTATATTGTTCAATATTACTTTTGAAGCATGAGATATGAAAAAAATTGTTGTGTAGTTTCTGCAGTCCATAGCATTTCCTTTTTTGGGCAAGGTGATTGTTTTTAGTTTTACTAAAATCCTCAGGGATCTGTCATTATCACAGTGAGACTCATTCACATACCACCTCAGTCTCACCTAATATGTTACCAACCTCGCTTTTCACTATTGCATGCATTTTTTTTGACTAGTGTTGTAGATATTCCATTTCTAAAAATGCAGCTGCTTGCTTCCAATTCTTAGTGTCTTCTTCAGTCTTCTCTGTAATTTCTCTTGCCCACTTTTCTTTCCCTTCTCTGCAGGTTTTCCTTGCCTAAACCTCATACACAGTGAGACAACATTAACTTTATACAGTGTATTTTATTTTGGAATCTTTCTGCAAGTAAAACCAAGTAAGTTACAGAAAGTGCTCTGAGTCAGTTTTCTTAAACAAGGAAGATTTATTTTTTCCTGAGAATTTTTTCTTTCTGGGGTACAAACAAATGGTAGTCACATGATAAAGAATCTTGACTATATGTAGTGGTGATCCATAGCTCTCCAGTGCATTTCTTCCAATTTGGCTTTTGCAGCAGCAGCAGCAGCAGCAGTGTAGTGCCTCGCGTTTTTATGAAGTGACAGCATTAATCCAAATCCTCGTTTAATGTTTGTCTTCATTTTCAACTTACGCCACTTGCTGCACTATTTTTGCCAACAGTTAGTCATGTGTAATTGTGAGGAAAGTATTAATCTCTTGAAATATTCTGCAGCTTTATGTTGGTTCTGGGATGGTGTGTATGAGCAAAGCTAGAAGTTACTGCTTGACCTTCATGAACCAATCAGTCAATCAATGATCTTCATTTAAGGCTGTTTCCCAAGTGGCAGATTCCCTATCAAATGTTTACCTAGCTTTATCTTAAACATTATTAAAGAACTTGGACATTTATTGAACATATCCCTTGATAATTTATAATTATTTATTTATAATAATTTTATTGACTTTGTCCCATTAACTACTTTTACAGTTTTCGGGGATGCCGGGGTGCAGGAATTTATTCCCACAGGAGTTCTTTTATGTGCCAGTAAATTTACTGAGTCGAGGCTGACATATTTTAGCACCTTCAAATACCAGTGGACTGAGCCAGGATCGAACCTGCCAAGTTGGAGTCAGAAAGCCAGCGTCTCACTCATCTGAGCCACTCAACCTGACTTTACTTATTTATAATTATTTATAACTAGCAACTGTGCCCATTCTTCACACAGGAATTTGCAGTGGATTACATGTTTCATTCAGAAATTTATGCAAAGTAACATGGCTCTATTTGCACGTTTAATGCGACATGTTAAAATGATATTTTTGTACGAAAGTGTGTGGCAGTAACATAAAATATGATGAAGCTGAACAAAGAAAGAGAGAAGGATGACGATTTCAGAATTTATTGTATGGTACAGTTCCTGATGAAATGTGTGCAAAATTCTCCATGGTTGTTAGGTTGCATATTGTATCTCTGACCAATGGCGTGGTGCTCTGTCATTGATGATACCTCCCTTAATATTTGTCCTATCGAAAAGTGTAAAATGGCTTTTTAGTTTTTCCCGTTACCCACCTTGAAGTGACATGCAAGACATGTTACACAGGACTTGGACTAAAAAATCCATATTTTCATAATCATCTGCATTATTATCCGTCGTACGATAAATACGTACAAGGCATAAAGGAGCGGAAATAACATTCTTAAACGTTTGTTGTATACAGTCTTTTGATAGACCTAATGTCAATGAAAATATTTCAGAATAATCTTACTACAAATACCAACTCTGTGTGATTACCATGACATCATATGGACCTGATAACACAATCCTGAGTGAGTAGAATCCAAATACTTAGTTTGATTGGAATAAGTCCAGCATTTTTCCACTTTTAGGAATATACAAACAGATAGATAACCAGACAGACAGACAGACAGACAGACAGACAGACAGACAGACAGACAGACAGACAGACAGACAGACAGACAGACAGACAGACAGACAGACAGACAGACAGACAGACAGACAGACAGACAGACAGACAGACAGACAGACACCACAGGGAAAAGTTCTAACTCATGTTACCTCGTGTTCAGATACATTAGGTAGGGGTAATTTAAAGACGAGAGAATTTTGATGCATCCTCTGATTTTCTCCTGTTATGGATCCTTCAAATAACTGTACATCTGCAAGAGTGTCCGTCACAGGCTGCAGAACACGAAGCCTGTAGAAAATAGTAACTTTCTCCATCATTTGAATAGTAAGCAAAATGATTTACATAACAAAAATTATTTAAAATGAAGGGGCGGTTCACATGTAGTCTACAGATTTTACATATAATCAACAGTGTAAGTGAAAATTGAAAAAACTCTTCTGGTCTTCCTATAAACTCACAGTGTGTTCAGTGATTTTAAAATGATATGCACATTGAAAACTACTCCTGGATGAGTAGACTCTAAATATGAAGATTGGTCAAAATATAATTGATAGTGCAAGAGAAATTGGAAGCAAACTCTTCTGGTCTTCATATAAATCCCCAGTCTGTTCAGTGATTTTTAAATGATATGAATATCAAAACCTGCACTCGGATGAGTAGATTCTAAATATGAAGTTTGGTCGAGATATAATCAATAGTGGAAAAGGAAAATTGAAAGTCTCTATTGGTCTTCCTGTAAAACCCCTGTCTATTAATTGATTCTTGAATGATATGCATATCAAAACTCGCTCCTTGGTGTGTAGACTCTAAAAATGAAGTGTGGTCGAGCTATAACCAATAGTGTAAGAGAAAATTGAAAAAAAAAAAAAAAAAAAAAAAAAAAGCACTCTTTATTCTTCCTATAAACCCCCAGTCTATTCAGTTAGTCTTAAACAATTTGCATATTTAAACCTGCTCCTGGATGTGCAGACTCTAAATATGAAGTTTGGTCAAGATATATTCAATGGTGTAACAGAAAATTGAAGAAAAAAAAAACTCTTCTGATCTTCCCAGTCTATTCAGTGATTTTTAAATGATATGCATATCAAAACCCGTTCCGGTATGAGTAGACTCTAAATATGAAGTTTGGTCGAGATCTATTCGGCTGTTTACCCATGATGGTGGAACAAGCAAGCAAGCAAGCAAACAAACAAACAAACAAACAAGCAAACCAACAAACAAACAAACAAACAAACAAACAAACAAACAAACAAACAAACAAACAAACAAACAAACAAACAAACACAAAACTTGAAAACTACCGACCGATCTTGAATTAACCTGAAACGGATAAATATATCAAAAGCTGCTGAAAGAAATTACGGGCAACGGACCCCTTAGAATTTTATTTATAGTATTATTTCCACTTATAATTTATTCCAAAGAATTTGCGCCACTTGTATACTTGAAGCTTCGAAAGCTTATTAATACGAAACTGGGTACACAATTTACACAAGATTTCCATAGAATTAACATCTTCACATGCTGAAAACTAATTAAATGTTGTGCAGTGGACACATGCATCTCCTGTTCACTTATGGTGATGAGAGAAATGACTGTAGAACTGAATGTGCAGTGTAGAGCTCGGCTGAGCTCTCCTACCAGCTGTGCACCGTTGCCACATTGGCGAACATTTAAGTATACCTCACGACTTTAAAAGCCTGTGATCCACCTGTATATATTTGCTATTTGATTTTAATGAATAATATTATGCATGTGTGACATTGATCTACAGTAGTTTTGTGGTTCATGTGTTGTATAGTAGGATGTTGTAAATTTTGGCATCAGTTACTAAAACTAAATTATGTGAGGTTATTACAATGCAGTTCTCAATTATTTTATCTATATGTATTTTGCAGATAAGAAGTGGAAGGATATTTTCCTTTAAGGAATATTTTAATGAGAAGTTCCAGCCAAACAAGGCCGCCAAAAAATACCTGTATGCCGTTCAGGAATGTTGCCAGGTAAGTAGCCTCTTTTCAGAAGTCTTCCTATTTCTGTTATAAAGAAATGAATTGATGAGTCAGCACAAGTTATGTGGTTCATATACAGTTTAAAGAGCCTACAGAGGGATTGATCCAGTCAATAACTTGCTTTGTTGTGGGCGACTGAACCTCTGAATTTCTTGTTACATTCCGCACTTTAATTACTTCAACAGGAAACCCGTTCTATCGGATCACTTAATAACACGGTGAGTTTTTGAGTTGAGCTTATCTAAGTGCTTACTACACTTAGACTACCCTTCTTATAGCTGGCTTTGTCTCTAATGCTGACATGGAAGATATGTACTGTTTGGTTATCTATCTGCTACTGTTGACCACAACCTCTGCCACTCATTCCTTTTATACCCAGGATGGGCCCAAGCCAGCTAAAGTTCTTCCTCCGAAAACAACAGCCTCTTTTTGTGAAAGGGCCAGCGATCTCCCAACGGATATTTCTATTAGCTTAGCGATCCACCAAACTGCAACAGTTATTACATTCAAAGGACACAGCACTCCATATATGTAGGCAAGATTAACCACAGTTTTACCTATGCAGGAATTTGCTCTCAGGCGGAACTACAGACTCAAATTTGCATGATTCCAGTCCTGGATTTCTCATATTTAGCTTCACACTGGTGTCAGTGTAGGGGTTCTTCTAACAAAAACAGATAAGTGTGCTTCTCTTCTGCCGTCCTTCTTCCCTGTCTCTCTTTGGTGTACCCAAACTTTCCACAGGTTCTACACAAGTAAATGATAAATCCATCCTGCTCTCTCTGGGGCTTACATGAGTAACAATAAAACCTTCTCTGTGCTCTGGGGTTTACATGACTAGGGACACAAACTTCTGACACTGCCTCATTCAAACCTTGGCTTTAGCCTTAGATATATGTACAGAGTTGAATATGCTAACTGGACCTTCATATGATAGGGTTCAATGTTTTCTGCCATTTCCTAGTGTTTCTTGTGTTTTCAGATGGTTTTTGTTTGTTTTGTTTTTTCTTAGCACAGTGGTGTTCCCTCAATGTTTAAAATGTTCTGTAATTCGCTGACGCCTGTATTCTACGCTGAGATGTATTTATTTATGTCTTCATAAAATGGCAAAGTTAGGTCTCTTTGCCCTCTCTTGCACTTAACCACATACAATTTTTGAGATTTTTAATATTAATTCATTTTCTACAATTAATTAAAACATTTATGAGTTAAATAAGGAGTAAACAATAATACATGTAATACAATTCATGAAAGAGATATGTGAAAGAGAGAGAATACAACAATATAAAAAATATCAAAATTAATAACTGAAAACTATGTACTAACTAGCTGAAGTAAAACTTATTGACTGATGAATATGTGGCATAAAGAAATGAACTGAATTTGACTATGTTAACTCTCTCTATTCGTAGGTACCAGTGCATGATCTTGAATGAGATTATTGAAATGTAGATGAGATAACTTAAGATACGTCTATATATATAAAATAACTTGTCCTGACTGACTGACTGACTGACTGACTGACTGACTGACTGACTGACTCATCATCGCCGAGCCAAAACTACTGGACATAGAGGAATGAAATTTTGAGGATACATTTATATTACAATGTAGGTGCTCGCTAAGGGAGGATTTTTGGATATACTTTTGCTAAGGGGGTGAATTTTTAAATGAGTATATCTATATCTCAAAACTTTATAAGTTTACAGATGTAAAAATTGGTATTTAGAGTCTCCTTTAAAAATAAAGAAACACGTATTTTTTTTGTTTTCCAAAAATCCCATTAGGATGGGTGAAAAAGGGTGAAACAGGGGTTGAATGCCTTTAATGATAATACTTATATCTCAGAAACTGAAGATATTACAGACCTGAGAATTGGTATTTTTAATCTCCTTTAAAAATAAAGAAACAGTTATTTTTTTGCTTTTGGAAAATCCAATTAATGGAGGTTAAACAAGAGTGACAAATGGAGTGAATTTTTAGAAATGTTTAAAATTAATGTATCTCTATCACAAAACTTTAAATGTTTACAGATGTAAAATTTGGTATTAAGAATCTCCTTTAAAATTAAAGAAACACATATTTTTTTGTTGCTAAGGGGGTGGAAAAGGGGGGTGGGTGAAATTTTAAATGAGGATATCTATATCTCAAAAACTGAAGATGTTACAGACATGAAAATTGGTATTTGGAATCTCCTTTAATAATAAACACGGATTCTTTTGTTTTTGAAAAATCCAATGATTAGGGGGTGAACGGGAGTGACAAACGGGGTGGAAATTTTAAAAAATGTATCTAGGCCTATGTATCTCAGACACTTAACAAGTTACAGACTTGAAAACTGGTACTTGGAATCTCCTGTAAAAGTAAAGAGACATAGGTAATTTTTTTTGGAAAATCCACTAAAGGGGAACAAAGAAGGGGGTGAATTTTTAGAATGAGCATATCTATAGTATATCTCAAAAACTTAACATGTTACAGAAGTGAAAATTGGTATTTTTAATCCCTTTCAAAAATAAGAAACATGTATTTTTTGTTTTTGGAAAAACAAATTGAGGGAAGGGGAAGGGGCCATTGAATTCTTAGTATTGGTGATTGGAATCTCATAAAGAAATGCATATTTTTTTTGTTTTCGGAAAATCCACTTTGGCGGGGGGGGGGGGGGGGGCGGCGGCAAAATTGAAAAATTAGTATTTGTATGAGTCTACTTATATCTCAAAAACTATAGATGTTGCAGTCATGAAAATTGGTGTTTGGAATCCCCTTTAAAGGTAATGTAACATATATTCCTTTGATTTTGGAAAATTCAATTAAGGGGGTGAATGAATTGAAAAATGAATTGAATTATTTGTATGAGGATATTTATTCCTTATGAAAACTAAAGTCGATACAGACGTGAAATTTGGTATTTGGAATCTCCTTAAAAATAAAGAAAAGAGCATTTTAGGGGGAAAATAAATTTGGGGGGCAGGGGGTGAAAACAAATTGAATTCCTTTGAGGACACATATCTCAAAAATTGAAGATGTTACAGTCATGATAATTGGTATTTAGAAGCTCCTATATATATATATAAACAAGTATTTTTTTGTTTTTCGGAAAATTCACTTGAGGGAGGGTGAAAGGAAGTGGAAAAAATTGAATTCTTTTTATAAGGATACTTATGTCTCAAAAACTGATGGTTACAGACGTGAAAATTGGTGTTTGGAATCTCCTTTTTCTTTTGTTTTTGGAAATCCACTTACAGGGGGGGAAAGAATTGAAATATTCGTTGAATTATTTGTATGAGGATACTTATATCTCTACAACATAAAGATGTTACGGACGTGAAACTTGGTATTTAGAATCTCCTTTAAAAATAAACACATATTATTTTGTTTTTGGAAAATGGGAGGGTGAAAATAAGTAAAGGAGTTGAATTCTGTTTAAGAGGATACTTATATCTCAGAAACTGAAGATGTTACAGACGTGAAAGTTGGTATTTTGAATCTCCTTTAACAGTAAAGAAAGACGTACGGTATTTTTTGTTTTCGGAAAGTCCATTTAACTGAAGATGTTACAGACGTGAAAGTTGGTACAGTATTTTGAATCTCTTTTAAAAATAAAGAAACACATACTCTTTTGTTTCTGGAAAATCCACTTAAGGGGTTGAAAAGAATTGAAAAAGTGGGTGAATTTTGAAAATGAGTACCAGTATACCTGCAGTATATTTCAGAAACTTAACATGTTACAGACATGAAACTTGGTATTTGGAAAGTCCTTTAAAAATACGGGAACACGTACATTTTGTTTTCGGAAATGGCACTTAACCGAGGGTGCAATGAAGTGAAAAAAAAAGTTAATAATTTTTAATGAAGATGCTTATATCTCACAAACTGATGATGTTACAGATGCGAAAATTGTATTTGAAATCTCCTTTAAAAATAAAGGAACATTTATTTTAGGAAATTGGGAAGGACTGATAAAGGGGTTGAATTGTTTTTATGGGGTTTCTTATAGCCTATCACAAAAACTGAAAATGTTACGACGTGGAGATGGATATTTGGAATCTCCTCTATAAATAAACTTTTTTTTTTTCGATTTGAGAGAACACTGTTTCTCATACATGTACAGTTCTACGTTGCATGGTCATCTTAGCCCCAAAAGGGAATAACACAAACGTGGCTTACAAGGAGTTTCAGGGTAAATGAAACTCAATTTGTCGGTGAATGTTTATACTTTAGCTATTTTCAGATAATGTCTTAGACAGTACCGAGGAATGATTACTTTAATCAAGCTACAAAATCCACATGAGCGAAGCCGCGGGTAACTGCTAGTTTAATGTATAATAAATTATTTGATTTCTTTCACACATCCTTCACTCATATGTTCATTCAAGTCAACTATATGTACTCTTCGGAGAATTTATGGCTGGTGGTTTTAAATGTTCTAGACAATGAAGAGTTTAATATCTACTGGGAGCATGCTTCATAGCCTCAAAGTGGTGAGCAGGAAGGAATAGATGTAGGTGTTTGTTAAATGCGGTACTATTTCAAACAGTGATCCGGAACAAATACAAATTTCGTGAAATGAAGAAAGAAGCCTAAGACTGGACGATAGATAGGTAGGGCTGTTTACAGAAAGCAACTGGTAGATGAGGGTCATTTGGTGGGTTTTCTCGATTGTTTAAACTTAACATCTTAAAATTCTGTAGTATGGCGTTATATGTAAAAATTGGTATTTAGAGTCTCCTTTAAAAATAAAGAAACACATATTGTTCTGTTTTCCAAAAATCCCATTAGGATGGGTGAAAAAGGGTGAAACAGGTGTTGAATGCCTTTAATGAGGATACTTATATCTCAGAAACTGAAGATATTACAGACCTGAGAATTGGTATTTTTAATCTCCTTTAAAAATAAAAATAAAAAAAATAAAAATGATGGAGCTGGAAGGCATATTGAATGCAAGAATTCTGTACACATTATAATTTTGCTCCTTGCTCACAGGTTAGGTCAGTCAGTTACACTGTCTCAGTAGTCAGTGTTTGCAAATAGAAGTGTTTGTGCAAGTTTTAATTTAAGGTTTAAGGGAAGAACATTATTATGACACTTTAAATGATTAAATGGACATTAGTTGTATGTTCATTCCAGGTTAGGGTCTTATTTAAGGTGATCCCAAGGTCTGTAACTGTCATGGCGTAAGGCACTTCAGTATGACTAATGAATATCAGAGGTGGATTTTGGTTATATAGTGCAATAGTGATTGCTGGTGTCGAAAATGATTTGACCATTTTCTGCCTAGCAGTTAACTACTGCCACCTGTATCCCCATATACAGTCATTTTCGTCCCTTTTCGCATATTTTCATTTTGGCTGTGCTAAGTCGACTGTAATCTCAATATCACCTTTGGACTATGAGCTGTCAGCCTCACTTAAACTATTATTTTTATTATTTATGCATTCTCTTTAGTTAGTTACTTCTTTAGTTACTTCTGATCTACCATCTAAAAAGCTCTGAAACAAAATCTGTATGCAGTCATTCACTGCACCAAAGCCATGCTGAAATGAAAGTCAACAAAAACAAAGCGAATATTACTGCTAATTCTGTGACTTAACCCTTTTGCTCTCAGGCTATTTTCACCAGTCAAGCCCAAAACACTCAGGCCATTTTTCATGATTATGCATGTTAAAATGTAAAAAATTGCCATATAAAGAAATCCCCAGTTACAAAATTGAAAAAAATCACAGTAGTACACTATTTAATATCGTTTTAGGAAAAAAATATCCTAGAATTGTTCATGGCATATTTTACTACAAAATAAATTTTGAAATTTGAAAATATATTACAAAAAATAAAAATCGGTTTTCAAATACTAAAAAAGTAATATGTTCTTTAGTGATATTGTTGTTCAGTCATTCTGAAAATAAGAGCATTTAATTCTGTATAACATGATATAATTTTGTTTTTTGTATTCTTATTTCTCATGAGTTATAGCACCTGACGTAAAGAACTGTACACGTACCTTCCGGAGTCAGCATTTGTGTTTTGGAAAACATTCTCCTATCATCAGTACCTGTAAAACCCGAATCACTCTTCTTTATCTACAGCTTTTCCCACACCTGTGGGGTCGCGGGTGCGAACTGTGTGGCACATGTGGATTTGGCTCGTGTTTTATGGCCGGATGCCCTTGCTGACGCCAACCCTATATGGGGGGAGGTTATCACTATCGCGTGTTTCCATGGTAGTTTGTAGTGAAGTGTGTTGTCTGAATATGAAGAAGAAAGTGTTGGGACAAACACAAACACCCAGGCCCCAGGTCAGAAGAATTAATCAATGGCGATTAAAATTCCCGACCTGGCCGCGAATCAAACCTGGGCCCTCTGAACCGAAGGCCTCAACGCTGATCATTCAGCCAATGAGTAGGACTGAAATACGAATCAATATCGGCTATAACGTCACTGTCATCGTCTAAAGCATCTAAATAATCTAAAATATCGGAATTATTTAGCCTAGAACTTGGCCCAGCCATGTAAAAAAATTAGGCCTACTCGTGGCACGAAAATCTAATAACACGAAATGTTAAACTAAAATTCACTTGAGAACTTTGATAAATGTAGAATATAAACAAAATATAATAAACAATAATCTATTATTAAAATGGAAACAATAAAACGAAGGAAAACACGTATTTTGAAGCTTAAATGAGACTGTACTCGCAAGCAGCACACTTCAACTCGCCATTCGGTGAACATACGCGGTTTGATAACTTCATTTGTTCCAAACAGGTGAGCTTAGTGTCTCTGTCTCTCTATAAAAGTGTAAACTAAATCCAAAAGCTACTATTGATGTCTTTTTCTGACATCTGGGAGTCCATTAAGGTACTTATACAGCCATCCGAACACAAAGCCGATAGATCGGCACGCTGAGTGTTTTAAGCAATAGCACTCGAGCCGATAGATCGGCTCGCTGAGCGTATAAGAGTTAAAGTAAAAAGGGGATAATGGTAAAAGCAATAACAAACATAAACTACTGGACAATCACTAGCTATTCATAGAACCTTACACATTGAAGGTACTTACATCAAGGGTAGACAAACTACAGGCAGAAATGTAATAGCCTGTGTTCAGTGGGTAAGATCCATCATCCAAATTGAATGGCATGGAAGCTATTAGAGATCTGCTTCTTCATTCAGGATAAATGAATCAATAGTCTTATTCAAAGCAGTTTTAAAAATCCGCAATGACTAACTGCAGTTCTGGTAACAAACAAACAAACAAACAAACAAACAAACAAACAAACAAACAAACAAACAAACAAACAAACAAACAAACAAATCCTGTCCTGGATGTCAGTTTCTAAGGACAGCTGTGCAAAAAGCAGCAATTATTGAAAAGCGAGGTTCTAAATGGTCTAAACGTACAAAAAATCTGACAGAGGACAATCCAAATACAAGTATTTATTCTGAAGTTTGAATAAACAATTGGACCATTTCCCTTTTTTAACAATGGAAGGAAATTACCATAGTAGATAGTTCATTATGACACAATTTACTTTTGAGTCTACTTTTGACTCCCTCTGCCATAGTTGATTCATATTTCTATTTGTTTGAACTGAGTGGATATTGTATATTTGTTTATGTTTTGACGTACAGTATCTACTGTACTTGCATTTAGAATTATCTACAGTATATAGAATATTTCTCAATTTCCATTTCATATAGATGGTCGCAAGATATATGCAGCATGACATAGATTGGGACCTAGAAAGAGTCATCAAATGGGCAATTGATGGATTTAGGAGGGCAGATCTTCGTAAGGAGCCCACATGCAATTCAGGTAAGTGAATTTATTCTTTACCAGATTTTATTGTTTGTATAATCATCCTCCTTTAGTATTTACTGGTAGATGTGTACCGAAAAATGAGGTAGAACTAATTGACTGTTTATTGTATTGTTAAGGGTTATTGAGGTCCTTAAAACTAAACTACTGTTACCTGATGAACATTTTGGATTCTGGAAAGCGAGATCCATCCTGATAGCGGCGAGCTGTCTGTTAAGGGACATACAGGAAGGAACACAAGCCCACGGGAAGAAGTATGTAATCTTCATTGATTACACCAAAGCCTTTGACACTGTCAATAGAAGGAAATTAATCGAGAAACGGGAAAGCCTCATCGGACGATCGGATATGACGAATTTAATAGCTAACATACTAGCTGCAAACCAAGTGCAAATCAGTGACGGGGTATCCCAATCAGACTGGATAGATCAAACCATTGGAGTGCTACAAGGGGACCCCTTGAGCCCTTTATTGTTCAATGCGCTGACCTAGGATCTCCCTACAAAAAAAAAAAGAGGGAGCACAAGACGTAAGCACATACATATATGCAGATGATATGGCACTAGCTGCTGATAACATAAAAGATTTGCAAAACGGAATGGAGCTTATCACCCAATGGGCAGATGACAACGAACTAAGGATGAATCTAAAGAAGACAGAATTAATGGTATTCAGGAGAGGAGGACGCTTATCGAAAGTGGACTACAATGTATATAGGGGACATGCATTAATACCGAAAAACCAGTTCACATATCTAGGGATCACACTACAAGTCTCCGGGACGACCTTCTCAGTACACATGAAGAAGAGATTAGCTGCTGCACTTAGAAGCATAAGTGAAATCAAACATCTGCAAAGAATATCACTGGAAACGGCCATGAAACTTTTCCAAGTCAAAGTGCTACCAACGCTCACATACGGATTAGAAGTAATATGGGAGTACCTATCATGTACACAGCTACGAGAACTGGAAAGCATGAAACCAAGATACCTTAAGAGGGTCCTAGGGGTATGTAAATTCACCTGATCCCAGTACGTATATGTTTTAGCACAGGAAACCTTCTTGATAGAGGATTTAAGACTACAAATGCCTCTGCAGCAAACTCTGGCATACAAGGAACTGTTGCGAGAACTACGAGAGAAAAGGGACTCGATTGAAGACAGCTTTTACAGTACAGACGCACTGATAAATAAGAAGTGAATGAAAGAGGAATATGAGTTGAGACATTTGGTGACACGCTTTGCAATACACGGCTTTCATCACCTTGTCTGTGCCAAGAAACCCTACCATCGGGCCAGCCAGGAGTGTGTATGTGTATTGTGCAATGAACAGTGTGATACATATCACGTAATGAAGTGCAAGAAGAGACCAGTCTCTCAGAATCAATTTTGCTCTGAACAAAGTTCTCCTTAAGTGAATTGTAATTTATTTGATGTAATATGCAAATTTTGCACATTGGGCACAATAAAATTTATTATTAATATTAAAAAAACTAAAATTACTACACCGAGAGGTACTTTACTATACATTAAATTGACTTTACTATTATACACAGTTATTCACAAGTTCCCTTGCATTTGAGTTTTCCACTCGACATAGTTTTTATTAATTATCCTGACACACACTTAGACACAACTGCATTGAACTCCTCGTCTCCTTGCGGCTTCTCACAATGCAGTGTTGCTACAGTACAGTTCACAATAACAAGACTCGTTGAATTCCTTACAGCTGTCTGACGGACTTACTTCTAATGTGCAACTTGTCACAAACTCACGACCATCTAATACACATTACTTTCACTTGCGATTAACACACCCAAGGCTGATTCACTTGCGACAGATTTCAGACTGAGTGACTCTGTGCCCCCACAGTTGCAGTTACATATAGGTGAGTGGGAGATTCTATTAGCTTCTCCATTTTATGGCCAGTAGAAGAAAGTGTAGTTTGGAAAAGGTCCTACAACCATGAGCTTAACAGGCTAGTTAATGGACCCATTGTCATTTAAAGTCATCAAGATCAAGAGGCTAGAGTCGTCTGGGTATGCACTTTATGCCGATGACATTAAACTGGCGAACAGTTCTCTAACTGTTTATGGGCTATCTGGTCTGGCTGTCAGCCGGCATTGTAACTCATCTCAAGAGATGTTCAATCGGGTGTAGAAAGAGCTTCGAGCTGGCCATTCCATGTAATTTATCCCCATTTTGAGAAACCATTTGGTTAGGCCCTTCATTTTATGACCGTATATATTGTCATGTTGAAATTGAAACTGATTTGTTACCACAGGGTGAATACCAGAGAACTACCCAACACTTTCCAATAGGTTTTGGCATTCATGGTTTGAAGATCTAAAATCTGTAGACCAAGACCAAACCACAAAAACCAAGCCCACACCATAATTCCAAATTTTACAGTGGGAAAATAGCATTCTGGGAATTAATGCTCACCTGATATCTTCCTGGTCCATCAGACTGCCCCAAGATGTAGTATGATTTATAATACCAATATAAATGGTCTGTTATTGGAATTTTCCAGCTAACTCATTCCTGGTTGCCAGCGTTTCGAACTAGTGTGCTAAGTTGGGCTCATCAGTTGGTAAATAGCACACCCACCAAGACGCATGGCTAGTGCATACCGTGGAGGCCACTGCATAGGCTAATTGGAGCCACCTGCAGTGCCAGTGCACTATGAGAGACTTTGTCTCATTACCAAAAATTGATGCCTGCCTGACCATCAGATGACATAGATGTAGATTCCCATAGGGAACCTGAAATATTTGTCTCGAATGAGTAAATTTATAATACCAATATAAATGGTTTGTTATTGGACATTATAAATTTTCCAGCTAACTCATTCCTGGTTGCTAGTGTTTCACCCTAGTGTGCTAAATTGGGCTCATCAGTTGGTAAATAGCACACCCACCAAGACGCATGGCTAGTGCATACCGTGGAGGCTATCTATCTATTTATATTTTGTTTTCATTCCCCAGCTGTAGGGCAGGGCGGACCCCCTAGATCGTAACGCGATCTCTCGGGCCAGGAGCAGTGAAGAGAACAGTGTCATGTTTGTAGATATAGGAGATGGGTAAGCGATGTGAAGATTATGGAGAATGTTATGGTGGGGCCTCTTGGCGTGGGAAATGACTTTAGATGGAGGTTTACACCGGAGTGTCGAGAAGGAAGTTGCGTGGAAGGGTAAGGTGGTGAAGTGTTGAAGCGATGTGGTAAAGGGCAGTTATGAGGTGTTGGAGATGTGCAAGGGTAGGTGGGGATGGAATGGAGAGATTAGCAGAGGAAGGAGGTGGAAGGACATGGAAAGAACGCTGAAAGCGGGGATGATCAAGCTGGATCTGGCGACGAGATGTGGAAAGGGGATGGCTAAGGCGGGGAGGTGAGCGAGAGGGTTCAATGGCATGATGACCGCCGTAGAGAAGTGCACCATTGGAGATCAGGTGGGCAATGGCTGCTGTGCTGGGAAGCTGAAGTCTGATTAAGTTTGTCGGACCGGTGGAGTTGTAGTTATGGAATGCTCTCTTGACGGGTATGGCTTGAAGGCGGAGTTGTTTTTGAATGTCGGTTGCCGGGATGAGTGGGCTTACGGCGCGGACAATGCAACTGAAGACTTTGCTTGTGGCTGATGTTGCTGACGGTGATGAAGGTTGATAAGCGGCTGCTGCTGGTACAATGGACGGCGCTGGCGCGTAGTGGTTAGCAAGGCAGACGTAGACGGGTAGAAGGGCGATTGAAGTAGTGGGGAGGAATACGTGATAGTCGAGGTGGATCAACAGGAAGTAGCGGGCGAAGTGAGGTTGATAGAATCGGCTATGGATGGGACAACGTAACATTTCTGATGGAGAGGGAGGAGAAGGTGTGAGCAGGGTTCACAAAGGGAGTGGTGATGGTGGTGGTCGTCATGGTGGTTGATCGTATGGAGGCTGACATCCAACGAGGACAGTAAAATGAAAATATTAAGGGTCCACCTTTTCAATACAATGAATATTTATTGATGTGAGTATATATCACATGTCGTTTAAAGAAGATTGGTACTAGTTTCGACGCTCGTTGCGCGTCGTCATCAGCCAGCGAATCAATTGAGCAAAACACAAGTTATCAAACAACAATATAAAACACATGATAGCACCTACAAGACAAATGTTGAATTATGACTAGTTAAAATATAAAACACATGACAGCACAGCATGCGCTAGTGTTTGGAATCTTTCAATCCATGCACAATATGCATCCCCCATCACTTACCGCCACTACCTCATCCCTCTGCCCCACCTTAGCCCTATTCCCCAGCTTTAGCTCGCCCTTTTTACCCCCTTGCCCTCCCCTCACGCTCCCTTCCCCTCCCCTCACTCTCCCTTTCCCTCCGTTACTCGGCCTCTATTATTCATCTCTTCAGTAGCCCAGCTCCTCTCCTTTCAACAATTGTGCCATGACGCTGCTCAAGGTGAGTTCGCCTCTTTTCCCTTATCTTTCTTTTGTCTATGTACATTTATATCATGCCTAATTTGGCTTTCAATCTTTTTGTCAGGTCTCCACGTTTCCGTACTGAACTGGGAATCTTAACATTGATTCAGATTATGATCTTCACATGACCACATTGTTGGCTTTGGAACCATCTGAATTAAGCGTGATAATTACCACAACTTAAGAGAACAAAGTTTATTCTTCCCATTGATAACACATGTTACCTTATGATCTATGCACCTGTAGCTGGGCTATTCTCATGTGTATGAAGACACAACAACTGGCATAACTTCTCAAATTTTATACTTTACGGTGAGACGCACCTCATCATTTTAACTTGTTATAATCTAATAGTGACATTATAGGTGCTGTCATATGTTTTAGATGGTCATACGCACCATACCTCATCAGTTTAATGTTACACTTAAAATTTGTCTTAGTAAGTGCAGTCAAGTGTTTTATAAGATACACCTTATATTCTATACCCCTCAGGCTGGACTATTTTCTCTGATTTGCTTTTAACGTTTTAACTTGTTATAATTTAACTTTTAACATTTGTCATTGTATTTGCTGTCATGTGTTTTGTATTTTAACTAGTCATAATTTAACAGTTGTCTTGTAGGTGCTATCATGTGTTTTATATTGTTGTATGATAAGTTGTGTTTTGCTCAATTGATTCAATGGCGGATGATGACACGCAATGAGCGTCGAAACTAGTACCAATCTTCTTTAAACGACATGTGATATATACCCACATCAATAAATATTCATTGTATTGAAAAGGTGGACCCTTAACATTTTCATTTTACTGTAATCCCAGTTCAATATGGAAGAGAATGAAGGCTCTAACTTTCAATCCAACGAGGAGTCGGCCTATATGCCTGATTCAGGTCGCAGGTGCTGGTATTAGAGATGCGGAGCCACCCGGCCAATCAAAAGAATTTGGAGATGCTGCTGCGAAAATGGAGGATGTTCGCTTTAGCGAGGTCAATCTGTCGTGCCATGGAGGCCACTGCATAGGCTAATGAAAGCCACCGGCAGTGTCAATGCACTATGAGAGACTTTGTCTCATTACCAAAAATTGATGCCTGCCTGGCCATCAGATGACATAGATGATGATTCGCATAGTGAACCAGAAATATTTGTCCCGAATGAGTAAATTTATAATACCAATATAAATGGTCCTTTATTGGACATTTTCCAGCTAACTCATTCCTGGTTGCAAGTGTTTTGCCCTGGTGTGCTAAATTGGGCTCATCAGTTGGTAAATAGCACACCCACCAAGACGCGTGGCTAGTGCATACTGTGGAGGCCACCATGAAGGCTAATTGGAGACACCGGCAGTGCCAATGCACTATGGGAGACTTCGTCTCATTACCAAAAATTGATGCCTTCCTGGCCATCAGATGATATAGATGTTGATTCCCATAGGGAACCTGAAATATTCGTCCCGAATGAGTAAATTTATAATACCAGCATAAATGGTCTGTTATTGGACGTTATAAATTTTCCAGCTAATTCATTCCTGGTTTCCAGCATTTCGCTCTAGTGTGCTAAGTTGGGGTCATCAGTTGGTAAATAGCACATGCACCAAGACGCATGGCTAGTGCATACCGTGGAGGCCACTGTGTAGGTTAATTGGAGCCAGCGGCAGTGCCAATGCATTACGAGAGACTTTGTCTCATTACCAAAAATTGATGCCTGCCTGGCCATCAGATGATATATACTCCCATACAGAACCTGAAATATTTTTCCCGAATGAGTAAGTTTATAATACCAATATAAATGGTCCGTTATTGGACATTATAAATTTTCCAGCTAACTCATTCCTGGTTGCCAGCATTTTGCCCTAGTGTGCTAAGTTGGTAAACAGCACACCCTACCAAGACGCATGGTTAGTGCATACCGTGGAGGCCACTGTGTAGGCTAATTGGAGACACCTGCAGTGCCAATGCACTTTGAGGGACTTTGTCTCATTACCAAAAATTGATGCCTGCCTGGCCATTAGGTGATATAGAGGCCGATTCCCGTAGGGAACCTGAAATATTTTTCCTGAATGAGTAAATTTATAATACCAATATAAATGGTCCGCTATTGGACATTATAAATTTTCTAGCTAACTCATTCCTGGTAGCCAGTGTTTCGCCCTAGTGTGCTAAGTTGGGCTCATCAGTTGGAAGATATTAAAGAAAAGAAAAAAGAAAGTCACTTAATAGGATGAACACAATGGCAAGACAGTGACAGATGATGTTTGTCCTTGTCTCCCTTTATGTGTTCCTTTTCATATTCCTATCCTACTATATGACTGAAAACTATGTCATAAAACAGCTGGAGAGAATGTAATGTGGATAATTTGGAGAAGAAATAATGAGTTTTAATGGCATGGCATGAATATGGTAGCTTTGTAAGGATGAGAGTAATGTGAACTTTTGGGTCAGTTACTTTCTGGTTGGAAGAAAGCAGTAACCACACCAATCTGCAAGTGAGGGAACAGGAAGTAATAAAAAGAGGAGACGAGGGCAAACACGAGTACCTGTAATCAGTGTTCCTATAAAAGTATTTATAAGCTTTGTAGAAAAGAGGGCATATAAATAAGCTGAAGAAAGCTTGCAATTCTTAGATATTTTTTTAGCAGGAAACCATGTTAATATATCTCTCATTAGCTTTCATTCTTATATTTCCTTATCTGGGACTTTCAAGTCCCCGAATACATGCGAGATCAAAAGGAAGGAGCACATTATTACATACATTTGTTTTAGCTGGTTTATACACAGAGGTTTATCTGCACTTTGCTCAGTTTGTCCATGTTACCTATATATTGCCTTTTCTTTTGATGATGTAATCACCTACAGAAGTATTTTTCAAGGCTTATCACATCTTTACTCATTGTACAGGCATCATCAACAACGTAAGGTCAATGTAAACA
Source organism: Anabrus simplex (assembly GCF_040414725.1). Taxonomy (NCBI): domain Eukaryota; kingdom Metazoa; phylum Arthropoda; class Insecta; order Orthoptera; family Tettigoniidae; genus Anabrus; species Anabrus simplex. Next base: position 210,354,627 of record NC_090266.1, read on the forward strand.
AACACAGGGCTACCTTCATAATGTAAGGGGGCAAGGATACTAGAACAATTACTCCAATTGCATGTTTCCAGTTCTTTTGCAAGTCAATGAAGGACAAACTTTTGTTATATGAGTGGCACAGATGCCTCCGGAACAAAATGCATGTGCAATATCATGCAAACTAGAGACTGTTTGGGGATGGATGATATACATTATTTTCCTTTACAATGTAGTGGTTTAAATAAAGTTGTTTATTGCTTGATCATATAATTTGAAAGTCTTATCCACATTGGAATAAACAATTAAAATTCAATTATCTCTGCTTGAGAATGTTAAAGTTGAGGAATTGCTTTGGCAAAATCCAAATTTACAGGTATTACAAAGATGTTACGTGGTTAATTTCTTTTCCTTTGAATTGTTGAAGTTCTCAACAAAATTTACTTTCATAAAACTTAATGGTCTATAATATTAATTGAAACCTACAAAAAGAGTAAAGGACAGATTTGCCATTTATTCTGCATTTTTTAAAAACAAATTGTGATTGTCGTGTCTTTAATGATAAACTAATCTTGAAAATCTGAACCTCTAAATAACCTGTCTGCCACTGTGCTTGAAGCATCAACATAAGATATATCAATGTAGCTGTTTACTCTGTGAATTCAAGCATTGGGAATGACAAGCCAAACTCTTGCTGTGTTTACTTCCACCTACCATCACTGGCAGTGCCTGTACTTAACTTACAGTAAGTCATATGTATTTTCTTGTTGTAGTGTCGGGTGTTCCACAAGACATTCTGGATCATCTTGTCAAAATTAAATTAAACCAAGCGAGCACTCCCAAGAAGCGGAAGGTTCACGTAGATGAAGCTGCACATGAAACTGCACGGCACACAGGTAAGAATGCTATGTATTGAATCATAAGTTTTCATACTTCTCGTGTGATTTGGTAAGTGGAATGCTGATCATTTGCATGTTAGCTCTAGGCTTCTATTCAAGAGATGTTTGGGTTCAAAACCAACATTCAACAGTTCTGAAGATTCCATTGCTTCCTCATGTTTACTCACAAGGCTGTTACACTTTCTGGTGAAAAATTAACAAATGATTGGCTGAAGATTTCTAAGTCCCTAAGTATGAGCATGACCGAGAGGAAGGAGCACGTTATTATAGAGATTTGTTGGCTACTTGGTATGTACAGGTTTATCTAAACTTTTTTTGCCAATAAAAATTCTTCATGAGGCATATAAACACTGTACATAGAAATATCTTGATCTTCAAAGAAGGAAAAAAATTCTTTCATGCTGTCATTTGAGGTGTAGCACGTGGCACCATCCTGCTGAAAATAGACAGTTCCTCGTCATCGTTCTGATTTACAAACTCAATGAGTATTCTTATGTAGACAGCAATATCTGCTGTTGTGTTGTAAAAGATTGAGGCAATAATAGATCGCTGTCAGAACGTGCATTGTATGCCAATTTTAACATAATGAATATGTTGATAATTTTTGTTTAAAGGGGCCTAACATGTGGGTCATAATGAAGAGTTGTGTCACCTAGGAATCATGATAAGTCAAGGATTCCTGCATGTGCATTGACAAATTGCTGGAACCAATGATAATCATTGATTCCCTTTGTCTTTGTCGGGAGGTAGCAGTTGGTGTACGGTAGTAACACAGTATGCATACAGGAAAATGTGATTAAATCGTGACCATTAGTTTGATTTCTATATTCATTCATTCATTCATTCATTCATTCATTTATTTAGCTTCCATAGACTGTACAATTAACATATTTTGAAATATGCCAACAGTAGGAGTTTACATGTTACAAATTTCATATTTGGTCCGTATTGAAATGTACATCAATTTAAGATATCACCAAAATTTATTGGGATCAACCTATTCAATACAATTGTATTTACAAAGTTAGGACTTACATCCTTTAGCCATAGACCTTGTTATTATGTGGTTAAGGCCTAGTTTGTCTGTTTTAAAAAAATCATTTAAAAATTACTGGTGTAATATCATACAAACTTCAACTTTTTCTTCGCAAACATTTTAAATGCAGTTTTAATTGTAAATTATTATTTAAGAACTTATAACAATTTCTCACATTGTATAATTTCACTCTAATCTTATATTCTCATTTTATATTATTTACCATGACAATCAGGATCCTGATTTTTATCTTTGAGTATGAGTGTAAAAAGGCTGATGATGCCCTTTTAAAGGGCAAAACATGTCCCTTCAAATTTTAGTTTAATAGGATTTAAGTCCTAACTTTGTAAATTCAATTGTATTGAATAGGTTGATCCTAATAAATTTTGGTAATATCTTAAATTGAAGTATAGGAGTTGTCGAGTGATTTCTTAATACTAACAATAGCATATGCACAATAATGAGCATTTTGAAAAAGAAGAAAAGGAACAATACAAAAACACCAAATACCTCAATGTTATGACAGCACATCTTAATTTTTTAAATAATAAATAATATCAATAACCAATATTTACAAAACAAAATAAAAATCTATGAGTGTGGTGTTAATAATACGTACTTCGTCAATGTGACATTAACATATTTTAAAGGCTATATATTAGATATTAAGAACATTTACAAGTTAAGAAATAATAGACCGGGCAAGTTGACCGTGTGGTTAGGAGCCCACAGCTGTGAGCTCGCATCCGGGAGATAGTGGGTTTGAACCCCACTGTCGGCAGCCCTGAAGATGGTTTTCTGTGGTATTTCATTTTCACACCAGGCAAATGCTTGGGCTGTACCTTAATTAAGGCCATGGCTGCTTCTTTCCCATTCCTAGGCCTTTCCTGTCCCATCGTCACAAGACCTGTCTGTCTCCGTGCAACGTAAAGCAACTAAAAAAAAAAAAAAAAAAAAGTAATAACATCATTACCAGTACTTCGTTATGTATTCTTCTGTACTATAGAAGCAGCTACTCAGCAGGAGATTTTTTTAAAGCTGTGGTAAATGAACTGATGGGACTAATATCTTTAATCTGATTTGGATGAGGGGGTGAGAGCAAGTGGGAGACCCTGTTCATCATGTATGAAAACAAAAGCCCTCATCAAGGCTTAACTCCTCTGAGAACAAAAAGCATTCTTTAAAGATAAATCCTTCTGTAAGAAATGTAACTCCAGATGGTAATTGTTTATTTAGGGTGTTCTTGTCATCCTGCTAAATTTAGGATACAAAGATTTCGTGACATTCATTTGGCTTGGGATTGTGTCCCTTGTCATCTCCTGCCAGAAATCTTATTATCCCAAAAATATCACATTCTGAAATAAAGATTGGCTCCATCTTTTATGACACAACAGTGGATACAGCAGTCTACATAGGAACCTTCAGTGAGTTTGTTAATCAGCATGATGATGAGGAACTATGCACTGTCTATTTTCAGCAGGATGGTGCCACTTGTCACACTTCCAATGACAGTATGCAACAATTAAATTTTCATGAATTTCATTGAAGATTTTTAACTGATCTTTAGTTTAGTTTTCTTATACAAATGTAGATTATTACTGATAGGCTCTGTAATATTAGTAACTGTTTAAACGTAATTGCTTTTTGCAAGGGACTTGCAACAGTCCCCTGTTCTTAATGCATGTGAAGTTTATGTGATAACTGTGTGGATATAATATCTCTACAGAAAAACTTGGTTATAATGACATCCAATTGTGTTGTTATAAATGTTCATTGTTCTTACTGTGATTTATGGTATCTGTCAAGTAAGGTGCAAAATGATATAGAACAAAACTTAATTATGGTTATTTTAGATAGTGCACATTTATTGTTAAGCAAAATTGAAACACAATATGTACAACATAAAATATGAGGGGTATTCAAACGACGCTGTGGGTATAATTGACGTCTTTCTTCAAAAGTAATCACCATAGGCCTCACTCAACTATACCACTGTTTCATGAGCAGAAGGATTCTCCAGTCCCAGATTTCTTGTGGCTGTGACAGAAACCAGTCCTTCACGGTGTTCTTCAGTTTTTTTAGCGGACCAAACAGATGGAAGTCGCAGACGACATGTCCGAGCTGTTGGGCAGATGCTCAAGCTGCTCCCACTTGAATCTGGCCAGAACACTTTGTGTAACCTTGGAGATATGTGGACGAGCGTTATCATGGATCAGAATCACTCCCTCCGTGAGCAGCCTTTGCTCTTGATGGATTTGCGTGGGCTATAGAGTGTCTCACAGTACATGTCACTGTTAATAGTTTTTCTGTGCTCGAGTATTCGGACATCGAAAAAGACGGTGAGCATCACCTTGTGTCATGTAAGAGCCCCATGCAATGTGCACCACCACGCTGGACACTACATTCACTTTCCTATATGTCACACTATGTTATACCAAAGGTGTGTATTCAAATTTTAACGGTTTTGTTTTTATGATGTTTCTTACCTTTTCATTTGAACACCCCTTATACATTATTAGGTATCATGAGCTGTCTTTTCTTGTTTGCCTAATACACTCTTCTAATTATGTTCTATATTCTTAATTTGTGCCATAGTTTCACTACAACTTCCCTTAGATTCGTAGGACATGTTCAAAACTCTGGTGGCTTCTAAAACACCACTTGCTGTTAAGGTAGACACTTCAGACTTCTCTTCTTCCTCCTCTTCATGGCTACTGTGACCTTTATTGTTTACTTCACTTATAATATTGTTGTCTGTTGTAACTGGGGCCGATAACCTAGATGTTAGGCCCCTTTAAACAACAAGCATCATCATCATAACCAGAATGTCTATTGTAGCATACATTGTGTGGATTAAAAATATCACAGTCCATTTCATGCAGCAGTTTGGATAATGGTAAATTATCCTGGTTTTCATTGACATCATCAGCTGCAGAGTGTTCCAAGTGACAATAGGGATCTTCATGTACTTTGAGTCTTTAAAAGTCCTATTACAAACTAAGGTTTATAATTATGTTATATACAAGATTGATGCATATACACTAGTGTCAAAAGTTTAAATTCAACCATGAAATTTTCTATATTCTTTAAAATGATGCTTATTGAGATTTAATTTATTTCTTATCTATTTCTTGCTGCAGGTATTTGTTGATTAAGGTCTGTTACAAAGTAAAATATGATATTTAATGATATTTAAGTATTATTTAGGTATTATGTAGGTAACTAGAGTGATACTTATAACATAATCTTCAGCCTGTGTGCACAAAATATCAGCCTGGAGTCTGTTATATTGCTATACCAAAGAATTTACAAACCATAAAAGTCTGTTGCCTTTGTTGCTCAAATCATCTATTGTTAGATTTTTTAATGTATCTGTTGGTTTAAACTGTTTTCCAACACTGGCTTCTCTTCAGTACTACTCCAATTTTTGCAGGGTAGATACTCACACACACACACACACACACACACACGCGCGCGCGCGCGCGCGCGCGCGCGCGCACATAGTTCATTATTGGAACACTGACATTGGCATGGAGCTGAAATTCCTCTGCAGGCGAGATGTACAACGCCATGGTTCATTGAAAGAACCGTACGCTGTAACGGACTGAGCTCATTTGAAAATAATACCCACTTGCTTTCACTGTCCTCTTCTTACAGGGATATTTTTAAATATTAGTTGGATTTATTTGTTGTGTTAAAAAGGTAAGTAAAATATAATTCCAAAGTAGATGGTAAGTAGGTAGGCTATTTGGTTATTTTTTTACTGGTTTAATGAATCTTAGTATTATAACATAGTTGACATTAGATAATTAATTCTACTCAGCTCTCTAGCCTATCTTATAATTATGAGTCATGCTCATGACCACTCAGAATTATCTGTTTTGCATCGGTAAGAACCGCTCAGTATTCCCTCAGTTTGTAAGTCGCATCATTGCACAAGACTTCAATCATCGAATGATGAGATCATCGGTGTACATGTACAGTGAGTAAGTTAGCCGACTGACAAAATAACTCAACTAAAAACATGTTGAGCCAGAAAACCATGAGCGCAGTGAAACTTCCAAGTTCTTTGAAGACGTTTAAGAAACGAATAGGCAAACAGTTGATACGGAATCTGCCACCTGGATGACAGCCTCAAATGCAGATCATTGATGATTGTGTATACAGATATTTTCTCATCTAATTCTATGTACTTATTTAATGAAGTTATCACTGTAGGGGAAAGGCTTTATAACATCAAAAGTGGAGGCGAAGATGTGGCTGCAGGAGTAACCTGAATCTGAAAGCTGGATGACGCATAGGAAAGCAGTATATAGAATGAAGACCAAATGGCAGGTGCAGGCATTGAATGCTGTTTCTGCTGTCGATCAGTACACAATACACAGATGTAATAGTAACAGTAACTTGAATGTGCCGTGAATCGGATCACTGTGTCGATTCAATAACGTGAATGGAATCAAACGAATGAGTTCAGGAAAAAGAATTGAATATCCCATCGCTACTTCCAAGTAACTTCCTGGCATTGTTCCACCTGTTTGTAACAGCGATCATTCTCGCTATTTTCATGTTTGCTACTTCTTACTTATAAATAAAGTACCCTGAGTCCACCCAGGTTTCACTCCCATAAAGCAATGTTGGTCTGAAAGCAGACCGATGTAATGACAGTTTTGTCCAGGAAATTACTTCCTTCTTACAGAACTCTGTTGATTGCAACTGCAAGCTCACTGCATTAGCCTTACTGCACCTTGATTGACTCTCCCTTACTATACCATCGTTCTGCAATGCGATTTTATTTTACGTAAATAAATATCACACGAGAACACGTTCACTTCCTAGTATAAATTACTTTATTTCCACTCGAAGTCACAACCTACAATTATACATACTAGCAAATGACACTGCAACTCTTAATAGCGGAGTATCCTGAAGTCGATTCTCACAAGTACAGATATCAACAATACTGACGCGCACACTATAACATACTCTCTTTTAAACTCACCGACTCCACCTCAGAGTCCAACAGTCACTCGCGCAGTACAACACTTGCCTTCGAGTCCAACACTTACTTCGAGTCAACATTGAACTGAGTCCTCAGAACTGCCTCTCACTGACTGAGAGCTCGATATATATACTATTCTATCAACCATCTAGAATTATCAATTTCCGGAAGAGTTCGTACAACACTCTAATGGAACACACTCGAAACATCGATCGACTAGCTAGTCGAATGGTTACTCGAACTTTTGTTGACTGTTTACAAATATACACAGACATTTCTCTAACATTCCTAATGTCTCTACATGTATCTAAATAATAAACCTTACTGTAAGTTTCCAGAACCCTTCATATATACCAACTTATAGTACAATAAATCGAATATACGAATATTATAGAATTCTCTACCACTCGACCATATAGATTTTGAGGTTAAACTTATACACACTACGTATTTGAGGTTATACAAATTTATACTACATATATTTACAGGGAAACCATGTACCAGTCATGTTTAACATTTAATAAAAGATAATTTAGCGTTAAATAAACTACAATTAAAATATGTTGCACCCTACGGGTCAGGGTGACCACAGTATTTTTCCCAACTAGTCAGTTACATATCTCAGGGTATTCATGCCTCCAGAAAAATGGTTAATTTTTCTATTATTTTGGTTTAACGTGCGTTCAAAGAGAAAATAATGACACCATATGCGGTCCAGCATTACGTAATTCAACGCTCAGTAGTGGATTTGCGTACGCAAACTTCAGTCAACCTTTCGACAAACACATCTGCTTAACGAGAACCTTACTCACTAAGTATAACTACAGACTATCATTACAAATGAAAACTCATTCCATTCTATAAAAGAAATCAATCAAGAAACACATTTATTAAATTATCAAGACTTGCGAAAGAAATGGTTAATGTCAAATATTGCTCATGATCTTCCAATTGTCAACCTAATAAATAAATATTCTAAGTCAGTGCTGGCTTATTCCTAAACTAAGTTTTCATATCTTAACATTCTGGATCGCGTATTCCTGAAATGAATTGTTGCTTCGTTTCATCTTCCTATTAAAATTTACATCTGGTCATTTAAGTATACAGTATATCATAGTCTTCTGATTACGGTCAAAATTCGGTATATCAGTAAATTATTCCATCACTCACGGTGATAATTATACACCCTCATCAAAAATACAATCATTACATTGTTCAAATTATTGTGGAAATGAACTGAATATGAATAAAAGTGTTCTGAATACTAATATCAGTGACCTAAGTTACATTGAAAATTATCTGAGTTCGTTGGTGCAGACTACAGTGAAGAAAATGAAATATTGAATGACGCACTAAGCTTCTCGGTCCAATTGCCACTTAAGTATGGCTCCTAGCTAAATATTCGGTCTAATAATATTTCAGATTAACAAAGCATCGATGATATCCTACGTAAATCTCAAATAATTTCCCTACTCTAGCTATATAATTTCTTATGTAACGTATTCCATTTCAATATGCACGTAGCCAATAAGCATTTTTTTCATATATGGATGTGCAAGTGCCTACATTGAGATATTTCAACACTACGTTACCATACTAGTTACATCCTAGTTTGATCTTCCACGCCATTAACATTCATTCAGAATACGACACAGTCATGCATTCATATACCCATCACCGATTGTTATAATAGTCAAACCACTTTCACACTTCATTAAAATATACGTAATTTTATTGTCCATACCTTGCTATAGTTCCTCCCTGGGTCATACTTATATTCCGTAGTCGCTTTACTTGTGCTCCTATATCGCACATTATATATATATACGTTTCACTTCCTGTTAATCTGCGCAATAATACATTTAAAGTATCATGTATACTTCATTATTTCATTACTAACCTTCGTTTCAACCCATATTTAATTCATTTAACATCTATAATTATCGCGTTTAACCTCCAATATTAATTAAACACAACGATACGTATCACTCCAATAGCGCAGAATTTGTTCCTCAAAACGCATTTTGTCATACAATTTAACATATAACCCCAAATTCAGTATCTATTTTTTTTTCAATATAATAACACAGCAAAGAGTATGGTAATTTAACTTAACCAATTCAAACATGCGTCCCTCTGTGACGTAAACTGGGTTTGACTGGTATAACATCATTCATGGATCTTTCTAACTAACCGGGATTCTATGAAACATATGTTACACTACGTCGCACTTTTAAATCGTCTTCTTACTTCCTTGGATAAGATGATATAGTAAATACGTTACCAATCTGTCATGAGATATCGTCTTAAATATTTCCCACTGCACTTTCTTGTATTCACTGCACACTTAATTATCTCACGTTTAGGCTATTCAGATCTATTGCATATACTGGTAATACTCTACATAAGAAATTATACTACTTAATACTATTACTTAGCTCGCCATTCAATATCTCGGGCCTTAGTTGCTCTTCGGTCTGGTCACAGGCCTTGGATTGAGAACTGTGCAGGTTCTCCATCACTGGTATCTCGGGTAGAGTGACCTCCTCCACACGGGTCGGGTGGTTTTAGCTGCCAGGATGACATCTCCCTCCAGGTTGGTCTATGCCGATTTAGCAAGCCATTATCTGTTCAGGAACACAGTAGACAATATGCATCGATACTGGAAAATGTGAACTCATCATGGTTCTGCGAAGTATATATATATTTTTATAATGATTGCCTCTTTATTTAGGCTATCGTTGCTATTATTTCCACTTAATATAGCTCAATTTCAAGCTCTCGCAACTCAATCAACTTCTCGTTTCCGAACGATTTTGCGTCTAAGTATTTTGACGACCTTTTCGAAATTTCTGGATTTTATTTCTTCTTTACTGTATTTCAACGTTTATCTCTTCGTTTTCTTCAATATTACCGACCTCTGAGCTTAAAATTCACGTTAGATACTGCAAATCTTGCTTATTTTTTTAGAGCGATGTTCAGGAATTCTTATCCTTACGAGGTCAATTTTTTAAGTCAGTTTTTATAATAATCCGATTGACCCTTCTTATTTTTTTAAAACAATTCTATCGATTCTACACCATTGTACACCACCTTCATAGTGGTAGGTTTAAGTTAGTCATGGCCTTCTGACATATATAAGTATCGATATCCTACTACACATTTCTTTGCCTTGGCTGGCCTCTATCTTCTGTAGGCCCCATTTTATAATACGTCCAGTAAATGCATCGGGTACATTTTATTCCCCCAGCACAGATTAAATATATTGCTTGCGATATATTTATTGTCTTGAACTATGATCGACAAATGTGACGATGCATTTCTGCTATTTCTCCATGGTTCCTTGATCGATTAATGGATTTTATTTCTCTATGGAATCGTATCGATTATTCTGTTATTATAACTGATGTTGTTTAGCTTCTCCAAGCCTATCTCTTTGCATATCAGCTGATTCACCAATATATTTATTCTGGACCTGATTCGTACTTCCGTGGGTCTTATATTATGGTTTCTCCAGCTCTGTTTTCTGGGAAATATAGCTTCATGTTACTTGCATTGTGAACGTTTTTGTATTTCCTGTTCATGCTTACAATAAGATACGTGTTATTTCCGTAAGCTTGCTCAATTCTGTATGGTCCTTCATATAAATGATTGAACTTAGCGCATATTTTGGCTGGTGCGTTCGTTACTGGTGCCTTTTTAATCAAAACGAGATCGTTTTTCTTAAACGGTGCGCGAAATCTTTTTTTTCGTAACCTTCTTAGCCTCTTCTCAGATTGTTGTTTTAGCCTCTCTTGGACCATTTTATTGATCTGCTGGATGTCTGGTTTCTCTTCAAGTGATATGTTTATTATACTGTCCCATGTTCTCCGTGATTCTTTATTGTGATACACACGGTTTGTTATCTGAGCAATTGATTCATTTACGGTGTTATTTAGGCATTCCTCTATTATCTCTATTACATCAATCCATTTCCAGTGACAATGATTGCAGTATATCCTACAGAATTTTGCTATCTCCTTCATGTATCGCTCCAGTGGATTTGCCGACGGATGCCGTACTGAACATAATACGTGTTTTATGCCCATACTTTTCATCTTTTCTCGGAACAACATAGATGTGAATTGTGTTCCCCTGTCCGACAATATTCTTTCGGGCTTGCCCATTTTAGGAAATACCTTCTCCACTAGTCTGTGTAGAACTTGCTTTGTATTTGCCCGTTGTACTGGCTGTAGTGATATGTACTTTGAAAAGATGTCAGTTACTACCAATATGTATTTGTTTCCCTTTTTGGCTGTCGGTAATTTTCCAAAAATGTCAATTGCATTTATTTCTCTTACTTTAGATGGCAATATGGCGATAGGTTGGTTACTGGTGATAAAATTGTTATGTTGACCCGCTGACAAATATCACAGGTTTTAATTGTGAATTTTTCTGATAACGTTCCAATGACTTTATCGATTCCTGCATGTCCTGTTATTTTATGTACGTGCCAAATTAATTCACATTGCAGTGCTCGTGGTACTACTATTCTTTTTTTACGCGTGGTCTCATCCACGACCTTTGTTAATATGCTGCTCAACATCTTATATTTATTTTCTATCAATGGTTCCCTCTCATCAGCCATTAACTTGTCAATGATGATCTTTAACTTTTCATCCATTTTCTGATATTCAGCAAGGTCTTCCAGTTTTGTTAGCAACTCCTCGTCTTGACTATCTAACGTTAACTGTAAAATATTCTCCTCGTGGTCTGCTGGATTTCTGCTCAATGCATCGGCTAATACATTTTCTTTCCCGCTGCAGTGTTCAATTCTGATGTTAAATTGCTGTGTATAAAGCATCCACCTAACTACTCTTTCACTGGTCATCATTGCTTTTAACCCAAAAGTTAGTGCCTTGTGATCCGTTCTGATGATCACGGGGTATCCATAAATAATCCGTCTCCATTGCTGCAGTGCATGTATTATGGCAAGGAGTTCGAGCTCCGTCGTTGTATAATGTAGCTCGTGTTTTCACAGTTTTCTGCTCGTAAAGGCTAAGTACGTTCGTTTCTTATTCTCCTCTGCCTCTTGGTATAAACATGCTCCAAAGTCCACCAAGCAATGCAACTTTATGTCGGCCACTGTTACTACAATTACGGGTAAACTAAATTTTGTTCTTTCTTTGCCTCGATCATTTTCGTCAAGCAGATCACCAGGTCGAATATCCCAGTGGTCTACTTGCGCAATTATCCAACTACGAATTTTGTCGAATCTACCATTTCTTTCGCTATAGGATATCTCCTCACTTCTCAGTTGGAAATCGGCGTTTTTTTTTTTTCCTTTCAGGTGGCTCCGAATTTCCTACAAATTCAGGAGTATTTGGATTGAGTCTCCCCTCTTCTGCTTTCCTTCGTTTATATGACTGCAATTCGAGGCTCTCCGCTCCCTCGATGTCTCCATTTATATCTTTGTCTTTTATTGCTTCTTCCCATCTGTTCTTATTTCGTCTTTCCTCTCGTAGTTGTTGTATATACCTTCGGTTTTCTTCATTCCTACGATAATTATTTTGTCCTTTTTGATTATTAAACCATGTTCTGTTTCTAAAATGCTGTTGGTTCCTACTGCCTCAAAATCTTGGATTATTCGTATAATGTGGATTATGTCTACTACTATTCTGTCCATATTCCGCATTAGAATTTCCACTGCATTGGCAACAACATCTCTTTCTGCCCTTCTCTCTTTGCTCGTCATGGTCCTCTGGTCTATTCTTTGACTTGTGATTTTCCCTATGGTTCGTTTCCTTGGGACTAATGATGTTTATTGCTTCTTCTTGGGCCGTATTCCGTACATTTCTATTCAATGGATATGAGGATGTCATATCGATCTGCCTTAGCTTCCTCTCCATATCGACTGCGGTTTCAACATCTGAGGCTGCTGATAACCTCTGCACCTCCGGTGGGAATTGTCTTTGGATAGTTTTTATGGCCTCTAGCTCGCTTGGTGCTGAGTCTAAGTCCTGAAACCTATGAAACTGAAAAGAAAAATAGTCGCTGTATCGGGTTCGACCCGTTGACGAAAACTTTCTTGCGTAAAGTTTGATTCTTAGTTGTTGTTGAATTTCTGGACTCCAAAATTTTGTAGGAACGCTGCCTTAAATTCCTCATAGCTGTGGAAAGAATATTTAAAAGCTTGGAACCAGATGTTCGGGTTTCCGTCTAGATGTTTTTCTATCACGCGCAGCTTCTTATCCTCTTGAATTCTACCTTCGCGAAAATGTTCCTCAATATCTCTGAGAAATTGCTTAGGTGATATTTTTGACGTGATGTCAAAATGCTTTGGGCGATCGTCGTAAGTTTTTATGATGTTTATTATGGTTGGACTTTCATTCTGACTGCTTCCATTTACTAAGTCTATGCTCTGCCTACTTGGATCCAGTGTTCTTGACGGTGTGGTCTCCCTCTCATTAATCTGAATTTCTATCACTTTTTGCCTTTCGCTATAATTTGAAATAACGGATTTCGTTGTCTGGTTTTCTATCATAATTTCTTGCATCTCCTTCCTAATCTGCCTTAATTCCTCTTCCGTCTTCTCCATCTTCTGGTCCGTTTCATCTTATCACTCTCGATCCTCTCTTTCAATTCATTAATTTTACCGGCCACCGTGCTAGCAGCCTGATCGAATTTCTCCTCCAATTCGTGATGTCTGACCTTCAATCCTTCCATGCCGCTTGTTATTTCCCTCAATTCGTCCCATTTCTTCTCATTACTGACTTTTAGTTCTCGGAGATTGTTGGTCAGTTTGCTAATCTCCTCATCCTTCAACTTCTTGATGATTTCCTGGCTTTCTGTAACCTGTCCTTTAATTTTGTCCATTTCTTCGTGTATCTGCTTGTTTTTATTCTCCATACTCTGAGTCATTTCGGTTAGCCTACTCTGTATTTCCAACCGAGTTCTTGTGTTGTCTTCCTTTATATCCTCCTGTTTCCTTCTGAGTTCTTCTGTCAATTCTCTCAGTTTATCCTCTTGCTTTCTATTCAGCTCTTGCAATAATTCTTGCTGTTCCTCTTTCCTCTCTTCACGTTGCTTTTGTTGCCACTCTTCCTGCTCCTTTCTTCTTTCTTCACATTGTTTTTGTTGCCACTCCTCCAGTTTCTCTTCTTGTTCTCTACGGAACTCCTTTAAGAATTCTTGTTGTTCTTTTTTTCTCTCTGCCCGTCTCCTATCCTTCTCTTCTTCTTGTTTCTTTTCTTTCTCTTCACGTTCTTTCTTCTCCTTCTGTCTTTCTTCTTCCCGTTTCTTCATACATTCTTGAAACCATAACGGTATTCCTTCATGCCCTTCCTGTGCTCTTTTCATTTCTTCTTCTTGTTTGCACTCTTCCCTGAGTTGCCATTATCTCGTCGATTTCAGTAATATTTCGAGTGATTTTCTAATTTCCTAGCCAACTCTAATTTTTTTAAAGTACTCTAATATCACACAGTATCAATAAATATGTGAAATATTTTTCAATTTCTTATACTAAGATACTCTTAAAGCTAGCAATCAAGTCTTATATACTAAATATTCACTTAGTTTCTCAAATTATTTAAAATATAGACCTTCCTGAAGATCGACATCATCCTACCAGTTGAAGTATGAGCAACTTCCCAACGAAATCAGATCACTTTCCTTTGAATTCATTTCAGAAATAGTTTCCCAAAAAGAAAAATAATTATCCACCATGTGGTATTCATCATTCACTTACATACTAACTATTAATCCAAATATGAAGAATAAATTCAATAATATTTTAAAATAAGGAATGCAATGTGAAGACCTACAATCATTTCAATAAAAAGGATAAAATGTCCTCCTATCACTCCATCTAACAATCTACTTCTGAAAAATATTCCTACTTAAATATCATTTTCTCAATATTTAATTATTAGCTTCTCATCCGAGCCTATTTTCTTGACAAATCTCCAAGTATCTTCTTCACCAACCGCATGTTGAGCTCTTTTGCTTCCCTCAACGTTTCGCGATATCATTCTCTTTTGACCTCAGCACCGAGTGTCAAAAATAACTGGCTTATTTTTGGATGTCCATTACATTGCAGTCTTCGGTGCCTTTCTCCTTCTATCTCTTTATCAACTACTACCTTTCTCTTCAGACCCCCATGCTGGTTCAGCAGTAAGTTATCGGGCTATTTTCTCGGGTCTAACTCTCAATTAAATAATCGTTCCCGCGGTGTCTTTCTCTTCTTGTGCCAGGTTGAGTGACAATTAGATAACTGGCTTATTTTTGGTGACTGATACATTTCTTTCTCCGGTATCTTTCCCTTTAATCGCCCCACGTTGGGCGCCAATTAAATACTGCACCCTACGGGTCAGGGTGACCACAGTATTTTTCCCAACTAGTCAGTTACATATCTCAGGGTATTCATGCCTCCAGAAAAATGGTTAATTTTTCTATGTTTTGGTTTAACGTGCGTTCAAAGAGAAAATAATGACACCATATGCGGTCCAGCATTACGTAATTCAACGCTCAGTAGTGGATTTGCGTACGCAAACTTCAGTCAACCTTTCGACAAACACATCTGCTTAACGAGAACCTTACTCACTAAGTATAACTACAGACTATCATTACAAATGAAAACTCATTCCATTCTATAAAAGAAATCAATCAAGAAACACATTTATTAAATTATCAAGACTTGCGAAAGAAATGGTTAATGTCAAATATTGCTCATGATCTTCCAATTGTCAACCTAATATATAAATATTCTAAGTCAGTGCTGGCTTATTCCTAAACTAAGTTTTCATATCTTAACATTCTGGATCGCGTATTCCTGAAATGAATTGTTGCTTCGTTTCATCTTCCTATTAAAATTTACATCTGGTCATTTAAGTATACAGTATATCATAGTCTTCTGATTACGGTCAAAATTCGGTATATCAGTAAATTATTCCATCACTCACGGTGATAATTATACACCCTCATCAAAAATACAATCATTACATTGTTCAAATTATCGTGGAAATGAACTGAATATGAATAAAAGTGTTCTGAATACTAATATCAGTGACCTAAGTTACATTGAAAATTATCTGAGTTCGTTGGTGCAGACTACAGTGAAGAAAATGAAATATTGAATGACGCACTAAGCTTCTCGGTCCAATTGCCACTTAAGTATGGCTCCTAGCTAAATATTCGGTCTAATAATATTTCAGATTAACAAAGCATCGATGATATCCTACGTAAATCTCAAATAATTTCCCTACTCTAGCTATATAATTTCTTATGTAACGTATTCCATTTCAATATGCACGTAGCCAATAAGCATTTTTTTCATATATGGATGTGCAAGTGCCTACATTGAGATATTTCAACACTACGTTACCATACTAGTTACATCCTAGTTTGATCTTCCACGCCATTAACATTCATTCAGAATACGACACAGTCATGCATTCATATACCCATCACCGATTGTTATAATAGTCAAACCACTTTCACACTTCATTAATATATGCGTAATTTTATTGTCCATACCTTGCTATAGTTCCTCCCTGGGTCATACTTATATTCCGTAGTCGCTTTACTTGTGCTCCTATATCGCACATTATATATATATATATACGTTTTACTTCCTGTTAATCTGCGCAATAATACATTTAAAGTATCATGTATACTTCATTATTTCATTACTAACCTTCGTTTCAACCCATATTTAATTCATTTAACATCTATAATTATCGCGTTTAACCTCCAATATTAATTAAACACAACGATACGTATCACTCCAATAGCGCAGAATTTGTTCCTCAAAACGCATTTTGTCATACAATTTAACATATAACTCCAAATTCAGTATCTATTTTTTTTTTCAATATAATAACACAGCAAAGAGTATGGTAATTTAACTTAACCAATTCAAACATGCGTCCCTCTGTGACGTAAACTGGGTTTGACTGGTATAACATCATTCATGGATCTTTCTAACTAACCGGGATTCTATGAAACATATGTTACACTACGTCGCACTTTTAAATCGTATTCTTACTTCCTTGGATACGATGATATAGTAAATACGTTACCAATCTGTCATGAGATATCGTCTTAAATATTTCACACTGCACTTTCTTGTATTCACTGCACACTTAATTATCTCACATTTAGGCTATTCAGATCTATTGCATATACTGGTAATACTCTACATAAGAAATTATACTACTTAATACTATTACTTAGCTCGCCATTCAATATCTCGGGCCTTAGTTGCTCTTCAGTCTGGTCACAGGCCTTGGATTGAGAACTGTGCAGGTTCTCCATCACTGGTATCTCGGGTAGAGTGACCTCCTCCACACGAGTCGGGTGGTTTTAGCTGCCAGGGTGACATCTCCCTCCAGGTTGGTCTATGCCGATTTAGCAAGCCATTATCTGTTCAGGAACACAGTAGACACTATCCATCGATACTGGAAAATGTGAACTCATCATGGTTCTGCGAAGTATATATATATTTTTATAATGATTGCCTCTTTATTTAGGCTATCGTTGCTATTATTTCCACTTAATATAGCTCAATTTCAAGCTCTCGGAACTCAATCAACTTCTCGTTTCCGAACGATTTTGCGTCTAAGTATTTTGACGACCTTTTCGAAATTTCTGGATTTTATTTCTTCTTTACTGTATTTCAACGTTTATCTCTTCGTTTTCTTCAATATTACCGACCTCTGAGCTTAAAATTCATGTTAGATACTGCAAATCTTGCTTATTTTTTTAGAGCGATGTTGAGGAAGTCTTATCCTTACGAGGTCAATTTTTTGTCAGTTTTTATAATAATCCGATTGACCCTTCTTATTTTTTTAAAACAATTCTATCGATTCTACACCATTGTACGCCACCTTCATAGTGGTAGGTTTAAGTTAGTCATGGCCTTCTGACATATATAAGTATCGATATCCTACTACACAATTTTTTGCCTTGGCTGGCCTCTATCTTCCGTAGGCGCCATTTTGTAATACGTCCAGTAAATGCATCGGGTACAATATTAAACACAATAATTGAAGGTTTTACACCAGTTGCTATGTTGTACGTACGACAATTATCCCCCCTAAAACCTTCAATATCTATCCTATTCATTCCTTACTCTAGGTCTTAAATTATGTATCTAGTTGTCCTTATATCTATTTCTTCATCTCTCTTAGTCCTCACTATTTAATTACACTTAGACTACCTCAATCACACTGTCTTCTCGTTGGCGCTGTTGCAGTAAACGCCAGATAGTTCAATCGGTGCTCACCACTTTAGCCAGATAGTTCGATCGGTGGTCACAATCATTCCACGGGTATTCACTGGGTCTGGCTGACGGTGTCCCTGTTCTCGGTAGCAATGATTTGCAGGTCCTCCCGTGGCAGTCGACACTCCACTGATTTTTGCCTCGCTTGTACCTTTGTGTTCTGTAAGGGCCCATGCGTCTTCGTAGTCCACCACTGCGATGCACGGGAGGGGCTCTCACTACATGTAACTAATCTCATTATTAGACCCGTATTGAACTATGCTATGATATACTAACAATTTGTTGGTTGTTTTGATCCACCTTTTCAATACAAATTACAGTTTGTGTTGCTAAGTTGTAATGTTACAACACTAATTTACCGGGACATGTTTAGCTTTTATTCACAAGCATCATCAGCCTATACAATTGCCTCAAGGTTTGTCATATTTGGAATGTTGTTACAAATTTCATTACATTGAATGTAAATCTAATTTCAGTGATAACAATATTTAAAACATAAGAAGAATATACACATTAAAAATTATGACAATATGATTTGCAATGTTAAAATGGAGTAACTCTTAATTCTAAAACACACTGACATCCAAAACACAGTTTTTACAATTTGAAAATTTGCTAAAAGTTGTTTGCAATGTTAAAATAAAATTGATTCAACTATAATTTGGCATTAAAATTTGAGTCATAAATATAAATATTGGATGTTAATATATAGGAGCTATAGTTTCTGAAGTGCGTTGGTGTCTACAATACAGTAACATTTCAGTATTGAGAATTTTAGTTAAGAATTGTGCTCTCTAAATAATGTTATTTTAAAAGACTGTAATTTTGAATCATGCGTGATTAGAGTCATGATGATAATCTAGAATTGAAGTCTAGGGTTCGTTGGAAAATGGCTTCTAGATTTGATGAGGCTTGCTGCTGCAGTTTGGCAATTTAATCAGAGGAAGTATTGACATATTTAATTCTTGTTTGTAGCGACCAGACTCTCCGTTGGAAGTTGATTGTTTTGATGTAAGTTATGGTTAAAAGGGGCTTCAATCCAAATTTTGAGTATCTGATTATGTTTCTTTCGATTTATAGAATGGATGAAGCATCTGGAACAAATGGAAATGAACTTTAGTAATATTGTGTGTGTGTTGTGCTTGTAATGTGAGTGTTGATGTTGCATTATCACTTACCCCTTTGTCTGCTGCTACAGAATCTTGTGGATCTTATTGCGTAACTGCGACTAATGTCTGTTGTGGTTCTACTCCTTGTGTTGTACATAAGAAAGAGTTGTTGTGAAGGGCGGGTAGGGGGTTGAGGGGAAGAGATGTTGGGCGGGGCGTTTGCTATTGACGTGCTATGTGATAGGGAATTGTTATCTGTTGTCGAGTTGGGGGTAGAGGACGATCCTGCAGGCGGGGCATTAGGCTTTGGCGTGTTATGTGGAGGGGGACTTTTTTACGTTGCCGAAATGGTTTCAGTTGTGAGTGCATTTAGATTGAATATTTTAAAGAATTTGCTTTTATCTGATTTGACATTTCGTAATAATGTTGGCAAATGCTCTATTAATGGACTTTTTATTTCGACCGCGTCATTCAAGTTTTTTCCTTTATTAAAGTATTGATCCAAATAAATATATATGTTTTCGAACTCTGTCATTAGCTTCCCCTTTTCGATTCTTTTGATTATTGTAAGGTCTTTGTCTATTAAGGTGTAATGATGGCTGGTTTCTTTCATATGATTACTCATTGCGGAGTATTTATTGTGTTTTAAGGCGTTAAAGTGTTCCATGTATCTTGTTAGGAACCTGCATCCAGTTTGGCCAACATATGAAGATTTACACTGTGCGCATGTTAGTCTGTATATTCCGGAGCCTGGAAATTTGTTATTGTAGGCATTTACTGTGTTATGGTTAAAAAATAAGTTTTTGTTAGTGTTATATGTTTTAAAGGCTATTTGCATATCCCGTTTTTTGAGTGGGTTTGCTATTTGGTGAATCTTTGAACTGGTGTAAGTGAAGGTTGCGTATTTGGATTTTTTAGTCTTTTCCGGTGCGAGGTTTGTGGCTATTTTGAGCTTTACTTTGTTGATGATTCGATTTACTATGTCTGCTTTATATCCATTGGCTAGTGCTAGTTCTTTTATAAAATTTATTTCTTTTGTAAAATTCACGGGTGATAAGGGTATTTTGTTGGCTCTGTAGACCATACTGAAAAAGGTTGCTTGTTTGTGGGATTTGGGGTGGAGTGAGTCATTTCTTATTGTTATTGGCGTGTGTGTTGGTTTTCTGTATATCTGATAATCAATTTGGATTTTAAGCGTGTTACAGTAATATCTAGATAATTCAATGAGTGGTTTTTATCGTCTTCTTTGGTAAATTTTACGTATCTATCGATGTTGTTTAAAAATTCAAGGATTTTTTCGCTGTTATTTTGTCGGTTGTCCGTTATTACAAATGTATCGTCAACAAATCTCAGCCAAAGACAGATTCCTTCTATGTTTGGTTTAATTATGCTATGTTCTATGTTATCCACATAAATATCTGCTAATATTCCTGAGCTGGGGTCACCCATGGCTAAACATAATTGGTGATAAATTTTAAGTTAAAGGTGAAATAGTTGTTATTTAATACAAATTTAAGTAGTGTAATAAATTCATCTACTTCTAGCTTACTTAAGTTGCTATATTTGGAAAGGTTTGAGTTAATAATTTTGATCGTTTCTTTAATGGGGATATTTGAATACATATTGGAAATGTCAAACGAGCTCATTCTATGGTGGGGTTGCAAGTTGAAGTTTTTTAATCTTTCGCAAAATTCAATTGAGTTTTTAATTGAGGAGTTACTCTGGTACTTATAATGCTTTTTGAGGAACTGATGTATAAATTTTGATATTTTATATGTTGGGCTATTTCTGCTGTTTATAATTGGTCGAATGGGTGTATTGTTTTTGTGTACCTTAGGTAGTGCTTTTGCCTTGGGTAAAGTTGGGTTCATGTTGACCATTTTTTGTTGTTCTTGCTCGTTAAATAAACAAATTGAATTTTTAAGGATTGTTTTTAGATTCCTTTGAATTCTAGAGACCGGGTCTTTATTTACTATAGTGTAAGATTCATTAGAAAAGAATTCTTCGGTTTTTTTGATGTAGTCACTTTTATTTACTAGGACTATTGTTTCGCCTTTATCTGCCTTAGTCACGCTAATGTCGTTATCTTTTATTTTTGTCTTGAAATCTTTTATTTGTTTTAGGAGGGTCTGGTCGGAATTAGTTTACATTTCTTTTACTAAACTTGGGAGTTCCTTTTTTACTTCATATTTAATGTCATTTTGTATTTCTGCCGGCAGTTTCCCTATATTTGCTTCAGATTCCGCTATTGTGATAGTTAATTCTTCCATTTTGTACGGGTTAGGCCAATTGAACTTAGTTCCTTTGTTGAGTATCTTCATTTCATTTTCAGAAAAATTGGTGTCTGATATATTAATTGTTGCGGGGTTGTTTATCTTTAAAGGGATTGAATCATTTTTTCCATTAACGGTTAACTTTTTTTGATCTTCTATTAGGTGTTTTAGTTTGTTTTCTAGAGTTTTTTGCTTTCTGTCTAAGATGTTGGAGAGTTTTTCAATAGTATGTCATTGAATGGA
Source organism: Anabrus simplex (assembly GCF_040414725.1). Taxonomy (NCBI): domain Eukaryota; kingdom Metazoa; phylum Arthropoda; class Insecta; order Orthoptera; family Tettigoniidae; genus Anabrus; species Anabrus simplex. The sequence goes on from NC_090266.1 coordinate 210,376,422, forward strand.
GCTCCAGTCTAAAGGCGATGTAAAATGGGATATACTTAAGTGTGCTTTGTAGAGCTGTAAGTTTAGTAGCGATTTTTTTCTGTACGGTAACTTTAATTCGTTTCTTAGCCATATTTTGTTTACTCTGTTTTGGGTGTCAAGAGATTTTGAACTTGATGTATTCTTTCTGTGTTTTGGACGTCAGTGTGTTTTAGAATTAAGAGTTACTCCATTTTAACATTGCAAATCGTATTGTCATAATTTTTAATGTGTATATTATTCTTATGTTTTAAATATTGTTATCAGTGAAATTTGATTTACATTCAATGTAATGAAATTTGTAACAACATTCCAAATATGACAAACCTTGAGGGAATTGTATAGGCTGATGATGCTTGTGAATAAAAGCGAAACATGTCCCGGTAAATTAGTGTTGTAACATTACAATTTAGCGACACAAACTGTAATTTGTATTGAAAAGGTGGATCAAAACAACCAACAAATTGTTAGTATTTCATAGCATAGTTCAATACGGGTCTAATAATGAGATTAGTTACATGTAATGTGATAGCCAACTAGGCAAAAACTAAGACAAACAGGTATATTAACCTCAAGGTTCAAGTCAGTAAGATTGCTAAAGATATCTGGTTTTTGAAAGAATGTTTAAGGTACGGTGTAATACCGAAATTCTTAAGGTCTACCAAAGAAAGAACATATCAAGTTCAAAATCTCTTGACACCCAAAACAGAGTAAACAGAATATGGCTAAAAAACGAATTAAAGTTACTGTACAGAAAAAAATCGCTACAAAACTTACAGCTCTACAAAGCACACTTAAGTATATCCCATTTTACATCGCCTTTAGACTGGAGCTCCATTCAATGACATACTATTGAAAAACTCTCCAACATCTTAGACAGAAAGCAAAAAACTCTAGAAAACAAACTAAAACACGTAATAGAAGATCAAAAAAGTTAACCATTAATGGGAAAAATGATTCAATTCCTTTAAAGATAAACAACCCCGCGACAATTAATTTATCAGACACCAATTTTTCTGAAAATGAAATGAACATACTCAACAAAGGAACTAAGTTCAATTGGCCTAACCCGTACAAAATGGAAGAATTAACTATCACAATAGCGGAATCTGAAGCAAATATAGGGAAACTGCCGGCAGAAATACAAAATGACATTAAATATGAAGTAAAAAAGGAACTCCCAAGTTTAGTAAAAGAAATGTAAACTAATTCCGACCAGACCCTCCTAAAACAAATAAAAGATTTCAAGACAAAAATAAAAGATAACGACATTAGCGTGACTAAGGCAGATAAAGGCGAAACAATAGTCCTAGTAAATAAAAGTGACTACATCAAAAAAACCGAAGAATTCTTTTCTAATGAATCTTACACTATAGTAAATAAAGACCCGGTCTCTAGAATTCAAAGGAATCTAAAAACAATCCTTAAAAATTCAATTTGTTTATTTAACGAGCAAGAACAACAAAAAATGGTCAACATGAACCCAACTTTACCCAAGGCAAAAGCACTACCTAAGGTACACAAAAACAATACACCCATTCGACCAATTATAAACAGCAGAAATAGCCCAACATATAAAATATCAAAATTTATACATCAGTTCCTCAAAAAGCATTATAAGTACCAGAGTAACTCCTCAATTAAAAACTCAATTGAATTTTGCGAAAGATTAAAAAATTTCAACTTGCAACCCCATCATAGAATGAGCTCGTTTGACATTTCCAATATGTATTCAAATATCTCCATTAAAGAAACGATCAAAATTATTAACACAAACCTTTCCAAATATAGCAACTTAAGTAAGCTAGAAGTAGATGAATTTATTACACTACTTAAATTTGTATTAAATAACAACTATTTCACCTTTAACAATAAAATTTACCACCAATTAAGTTTAGCCATGGGTGACCCCAGCTCAGGAATATTAGCAGATATTTATATGGATAACATAGAACATAGCATAATTAAACCAAACATAGAAGGAATCTGTCTTTGGCTGAGATTTGTTGACGATACATTTGTAATAACAGACTACCGAAAAAATAACAGCGAAAAAATCCTTGAATTTTTAAACAACATCGATAGATACGTAAAATTTACCAAAGAAGAGGAAAAAAACCACTCATTGAATTATCTAGATATTACTGTAACACGCTTAAAATCCAAATTTGATTATCAGATATACAGAAAACCAACACACACGCCAATAACAATAAGAAATGACTCACTCCACCCCAAATCCCACAAACAAGCAACCTTTTTCAGTATGGTCTACAGAGCCTACAAAATACCCTTATCACCTGTGAATTTTACAAAAGAAATAAATTTTATAAAAGAACTAGCACTAGCCAATGGATATAAAGCAGACATAGTAAATCGAATCATCAACAAAGTAAAGCTCAAAATAGCCACAAACCTCGCACCGGAAAAGACTAAAAAATCCAAATACGCAACCTTCACTTACACCAGTTCAAAGATTCACCAAATAGCAAACTCACTCAAAAAACGGGATATGCAAATAGCCTTTAAAACATATAACACTAACAAAAACTTATTTTTTAACCATAACACAGTAAATGCCTACAATAACAAATTTCCAGGCTCTGGAATATGCAGACTAACATGCGCGCAGTGTAAATCTTCATATGTTGGCCAAACTGGATGCAGGTTCCTAACCAGATACATGGAACACTTTAACGCCTTAAAACACAATAAATACTCCGCAATGAGTAATCATATGAAAGAAACCAGCCATCATTACACCTTAATAGACAAAGACCTTATAATAATCAAAAGAATCGAAAAGTGGAAGCTAATGACAGAGTTCGAAAACATATATATTTAATTGGATCAATACTTTAATAAAGGAAAAAACTTGAATTACGCGGTCAAAATAAAAAGTCCGTTAATAGTGCAGTTGCCAACATTATTACAAAATGTCAAATCAGATAAAAGCAAATTCTTTAAAATATTCAATCTAAATGCACTCACAACTGAAACCATTTCGGCAACGTAAAAAAGTCCCCCTCCACATAACACGCCAAAGCTTAATGCCCCGCCTGCAGGATCGTCCTCTACCCCCACCTCGACAACAGATAACAATTCCCTACCACATAGCACGTCAATAGCAAACGCCCCGCCCAACATCTCTTCCCCTCAACCCCCTACCCGCCCTTCACAACAGCTCTTTCATACGTACAACACAAGGAGTAGAACCACAACAGACATTAGTCGCAGTAACGCAATAAGGTCCACAAGATTCTGTAGCAGCAGACAAAGGGGTAAGTGATAATGCAACATCAACACTCACATTACAAGCACAACACACACACAATATTACTAAAGTTCATTTCCATTTGTTCCAGATGCTTCTTCCATTCTATAAATCGAAAGAAACATAATCAGATACTCAAAATTTGGATTGAAGCCCCTTTTAACCATAACTTACATCAAAACAATCAACTTCCAACGGAGAGTCTGGTCGCTACAAACAAGAATTAAATATGTCAATACTTCCTCTGATTAAATTGCCAAACTGCAGCAGCAAGCCTAGTCAAATCTAGAAGCCATTTTCCAACGAACCCAAGACTTCAATTCTAGATTATCATCATGACTCTAATCACGCATGATTCAAAATTACAGTCTTTTAAAATAACATTATTTAGAGACACAATTCTTAATTAAAATTCTCAATACTGAAATGTTACTGTATTCTAGAAACCAACGCACTTCAAAAACTATAGCTCCTATATATTAACATCCAATATTTATATTTATGACTCAAATTTTAATGCCAAATTATAGTTGAATCAATTTTATTTTAACATTGCAAACAATTTTTAGCCAAATTTTCAAATTGTAAAAACGGTGTTTTGGACATCAGTGTGTTTTAGTATTAAGAGTTACTCCATTTTAACATTGCAAATCATATTGTCATAATTTTTAATGTGTATATTCTTCTTATGTTTTAAATATTGTTATCACTGAAATTAGATTTACATTCAATGTAATGAAATTTGTAACAACATTCCAAATATGACAAACCTTGAGGCAGTTGTATAGGCTGACTAGCTGATGTACCCGTGCTTCGCTACGGGATTCTCAGAAAGACTGACTTTGTGGTTTTCCTAACTGAAATCAACATAGGCCATTAGAAACACGTGAGTATGAATGTAGCGATTAAAAGCAATGCTATCATATAAAATACTCGATCAAATGGAAAGCCGCACGTTTTATTACTTTTAATGAACAGTGCTGCGGTTAGATTGCGGTGCCAATCTAATAGTCCAAAGTTCCAGAGCTGGGATGACCAGGCCGCAGATTGCCATGAACACTCATCTGCCATTATTCTGCTAAATATGCACACTGTTCATTCCAATCAGTGCCTCAAAAGAGGGGTTGAATAGCCTGAATGCTATGATGATCCAGTGTGTTACGTACCAGTAGTATCAGAAAATTTATAAACCAGGGGAGTGGCATGCTAAAGAAGAAACTTATCTAACTCCCCAGCTACTTCCCATCATTATTCAGGCAGGCTGTTACACTCTGTCCGACTGGGCGAGTTGACCGTGTGGTTAGCGGTGCGCAGCTGTGAGCTTGCATCCGAGAGATAGTGGATTCGAACCCCATTGTCGGCAGCGCTGAAGATGGTATTCCGTTGTTTCCCACTCTCACACCAGTCAAATGCTGGGCCTGTACCTTAATTAAGGCCTAAGGCACTCCTAGGCCTTTCCTGTCCCATCGTCGCCATAAAACCTATGTCGGTGCGACGTAAATCAAATAAAAAATACTCTGTACGCAGCAGTAATCCTATCTACTGGAGATGAGGGGCAACAGAAGCCACAAAGCACATCACGACAAACAATGGTCAATGTAATGTTATTGTTGATCAATGTTATGAGATTTCTATATTGTAGGCCTTCACATTAGTTTTCTTTCGACTCTGTGATTTGTAAAATATTTTATACCATAAACTGTAGTTTCTTATTCTCCGACTTTACATACCGATTTTTATTAAATACTGTTTACCCATTTTCTCGTTACTCGGCGCTGATAGGGACTTAGTAACAAAAATCCAAATTCATGAATATCTTTGTGATCATAGCCAGTACAGCAACAATGCATAAGACATGAAAATAGGAAATTTAATACTATATAACCTTAGTTATGTAGAATTCATCGATTACACCTCTAATAAAAAATAATTGAGAATTAAATTTTAGGCCTTCCCCTAAACTACCATTTCACTCAGTGTGAATAAAATAATTTACAGCCTAGACTATAGCGCCTTATTTCCTGACTTTGCATACCGATTTTCATCAAGATAGGACTACTAATAACAACAATATTTGAGAATTAAATTTTAGGCCTTCCCCTAAACTACGATTTTTCGCAGCGTGAATACAATTATTGACAGCCTAGATTGTAGCAATTTATTCCCCAACTTTGCATACCCATTTTCTTTAAAATACGACCACTAATAACATAAATAGTTGAGACATCAATTTTAGGCCTTCCCTTAAACTACCATTTCACTCAGCGTGAGTAAAATGATTTATAGCCTAGATTGTAGAGGCTCATCCCCCGACTTCACATACCGATTTTCATTAAATTCTCTTCAACCGTTTTCTCGTGATGCGTGTACATACATACAGACAGACAGACAGACAGACAGACAGACAGACAGACAGACAGACAGACAGACAGACAGACAGACAGAAATTACGGAAATGTAAAAAGTGCATTTTCTTGTTACTATGGACATGACCGATACAGAAATACCATTATTTTCAAATTCTGAGCAATGTACAGACAAAACTCTTATTTTATATATATAGATGATGCTTGTGAATAAAAGCGATACATGTCCCGGTAAATTAGTGTTGTAACATTACAACTTAGCAACACAAACTGTAATTTGTATTGAAAAGGTGGATCAAAACAACCAACAAATTGTTAGTATATCAGAGGCTCTCACGTCGTGGACTTTGCCCTGTTGAGTCTCCTCTTTTTCCGGGGCTGAATTCAATCTTCCTACTGGCATATGGTTGCATGCTGGGACTAGTGTCCTGGTCAGGTGGCACCCTCGTTTGTTGGTTGTCGTCACTACGAATATCCCATCGTCCCATAGAGTTGCTATCTTCACGACGCCGGAGCCGCCATCACTGCTTGCAGGCTTCACGCATGTCTCTGGAGCTGTCGTGCTTTCACACAGGCACTCGGTTTTTCCGCTGGGCCTTGAACTACGAACTTCACCATTGCTACAATGATCCCGTCGTCCCGTGGAGTTGCCATCTTCATGACGCCGGAGCCACCATCACTGCTTGCAGGCTTCATCCGTGTCTCCAGAGCTGTCATATTTTCACACAGCACACTCGCTGTTTCCGCCGGGCCTTGAGCTATGGACTCCACCATCGCTACAATGATCCCGTCGTCCCGTGGAGTTGCCTTTTTCACGATGCCGGAGCCGCCGTCACTGCTTGCAGGCTTCACCTGTGTCTCCAGAGCTGTCATACTTTCACACAACACACTCACATTTTCCACTGGGGCTTGAACTATGGACTCCACCGAGGCTCGTACTTCGTTGTTCAAAGACTTGGTTTGGTCCTTTATTCCTTAAGACTGGGCCTCAATTTTACACTCGAGTTTTTCGGATTTGACCTCGATTTTACCCTCGAGTTTTTCGGACTGGGCCTAAATCAACTCAGTTAGTTGTGCAAACATAGTGCTTACCCGGTCGTTGGTTTCTTCCTCCGAGCTGACTGCAAAGTCGAAACTGCCTGGGTCCTCCTCTTGGTCTGTCAAACCCTGGCGCAGCCTCTGCTGTAGGTCCGCTTTGCTTCCAGCCGTCGGTAAACCTCGGGATGCCAGCGCTTTCCATAAAATCGCCACGGTCATTTGTTTGATCTTCATTGCCGAGTCTTGAATTGTTGTTAAGTCCTGTCATGGTCGCCAATTTATCGTTCTGCCGTGCGATTTTATTTTACATAAATAAATATCACACAAGATCACATTCACTTCCTTGTATAAATTACTTTATTTACACTTGAAGTCACAACATTCATTTATACATACTAGCAAGTGACAATGCAACTCTTAATAGCGGAGTACCCTGAAGTCGATTCTGACAAGTACAGATATCAACAATACTGACGCGCGCACTATAACATACTCTCTCTTGAACTCACCGAATCCACCTCGGAGTCCAACAGTCATTACATGTGACTAATGTAACAAATAAGGGAATTAAAAACAAAAAAAAGTGATAACAACGTTATTGTAACCAAGGCGGATAAAGGCGAATCAATAGTCTTAGTAAATAAAAGTGACTACATTAAAAAACCGAAGAGTTCTTTTCTAATGAATCTTACACTATAGAAAATAAAGGCCCGGTCTCTAGAATTCAATGAAATCTAAAAACAATCCTTAAAAATTCAACTTGTTTATTTAATGAGCAAGAACAACAAAAAATGGTTAACATGAACCCGACAATACCTAAGGCAAAGGCACTACCCAAGATACACAAAAACAACACACCCATTCGACCTATCATAAACAGCAGGAATAGCCCAACATATAAAATGTCAAAATTTATACATCAGTTTCTTAAAAAACATTATGAGTTCTATAATAATTCCTCAATTAAAAATTCAATTGAATTTTGCGAAAAACTAAAGAACTTCAACTTACAACCCCACCATAGGATGAGCTCATTTGACATTACTAATATGTATTCAAACATCCCTATTAAAGAAACAGTGGAAATTATTAATTCAAACCACTCCAAACATAGTAACCTAAGTAAGCTCGAAATAGATGAATTTATTAAACTACTTAAATTCGTATTAAATAATAACTATTTCACTTTTAACAACAAAATTTACCACCAGTTGAGTTTAGCTATGGGTGACCCCAGCTCAGGGATATTAGCAGATATTTATATGGACAACATGGAACATAGAATAATTAAACCGAATATGGAAGGACTCTGTCTTTGGCTAAGATTTGTAGAGGACACGTTCATAATAATAGATAACCGGAAAAATAATAGCGAAAAAATCTTAGATTTTTTAAATAATATGGACAGTTACATAAAATTTACTAAAGAAGACAAAAAAGACAATTCATTAAATTTCCTGGACGTTACCGTAACACGCTTAAATTCTAAATTCGATTTTCAAATATTCAGAAAGCCGACACAAACTTCAATAACAAGAAGAAATTATTCATTCCACCCAAAATCCCACAAACAGGCAACCTTTTTTAGTATCGTCTACAGAGCTCACAAAATACCCTTATCACCCGTGAATTTCACGAAGGGACTAAATTTTATAAAAGAACTATCACTAGTCTATGGATACAAAATAGAGATGGTAAATTGAATCATCAATAAAGTAAAACTCAAATTAGCCACAAATCTCGCACCAGGAAAGAGTAAAAATCAAAATACGCAACTTTTACTTACACGAGTTCAACGATTCATCAATAGCAAACCCACTGAAAAAACGGGATATGCAAATAGCCTTCAAAACACACAACACCAATAAAAACTTATTCTTTAATCATAACATAGTAAACTCCAACAATAACAAATTTCAATGCTCCAGAATATACAGACTATCATGCACACAGTGTAAATTTTCATATGTTGGCAAAACGGGCCGCAGCTTCCATACTAGATACATGGAATACTTTAACACCTTAAAACACAATAAATATTCCACAATGAGTAACCATATGAAAGAAACTGGCCACCAATATACCTCAATATATAAAGACCTCACAATAATCAAAAGGATTTAAAAAGGGAAGCTAATGATGGAGTTTGAAAATATATATATTTATTTGGACCAATATTTTAATAAGGAAAAAAACCTGAATGACGTGGTCGACATAAAAAGTCCGTTAATAGAGCAATTGCCAATATTATTACAAACGTTCAAATCAGATAATAGTAAATTCTTTAAGATATTTAACCTGAAAACTCCCACCACAGAAACTACTTCGACAATGCATAAAGATTCCCCTCCACACAACACGCCAAGGCCCAACGCCCCGCCTACAGTCTCCTCCCCTACCCCCACCTCGATAACAGATAAGGACTCCTCACCACATGATAGCCAATATCTAACGCCCCGCCTAATATTTCTTCCACTAAATCCCCTACCCGCCTTTCACAACAGCTTTTCCATACGTATAACACAAGGAGTAGAACCACAACAGATAACAGTCACCGTAATGTAACAAAGTCCACAAGGTTTTGTAGTAGCAGTCAAAGGGGTAAGTGAATACATACCATCAGATCACTGTAAAAGCACAATAACACACATTATTCATATAAATTTCCTTTGTTACAGATGCGCCATCATTCAAATATTATGAAAGAAACGAATCAACTCCTCAAGATTTTGGATTGACGTCCTTTTGACTAAAACTCTCATAAATACAAACTACTACCAACGGAAAATCTGATCATAAAAACAAGACTAGTTCGATGGAACTAACTAATTCAACATTTTACTGTTCAAAACTATTAAATTACAGTAGCAAGCCTCAAAATTAAAACTTGAGGCTGAATTCCAACGTATCCAAGATTTTAATCCTCTGACACCAATAAGTTTTAACTATAATTACAACTCATATTTTAACATACAAGTCAAATTACAATTGTTTTTAATAAACTAGAACTTTGAGAAAACAATTTTAGCCAAATTTTCTACATTTGAAGATACTGTGTTTTGGACGTCAGTATCTTTAGAATTAACGGTTATTCCAATTTTAGTATAGTCATTCATATTGTTAAACTATTAATGTGTTCATAAATATCTATGTTTATATATTTTATTACTTAATTTTAGAATTATAATTAAGCACAAATTTGTCAAAGCAAATCAAATATTGACAGGTCTTAACCTTGAAATGATTATATAGGCTGAGGATGCTTGAAATTCAAGCGAAACATGTCCCTATAAAATAGTGTTGTAGCATTATGATCTAAGAACATAAAACCAATTGTATTGAAAAAGTGGAATAAAAAATCACAATATTGTAAACATATTAAGTCCAACAGTCACTCACGCAGTCCATCACCTGCCTTCGAGTCCAACATTGAACTGAGTCCTAAGAACTGCCTCTCACTGACTGACAGCTCAATATATATACTATTCGATCAACCATCTAGAATTATTGATTTCTGGAAGAGTTCATACAACACTCTAATGAACACACTCGAAACATTGATCGAGCAGCTAGTCGAATAGGTACTCGAACTTTCGTTTTCTGTTTACAAATATACACAGAAATTTCTCTAACATTCCTAATGTCTACATGTATCTGGTTAATAAACCTACTGTAAGTTTCCAGAACCCTTCATATATACCAACTTATAGTACAATAAATCTAATATACAAATATTGTAGAATTCTCTACCACTCGAACATATAGATTTTGAGGTTAAACGTACACACACTACGTTTTTGAGGTTATACAAATTTATACTACATATTTACAGGGAAACCATGTACTAGTCATGTTTAACATTTAATAAAAGATAATTTAGCATTAAATAAACTACAATTAAAATATATTAAATACGATAATAGAAGGTTTTACACCAGTTAACGATGTCGTACGTACGACAATACTACCAGCCTCGGAGAACGCCCATCTTAAATACTTGAAATTATCTATCTGTTTGAACTTTGTATCCCCAGTCTGACATTCATTTCCCTTGGATTTCTTACCTACTGATTTCAATTTAGCCTTGGAGAGGCTAGTTTTTTATGTCATACTCATTGCACCTATTTTCAAATTCCAAGATATTATACTGCAGGCTTTTGGCACAATCTCTCATTAAGACCAACTAGTCAAGCATAGGCCAAACTGCTTACTACATTTTCACCTAACTGAATTCCTTCCTGCCAATTAATACCTTTCAGCAGATGTTTCATCTAAACTGTGAACAACATGTAAGCACTTTGAACCAACAACTCATTCTACCATCAGTTCTCAGCTTCAGCCCAGTTGTCAACATAAATGCTTTTGGTTGATTTTAATAACCTACCCTTAATCCCATAGTCCCCCCGGTACTGCAAACCTCTTTTCCCTTGCTACATTGTTATATGCCTTCTCCAGATCTACAAAACATACATATAACTGTCTATTTCTCTCATAGCATTTTTCAATTACCCTGGCATATACTAAAAATTGGATCCTGACAGCCTGTGGTCTGAAACCATACTGGTTTGCATTCAACTTCCTCTCAACTACTGATCGCATCCTCCCTTCCAAAATCCCTGTGAACACCTTGACTGGTGTACTGATAAATGAGATACCTCAAAAGTTTTGCAATCCTTCCGTTTCCCTTGCTTATAGATAGGTGCAATTACTGCTTTTATCCAATCAGAAGGTACCTTTCTAACCTTACTAACACTCAATGCCAATCTTATTATTCTATACGGCCATTTCATCCCTGCCCTCTCGTTATACTTCACCATTTCAAGTTTAATTTCCTCTATTCCTGCTGCTATATAACAATGGAGTTTATTTACCATCCTTCCCACTTCCTGAAGTGAAATTTCACCAACATCATTGCCCTCTTCGCCATGAACTTGGTTGTTCGCGACATCAGCTGGAAGATTTCTTTTACAATGAAAAGATTCCCTGGGATCTATTATGAGTTCACCTGATTTACCAAAAATATTATTAATTTCCTTTTCCCCTCCCTTTCTAAGGCTCTTTATTACTGTCCAGGAAGGCTTCTCTTCTGCTTGATGTAGCCCTTCCAGTTTATTACCAAAATCTTTCCACAACTTCTTCTTAGATTCAACAACATACAGGGAAACTTGCCGACACATACAGAGAAACTTGCCAGAAAAGCCAGATCCTTAAATCAAGATCTATGTACAATGATCTGGGTTCCAGGGAAGTTCTCAACTCATGAGTCAAACGTTACCCAATTGCAACAGTCAAGTTTTAGGGAGGAAGGGGGTCTGAGATTGCTCTTGGTAAACTGTCAGAGTATAGTAAATAAACAATTAAATTTCGGAACATTGATGGAATTTTATGAGACTGATGTGGTGATAGGAGTGGAATCGTGGTTGAGAGAAGGGGTGGGTAATAGAGAAGTATTTCCAGAAGGATATACAGTCTATCGTAGAGACCGAGGAGATAAAAAGGGAGGGGGGGTGTTTATTCTGGTGAAGGAAACTTACTGTTCACATGAATGGTTTACCGATGAAAGGGATGAAATATTAGGGAAAAAGTTTGTGATAATATGAAGGAGGTGGGAATTATAGGAACATACAGGCCTGGAAGAGAGGAAAGAGACATGGGGAAATATTTGAGAAAATAATAGATTATTCTCATAAAACAAAAATGATATGGTAATAATTGGAGGAGATCTAAACTTGCCTGAAGTGGAATGGAATGGAGCTGCATGTGAAGCCCATGAACAGAAACTGGCAAATAAGTTAATTTGGGAGGGAGGATTTACACAATTAGTACAAGAACCGACACATCTCAATAACTTGCTAGATGTATTCTTGGTTAAACCATGGGAAATTGTTGATAAAACTGAGGTAATTGAAGGAATAGGTGACCATAAGGCTGTAATAATGGATGTAGGACTTGTACCAAAAATGCTTAATAAGAGAGTCACACAAGACAAGAAATTATACAAAAAAACTAAAGTTGATGAATTTGGGACTTACCTTAAATCACAATTCAGTTGTTGGATAAGCGAAGGGAATAATGTGGATACACTTTGGGCTAAATTTAAAGGAATCATTTGGGAAGGAGAGAAGAGATTTGTACCTGTTAAGAAGGGTAAAATGACCTCAGACGCTGTTTATTATACAAGGGAAATAAGAAAATTAAAAAGAAAATGTAGAATAGTAAACAGAAAAATCAAAGATGGTCGGGAGAATAGAAAAACTAGAAAACAGCTAATGAGGGAACTGAATAGAGTGAAAAAGGAAGCAAAAGAGAATTATATGAATGGCATACTTCAAGAGGGTAATGACCACAAATGGAAATGGAAAAAGCTGTATTCATATATTAGGAATCAAAAAGGAAAAGGAATCCAAATTCCTACAACGGTGGGAGAAGGGGGTGAACACTATTTAACAGATACTGAGAAAGAAAAATCTATTTGGTAGGGAATTCAGAGATTCAGTAGAAGATTGTCAGGAGTTGGAAACCGTAACAGAAGGTAGAGAGGGAGAGACACATAGGGAAACAAGAAGCTTCTCGTTCACAAATGAAGATATTTTCAGAGAAGTCCAACTGCTTCAGCAAGGAAAAGCAGCAGGAAGTGATCAAATTACTGGGGAGCTTTTAAAGACAATGGGGTGGTACATAGTGCCTTATTTAAAATTTCTCTTTGACTATGTCATAAATAATAGTGTAATACCAAAGGAATGGAAGGAATCTATAAGAATACCAATTTATAAAGGAAAGGGTGATAAAAGGAAACCAGAGAACTACAGACCAATCAGCCTGACCAGTATAGTTTGTAAAATACTGGAGAGTTTAATATCAAAGTACATCAGAGGGATATGTGATGATAAAAATTGGTTCATGAGGAGCTAGTATGGATTTAGAAAGAAATTTTCTTGTGAGGCACAACTGGTGGGATTTCAGCAGGACATATCAGATCAGTTGGATTCAGGAGGCCAGTTAGATTGCATAGCCATAGATCTTTCCAAAGCCTTTGATAGAGTGGAACATGGAATATTATTAAAGAAATTGGAGGAAATAGGATTGGACGTAAGGGTTATACGTTGGATAAGAACGTTTCTAAATTCAAGGGTTCAGAATGTCAAAGTAGGAAATAATATATTACAGAAAGAGAAAGTTTGGAAGGGAATTGCACAGGGTAGTATAATTGGTCCGTTACTTTTCTTAATATACGCAAATGATTTAGGGAACAATATAACATCAAAAATAAGATTGTATGCAGATGACATAATTGTTTATAGGAAAATAAATAACATTGAGGATTGTTCAGAATTACAAAGGGACCTTGAGAGTATCCAACAATGGGTTGAAGAAAATAATATGAAGGTTAATGGAGGCAAATCAACTGTTACAACATTTACAAACTGGAGTTTTAAAACTGAATTTGAATATACTTTGGATGAGGTAGTTATCCCAAAAGATGGCAAATGCAAATACTTAGGTGTGAGATTTGAAAGTAATTTGCACCCGGAAGGGTCATGTTGATGACATTGTTGGGAAAGCATACAGATCGTTACATGTCATAATGAGGCTACTTAAAGGATGCAACAAAGAATTAAAAGAAAAAAGTTACTTAAGTATGGTTCGTCCATTATTGGAATATGCAAACAGTGTTTGGGATCCTCACCAAGAATACCTAATAAAAGAACTAGATGGTGTGCAGCGGAAAGCAGCAAGATTTGTAACAGGGGATTTCAGGAGAAAGAGTAGTGTATCAGAAATGTTAAATGAACTAAGGTGGGAAACTTTAAGTAAGAGAAGGGAGAAAACTAGACTTATAGGATTATATAGAGCCTATACAGGAGAAGAAGCATGGGGAGAAATCCGTGAGAGGCTTCAGTTAGAAAATAATCAGCAGAACTGACCACAAGTATAAAATTAGAAGGAATTTTAGCAGAAGCGATTGGGGTAAATTTTCATTCATTGGGAAGTGCATGAAGGAGTGGAACAGTTTACCAGGGGTAGTGTTTGATCCTTTTCCAAAATCTGTACAGATATTCAAGAAGAGAATGAACAGAGAAAATAAATGAAATGTTAGAGGGCATTCGACCAGTGCAGGATATTGTAAATAAAAAATGTGTGTGATTAAATTAATTCCATCCCCTGGTCTATGGAGTTTGGACTACCCTAAAATACATAAAGAAAACATACCCATGAGACCAGTCATAAATTACAGAGCTAGCCCAACCTACAAACTTTTGCAATTCATTCAGAAATTCCTTAAAGAAGCATTACTAATTTTTAGCAAACAAGACAGTACGAAACTCAATAGAATTTTGCAATAGAACTAAAGAATTAAAGATTGAACAACACCATACTCTTACTTCATTTGATATAACAAACATGTATGTAAACATTCCCACTAAACAAACAGTAGAAATAATCGAATCCAACCTAAAAACTACAGGAATTTGAGCATCCTAGAAATAGAAGAATTCATGAACCTACTTGAATTTGCCATCAATATCAATTATTTTAAATTCCATGATACCATATACCAGCAACAAGGCCTACCTATGGGATCTCCTGCCTCCGGGATACTAGCTGAAATTTATATAGATCACCTGGAATATACATCAATCAGTAAAATAGAAAACATTCTTCTGGTGCAGATATGTTTACAATATTTTTGTAACCATCGACAACAGATCCACAGACACAAACACCCTATTAGACAAACTCAACACATTGGACCCCCAGATAAAATTCACTAAAGAGATTGAGAACAACTGCACCTTAAATTACTTGGACCTAACAATAACCAGACGTGAAAACCATTTATCTTACAAAATCTACAGGAAACCCACACATACCCCAAATACCATAAAAATCGATTCCATCCACCCCAACACACATTAAAGAGCAGCTTACCACAGTATAGTATACAGAGCCTATAACATACCGATGACAACAAAAGATCTAAATTATGAGCTACAACTAATGCACGATATAGCCAAATACAATGGGTACAGTAAAGAAATGGTCAATAAAAACATTCATAAGATTAAATTCCAGCCCAAAACCTAATTAACAAAAACAGACAAACCCAAGGAAGATTATGCCTTATTTACCTTAAACAATACAAACTTATACCCCATAAGTAATGTTTTTAAGAAGTTCAACCTGAAAATAGCATTTAAAAACCATGCACAACAGCACCAATATTTTACATAACGCCAAGACAGTTAACAACAACAATAAATACAACCAATCAGGAGTTTACCGTATCAAATGCAACAATTGCGAAACAAGTTATATTGGACGTACAGGCAGAAACTTCATAATCCGCTGCAACAAACATTTAAACGCAATAAAACATAACCACTTTTTATCAATAGGTCAGCATATCGAAGAATTCAAACACAGGTTTACGGACATCGAGAATGATATGAAAATATTAAAGATAAATTCTAAGGGCCCCCTGCTTAACATAACTGAAGATTTCTACATTTCCCTAGACTAATATGCTAATGCTAATTGCAATATAAATGACATAACAGAGAAAACAATATCATCTTCAACAAAGTTATTCCTGCCCTTAAAAATGATTACCTCAAAATATTAAAAAAACATAACACAGCAAGCTCCAATAAACCAACGAACGACAAGCCCAACTCCACCCCTAGCCCCACAATAGCCACTCCCCCTACCCCTCCATCCACACCCCTCACTACAGCGAACATATGTCCAAGGCGAACATGTAGCAGTATGCAGCAAGCTCCCAAACAGAACGTCACCCAACCACAACAACAAAAACAGCAGTAAGCACAAATTAACTCTCGCACACAACTTCAGGCATTCCTTCAAACATACAACACTTTACTCATATGAGTTTATCTTTCACAGATAACTACAGCACTGGTACACAAATATAAACAAGGAAGAAGTTACCGCCAAAAATCTATATCCAACCATATTAAAAAAAAAAATCCAAGACGTCATCATCTGCTTCTAACTTTTGAAAACAAGTTTACAGCAGAGCCACATATTGTCTCTATCCACAATATTGGACCATTTAATGACGTGGGTTTTTATTACAAGCATACATGAAGACATTTTAAAATCAAATAGAACATTCTCAAGAACCCACACCACTGTTTACAAGCTCAAAAATCTATCATCATAAACATAGGCGCCCCAGACCCTAACGAGGAAGTCTGAAGAAGGAATACGCAAGACATGAACTTTTAAATTCAACAAGTGTTTTATATACATGTTTTCAGTGTTTTTAGTGTGTTTAATGTGCACGTACAATTAGTTTTAAGCTTAGGTTAATGTTTTTACTACCATATTTTAATCTCACGTAATCACAAATGAAATGACGATAACATCCAACTCATGTCCCCATTAGACATTCGGATGTGCTAATGGATGATGACATCTTTTTAGATAAGTAACACAAACCAATGCCTAATAGATGTAATATCATGATTTGTCAGCTGATGTTGACCAAATAGAGTCAAAACCGGTACTGATGTAAGTCTACATTTACAATAAACAGTATTGACAGGTGGAATCTCTTTCTTATCCATATACGTGTAACCAGTCAATACTGACATGAAACTCATAAATAATGATACACATAAATAATGATTCCATTTCTTTCGCCGAGTTGTTTCCAAGGAATCCTTCACTTTTCAAATGGGAGTGGGACTCTGTTACTGCCATAGGTTGAGGCTTGCTTAAAACATTCTGAGCGTGCTCAGCAAAAATTCTCTGAAACAGGATGCTACACTTACTTACATATAGTCCCAGTGAGGATCACTTCTCTAATGGATTAGAAACAACTGGCAGATTGTATAGTCCCAGCTGCCTGAGCACAAGAAGGGACATGACTTTGAATATATCTGATTTGCCCATTTTCATTCCATCGCAACTAGTATCCTGACTCTCAGGACCACTTATACGCCACTCAGCCGTTGCCCATGGTTCACGAACTAGGACATTACTACAGTAACCCACACTATGAACCAAAGACACATTGCATAAGAAGGAAAAAATGTATGGTAGCATAAGTGAAAAAAGCTTCCTATAGCATATGCCTACAAGACAGTCGGTTGGTCAAAGCGGCAGATTGCTGCAAAATTAGGGATTTCTGGTTTTGGAGTTTGCTCTGCTTTGAAGCAAAGTTCAAGTATGTAGTGGACAAATATCAATATAGTTGGTCTGTTATTGGACATTATAAATTTTCCACTTAACTCATTCCTGGTTGCCAGCGTTTTGCCCCAGTGTGCTAAGTTTGGTTTATCAGTTGGTAAATAGCACACCTGTGAAGACACATGGCTAGTGCGTACCGTGGAGGCCACTGCATAGGCTACACGGAGCTACCGGCAGTGCCAATGCACTATGAGAGACTTTGTCTCCTTTTCAAAATTGATGCCTGCCTGGCCATCAGACGATAAAGATGTTGATTCCTATAGGGAACCTGAAATATTTGTTCCGAATGAGTAAATTTATAATACCAACATAGTTGGTTATTTGACATAAATTTTCCACCTTACTCTTTCCTAGTTGCCAGCGTTTCACCCCAGTGTGCTAAGTTGGGCTCATCAGTTGGTAAATGGCACACCTACCAAGACGCATGGCTAGGGCAAACCGTGGAGGCCACTGTGTAGGCTACATTTAGCCACCGGCAGTGCCAGTGCACTATGAGAGAGTGTCTCATTTTCAAAAATTGATGCCTGCCTGGCCACCAGATGATAAAGATGTTGATTCCCATAGGGAACCTGAAATATTTGTTCCGAATGAGTAAATTTATTATACCAGTATAGTTGGTCCGTTATTGGATATTTCCTCCTAACTCATTTCTGGTTGCCATCTTTATCATCTTATGTAGTGGAGTGGACATCCTAGAAGACCATCTGGTGCTGATAATAATGACATTGTGATCTGATGCAAATACACTGACTGACAGAGCAAATGCAACACCAACGAGGAGTGGTTCGAAAGGGATGAAAGTTGGGGAAAAAACAGAGTCGGCACGAGAGAATAATTGATGTTTATTTCAAACCGATATGCAGGTTACACAATGCGCACGGCATCGACTCAGTAGGATGTACGACCACCGCGAGCGGCGATGCACGCAGAAACACGTCGAGGTACAGAGTCAATAAGAGTGCGGATGGTGTCCTGAGGGATGGTTCTCCATTCTCTGTCAACCATTTGCCACAGTTGGTCGTCCGTACGAGGCTGGGGCAGAGTTTGCAAACAGCGTCCAATGAGATCCCACACGTGTTCGATTGGTGAGAGATCCGAAGAGTACGCTGGCCACGGAAGCATCTGTACACCTCGTAGAGCCTGTTGGGAGATGCGAGCAGTGTGTGGGCGGGCACTATCCTGCTGAAACAGAGCATTGGGCAGCCCCTGAAGGTACGGGAGTGCCACCGGCCGCAGCACATGCTGCACGTAGCGGTGAGCATTTAACGTGCCTTGAATACGCACTAGAGGTGACGTGGAATCATACGCAATAGCGCCCCAAACCATGATGCCGCGTTGTCTAGCGGTAGGGCGCTCCACAGTTACTGCCCGATTTGACCTTTCTCCACGCCGATGCCACACTCGTCTGTGGTGACTATCACTGACAGAACAGAAGCGTGACTCATCGGAGAACACGACGTTCCGCCATTCCCTCATCCAAGTCGCTCTAGCCCAGCACCATGCCAGGCGTGCACGTCTATGCTGTGGAGTCAATGGTAGTCTTCTGAGCGGACGCCGGGAGTGCAGGCCTCCTTCAACCAATCGACGGGAAATTGTTCTGGTCGATATTGGAACAGCCAGGGTGTCTTGCACATGCTGAAGAATGGCGGTTGACGTGGCGTGCGGGGCTGCCACCGCTTGGCAGCGGATGCGCCGATCCTCGCGTGCTGACGTCACTCGGGCTGCGCCTGGACCCCTCGCACGTGCCACATGTCCCTGCGCCAACCATCTTCGCCACAGGCGCTACACCGTGGACACATCCCTATGGGTATCAGCTGCGATTTGACGAAGCGACCAACCTGCCCTTCTCAGCCCAATCACCATACCCCTCGTAAAGTCGTCTGTCTGCTGGAAATGCCTCCGTTGACGGCGGCCTGGCATTCTTAGCTATACATGTGTCCTGTGGCACACGACAACACGTTCTACAATGACTGTCGGCTGAGAAATCACGGTACGAAGTGGGCCATTCGCCAACGCCGTGTCCCATTTATCGTTCGCTACGTGCGCAGCACAGCGGCGCATTTCACATCATAAGCATACCTCAGTGACGTCAGTCTACCCTGCAATAGGCATAAAGTTCTGACCATTCCTTCTTGGTGTTGCATTTGCTCTGTCAGTCAGTGTATAATAGAAGACTTACAGCTGTGGACATCTGTGATGAAATCAACAGAAATTGAGAACAACTAGTATCAGTGTTACTTGTGAAATATCGTTTATGTGATGTTGGGTTGTGTGGATGTGTATTTGCCAAACAGCCTCTTATAATTTGTAAACATAAATCTGAGAGGCTTCAGTGGGCCAGAGACCACAAGGACTGGACGTTGACCAGTGGAAATGTGTGTTTTTGACTGATGAGTTAAAATTTAAGAAATTTGGGTCAACATGTATGTATGTCTGTATGTATATATGTCAGTATGTCCGCTGTTTCCCAGGAAAAAGAATGCTAGAAGGCTGCCTAACAACAGCTGTGAAGCATGAGGGTGGTAGTTTTATGGGTTATTTTGGTAACAGTAAAGAGGGAGACTTGGTTAGAGTGGAAGGTATTTTAAGGATCGAGGAGAACCATCACCTTCTATTGAGCGATGTAGTTCCTGGAAATGAACTTATTGGAAGAGAGTTTGTTCTGCAGCAGAACAATGACCTAGAACACATTAAAGCTGTGCAAAGAAGTATGTAAGAAACAATGAATCATCAGGAGTTCTACGGTCACTCATTTTATAACCCATCAAGTTGATGAGTGATTAATTCAATGATAGGGCAAACAGTCTTCTGTTAAGAGTTATGAAGATCTCTGGCAAGGACTTTTCCAGACATGGTGAACTGTTACTTCAGAGATGTTGGAAAAACTAGCCAGAAGAATGCCAGATATTTGACGAGCTGTAATCAGAACAAAAGGCGGATGCATACATGAACACAGTGTTTGAAGAGTGCATCACTAAAAGACATTGTTTTCCATTATTTGAAGCATGAATTGATTTATAGTGTGTTATTTTGTATATAATCAGGCCTGTATTTCCCATTAGGCCCACTAGGCCCTGTCCAATAGCATGTCTTCCAGAGGGGTGGAACGGCTAATGGTAATGGGGAAGAAGTATAATTCAATGATGAAATTTGTTTCAACTACTGCAGGTTTGCTGGGCTAGCTGAGCTAGAAGCAAGTGCCAAGTGCATGCATGGAGATGAGTGTTTGTGTTGCTGCTATTACCCTGCAACTAACAAAAGAACCTGTGCAAAGCTTACTTCCCAAGCATTCTCTCCGAGTGGATGTCTTGACATCATGGGGAGTAGTGGTGGGGGTCACATGCTGTCTGGCCACCGTACTGTGCACACTGTGAAGCGCGGTTACACAAGAGTTTTGCTGTCACTTCTGTATCCGTTTTAGTGTTCTTGTTGTTTTGTCAGTTTTATTCACATTTCTTTCTTTATTTGTATTAATTGTAGTCCTATAATTCCTTCGCGTGTAGCGTGTACTGTATTGGTAAATGTTTTTATGTATAAATTGTTGAACAGTGTTATCTAGCGACCTTCAAGGGTCATTACTCATTACGGAGCACATTAACCAGGTGAATAAACTAAATTCTTGACTGTGTAAAAAACAGAATTAGAAGTATCGGCAGTTGCGCAACTGGTATGCCAACGCACACACACATCTAAAGCCGCTCAGCAGCGAAATAATTGACGGCAGCCCAGTCTTTCACCTATATAGTGTTGTGTACCATTTTATTCTAGTGAGAGTGTCATTTGAATGTACAGTAGTTATGGCTGCTACTTCGAAGTCTGGTAGCAAATCTAGACGGCCTGTAAGGGGACAATCCAGAGAAATAGTATATAACGTAGCTGCTCACTTACAAGAACAGAAAACAGTTCATAAACTGAATTATAATGTAGTGGCCTCAACAAGTGAAGCAACAGGGGTTTCAAAGTCACTGGTGAAACTTATTTTAGCGGAAGGGAATACGTCTATGGCGAAGGGTCGTTTGCATTTTTCTACACCTGATGGCAAGAAACAGTCCACAAGAAAAGGATCGAAACAGACGACTTCACAAAAGATGTGATACGTCGAAAAATAAGCAAATTATACGTGATGAAAAAAACTGTACCTACACTGGACAAATCGAAGCGTGTGTTAAAATCGGAAAAGATTCTTGACTGTAGCAGTGAGTACCTTCGACGGTTATTTTGTGTTGTTCATATTATGTCCTCTGTGCGTACGCTTATTGGAATAGTATATTTTTATTTTTTATTTTTAAAAATATGCTTTACAGCTTGAGTATTTTAAGTAGTTCCATTTAACTCAATGCTTAATACTTTTGGCCACTTTACATTTACTTTCGTTCTTTTAATTACATTGCGTTTCCGGCTTTAATGAAAGAATAACCTCAATCGAAGAGCCTGACTACAGCTACTTGCAGTATGTGTTAACGCCAGCTTGGCAGCTGGCATGTCTGTCAGCCAGCTGCACGTGTGCTTGTCCTTGGTTCGTCGGGTAACATCGGGATGAACCGAAACAAGCTGTGCGAACCGAAGTAGCCGAGGGTTCTTTTGTTTGTTGTCGGTTAATAGTAACAATCAGCCGCATACCTGTGTACTTTCTCAGAGTGGTTTATATCTATGCCTCATTTTACTGTTTGAGTAGAGTGAGTATAGTATATTTGAAATAAACAGACGTGAATGTTACCCAGAGACGGACAGTAAATTAAATAGTAGTGGGAAGTCCAATCATGGTGGTGCACATTATACAGTAAAACGTTGTTAATTCGATATCATTGGGATGCAAAAATTGGACTTAGAACGAATTGATTTCATATTAACCGCCAACTCGTAGCACAGAAATGCCAACCCTTGCCACTTCAAACAGTATTCTGAAACCCGTTACTGCATGCAGTTAACGTTGATTCAGAGTTTAAACTTTTCAAATGCCATGGGTAAAAACTGTTTCCAAAATGTACCCAGCAAGCTGCACTTACAGTATTCAAATAATGCACTTGGATAACTCTCTATCAGACATAACCTCTTGGAACGAAAGAAT
The DNA here is from genome assembly GCF_040414725.1 of Anabrus simplex. Lineage (NCBI taxonomy): Eukaryota > Metazoa > Arthropoda > Insecta > Orthoptera > Tettigoniidae > Anabrus > Anabrus simplex. The sequence goes on from NC_090266.1 coordinate 210,399,403, forward strand.
ATCAAAAGCATGATTAAAAGACGAGGAGAAATATATGCTGGCTCCCCTGCGCAAGTCCTTTATTCATTGGATTACTGTTCTGTATGCATTTTAGATGTCCTGTTCTTAAACGGAAAGTATCCAATGCCCTTAAAACATAGTGGTTTATCAAACTTTCCTATGACGAGGGTAGAAAGTCTCTTGCTTCTGTCTGCATTACAACGCAGTACAGTGACTCTATCCCTGTATATTTTCCCGCCATGGCACTTCTCTCGTAATTCAAGAATGCCAACCCTACCCACGCCACAAGGTATTCTAAGACACATTAAAATGCATGCAATCATCTTGATTTACAGTTTAAACCTTTCAAATGCCATGGGTAAAAACTGTTTCCAAAATGTATCCAGCAAGGTGCATTTACAGTATTCAAATAATGCACTTGGATAACTCTCTATCAGACATAACCTCTTGCAACGAAAGAATAAAAAATGCATGATTCAAAGATGAGGACAAATCATGCTGGCTCCCCTGTGCAAATGCTTTATGTTGTGTGTGTCCTCCGCACCTGAAGCTCCACGCCTACAAGCTCCGCAGCCCGCCGCATCACCGATGTTTCCAGAGCCTATGAGGTGACTGCACTGTGCCTGGCAGGCTCGTCTGTGACGTCAGCCAGCGCTATATAAGGAGCAACGTTCCTCGCCTTTCCAGGACTACCCCAGTGTCCAACGACCAGACCACACCGCAAGTCAGACACGGAGGCATCCTCTTTAAAATTTTTTTGAACAGGTGGACTGATTTCTGGCCATGAGGTCTCACCTCTGGACATTGCCTCACTGTACCTGATCCCTGTAGCCACATCGAGCCCCGAGTCAAGCATTCAGCTACTCCCTCAAGTCCTCACCAGTGCTCCAACGTCAATCTTAGCATTCTGCTAATTAAGAATATTAATGCAAGTTCCTTGCAAGTCTAAGCCTAATACTAGCTTCCTGTTAATACGAACTCTCTCTACGAGTTACACTTGTTATTACTCAGCAGATAGTTTTCGACTATCCAAGGACATTCTCATTGGAACAGACTATCTCATCAAGATAGGATTGAATGTGTATATAGGACTCTCTCTCTGTATAAATGTATATACGCCACAGACCTTCAGTCTACCTTTTCATATCAGCATTAACTGCGTGCCATTAATCAAGCTTCAAGAAAAGTTTAGTTATATTTCTTGTAAATACTGTATAAAACTATTGAAGCAATAAACTTTATGGTGTGTTACTGTATACCAAGTTCCTTGTATACAACACTTTATTTTTTGGATTACTGTACTGTTTGTATTTGTTAGATGCCTTGTACTTGCACGGAAATTGGTCAACACCCTTAAAACTCCGTGGCTTGTCGAGCTTTCCTACGATGAGGGAAGGAAGTCTCTCGCTTCCATGTGCATTACAACACAGTAAACACACTCTTGTATGATTTCCCAGCTGGCACTTCTTTCTTTTAAAACCACAAGTCCGTTTGGCTCGGCATTAAAAAACAGTGCAGTTTCATCAGCAATGACAATATTGTTCGGTGCATATGAATTGATTATATGAGCCACACATTTTTGCCAACTGTCGGCATCATCAGTGTTAGCAGATTTTGCTTCTCCGCACACTGCCTGCTACTGTACGTGATACTGTGGCGTTCCTTAAAACGCTGAATACAAATAATTACGATTTTACTCAAACATAGCAAATATAAAGCACACTGTAGACAGACCGAAGTGAGTGAAAGTATGGAAAGCTACCCCAGCACGTTCCAGAAGGCACATTCTATCATGACATGGATAAATTTTGAATTTATTCTGCAAAATACTGTTGTTTTAAAATGTAAGGGCAGTTTTGAATTAAAAGTCTGAATTTCAGTATTGGGACCGACATTGTTCTTCGAATTACGAATTATCCGTATTTCGAATTAAACAATTTAAATAACATACAAAACCGTACCTCATATTTACAGTAAAAGGAGCTTCTTTGAATTAGGCAGGATTTTGAATTAACCAATTTTGAATTATCGAGGTACTACTGTTATAAATGGCAGGAAGAGCAGGAGGCTAGCGTTGATGAATAATTAACGAACAGGTGGGAAATATAACAGCTTTCTTTACTCGTAAAAATGGGGAAAACTATGAAATAATTTGGATTAAGCAAGTTGTAGGTAGCATTTATCCGAGCCTTTCCCTTAGATTTAAACAAAACTATTCACGATGATGTTGACATAATTGCCGTTTCTGCTGTTAGAAGGAAAAGGACACAGACTCGTATAACCTTTTTTCCTGTTGCTGATCCTGCTCTAAAGAGGAGTTATGAGATAGTGTTGCTGTACATGGTGTATAATATAATAGGGGGAAATTCAGGTGATGGCTTATTGTACTCACACAGTAAAGGTACTGCATACTGCATACTGTGTGCTATTTGGAAGTTTGAGTGCTATGGGTTGGTTTACACCTGGATTTAATGTCTGGAAGAACAGCTCCCAAAGAGTGCGTGACCAAGAAAACTCTCCTCACCACAAAACTAGTGTAGGAAACTTAAGAATACAAGCAAATGCACAAGGAAGAGAATTAACTGTAACCTCGCAGAGCAAGTAGAACAAGCTCATTATTGGAAGGAGGTTTTAAAGTGGGTCATCTCAGCTGTTACATTTATAACTGTAAGAGGCTTGACAACATGAGGAAGTAATAGATGTTAATGGAACATGCATGTGAGGCAAATTTCTCAGTTTGCTAGAATTTATTGCTTAGTTCGCCCCCTTTCTGGCAAAACAATTGAGACGCTTTATTACAGAGGCTCAGGAAATGCTTCTTAAATATCCAAAACAGTATGTGAAGAATTTATGATTATTATGTCACAAAAAGTGCTTGCCAAATGGATAAAGTGAAAGAAGACAAATACTTCAGTATTGTGCTTGACTCTACTCAAGACATTTCACATATGGACCAGCTGTAATTTATGATTAGATATGTTACAGCAGATGGTAACGCTTCCTTTTTTTTTTTTTTTTTGTGCGTTTCTTGCAAAAAGTTGGACACAAATCAGAACAAATAATATTCTATTTTCTGTTGTATTTTTGACCAATTTGTTTTGAATGTTGGTAACTATAGAGGCCAGTGATACAATAGGGTCCCTATTCTGTCTGGGGCACACCTGAGTGTTCAAATACAAGTCAGGGGACTATGTCCACAAGCTGAGTATGTGCTGTGTGCTGCCCACTTCCCCATCATTGTTGGTACCTGTACTGCAGAATCATGCTTAAGCAGAATATCTTTTGGCTCTTTTAAGAGAGTTACATTTTATTTCACCTCTTCAACACACTGCTGGTGTCTTCTTCTGGAAAACTGCCATCTTATTGTGTACAGTCTGTCCAAAAGCTGATGGTCAGCTTCCCATTGTGTGTGTTGAAAACTGCAAAAATATTTGCTTTTAATTTTATCTCGAATAAGGTCATGACCAAAAATATTATTCAGATAATGTCATTGAGAAAACAACTAGAAATGAAGCTTCCTTGCTAAGAGAGAAACTACAGTCACTTGAAGTGACATTAGTTACTTACCATGTGACTTACGGTCCGGGAGTGTCCGAGGACATGTTAGGCTCGCCTGGTACGGAACTTTCTATTTGACGCCCATAGGTGACTGGTCCTTCTGGATGTGGGATGATGATGATAATGAGGTACAGAGAGGGTGAAACCCGGTGTCGGCATATAGCCAACGCCTGTCGAATAACACCAAGGGGTCTGCTCAAAGCTTTACATCTCCATCCAATGGACGAATAACCATCAACATCGTCATATGCTCTCACTCCATATGAACACTGCGGAGATGTTTGGAATTGGATCCAGGCTTTTACCATGCTATCTTGTGATTACCCTTGCAGCCAACATTCTGATGGTGAAATACTGGGTGATACCGCTGCTCCTGATTTTTCTGTTGTTAAGCATCCCAACGAACATCAGTGGTGTGATAGTCGATCCTCCTTTGTTGTATATCAAGTTATAGTTGCCTTTAAAGCACTTACTGCGTCATCACAGCAAGACATTTGCAACCGAGCTCGATAGCTGCAGTCGCTTAAGTGCGGCCAGTATCCCGTAGGGAAATTTCTAAATTCCCATGGAGGGAATTAGATATTTTTCACCAATAGAGCATGTCAAAAATGTCAAAAACATATCAGATGTAAGGCTTTTCAGGCGTTTTGCTCTATTAACCAGCGTTTCGTCTTAGGTCTGACACTAGACTCATCAGAGTGGGACGTGTCAGACCATACCCACTGACGCTGGGATGTAAGCAGGTGAACTTATCAGAAGCCCTTATAAGAGGCACTGCATATGGGAGATAAATCTCCACTCAGGAGATAGTGGGTTCGAACCCCACTTTCGGCAACCCTGATGATGGTTTTCCATGGTTTCCCATTTTCGCACCAGGCAAATGCTGGGGCTGTACCTTAATTAAGGCCACGGCCGCTTCCTTCCCACTTCTAGCCCTTTCCTATCCCATTGTCACCATAAGACCTATCTGTATCGATGCAACGTAAAGCAGCTTGCAAAAAAAAAAAACAACTTTTTGCAAAAATATGTATGTGACAGGTATTTACACAATGAATCAAACTGTCATACAGTTACGTAAAAAGTACATGCCAATTATAAGCTTTCGATTGGATATGAAATTAACGCTAAAATTGTAAAGCTGGAAGTAGTTTTACACCGAGTATGCTTTCTGATAAGTTCGAGGTAACAGTCACCGTGGTGCCATGGACTAAGCACAGACGTGCTGATGCATGTGCCATTGGTAAGAGCGTTCGAATCCCACGAGCACTAAATATTTTTATTCACATTTTAAGCTTGAGGATCAAATACAACGCCATTTGTGCCACATTCAACCAATAGCATGCATCATGCATGTTCAGTTTGTACTGGCCTGACACGTGGTGTAGCCTAGCATTGCTGGTCATTTCTTCGCTATGTATTCAATAGATGAGCATGTTGACATGCTCCTCATCTACGGTGAAGCAAGACGGAATGCACAGGAAGCACAGTGCTTGTACCACAAAAGATGTCCACACAGACGACAACCGATAAATAATTTAAATAAATAACCAACGATGTGAGGGTATTTGGATACATTGGCTTTTTGGATGATTTTCAAAGTAAAAAATGCAAATTAAATTATCATTCACAAGTGGGATTAAAACCCACCTACCAACCGCAGTTGTATTGGCATTACTGCACTTAACCTAACGGTAACTCCAGCCAGCAGTATACCAGAAAGCATACCAGATGGACAACTACTTCCACTTCACAAATATACCCATGTTCTCTATCAGTATGCCATCGCTTTTAGCATTCATTTAATACCATACTGATAACTTATAAATGGCACATACTTTTTACATAACCGTATGACAGTTTGATGCATTGTGTAAATACCTGTCACATACATTTTTTGCAAAGGTGATGGTGCAGTGAGTGCTTAAGGGCGACTGTTGCTTGGTGTACGGCAAAGGAGAGTCGACTAATCACACCACCAACACACCACCAATGATGTGTTGAGATGCTTAACAACAGAAAATGTCAGGCGCAGTTGACCAACAGGACTTGAAAAAACTAACCATGGTGTCATACCATATAGACTTGGCGTCATAATGATCATGGCCGTCAGGTGGGCTGAGTTGGCATTTATGGCCATATTATGGGGTACCATACTACAAAGCTTCAGGATGAAAATGTGTATCTGGGGAAGTTCTGTGTTATTATAGCTCTCTTCCTGCATTAATTTCATATTTACAAGATAATTTTGGTTGCTTAGAAAGCCTGGAAAGAAAAAAATCAGGTCTTCAGGAACATAAAGTAGATATGCAAAGGAAGATTCACTGATTACAAAATTGAGAAAATGTACTGAAAAATACCATCATTTTCACAGTGCATTTGGTCTTTGTGAAGAAATAAAGTTCCGAAAGTCCTCTGATATTAAAAAAAAAAAAAAAGGGCAGAAACATTAGTGAATTTGTACAAAAATGATCTTGAGTCCTCGTTAATAGATGAATGTTTGCACCTAAAGTTGTTTCTTGAACAGTGTACACCTGAAAATACAAAATGTGTTAGTGAAATCGAAATAAGCATGTCAAGAAGACATGATTGTGGTGTATTCTAATGTAGACTCAGCTCTTAGGTTGATCCTCTATACACCAGCCACCAACTGCCAAGGAGAACATTCGTTTTATACCCTTTGACATGTAAAGAATTATCTGAGATCAACTGTTGGAGCTGAGAGATTATCAGCTTGCCATTGAGGGGAAAATTACCCAAGAGATTAACTATGATGACGACGTTCAATCAATCAATCAATCAATCAATCAATACTGATCTGCATTTAGGGCAGTCGCCCAGGTGGCAGATTCCCTATCTGTTGCTTTCCTAGCCTTTTCCGAAATGATTTCAAAGAAATTGGAAATTTATTGAACATCTCCCTTGGTAAGTTATTCCAATCCCTAACTCCCCTTCCTATAAATGAATATTTGCCCCAGTTTGTCCTCTTGAATTCCAACTTTATCTTCATATTGTGATCTTTCCTACTTTTATAGACGCCATTCAAACCTATTCGTCTACTAATGTCATTCCACGTCATCTCTCCGCTGACAGCTCGGAACATACCACTTAGTCGAGCAGCTCTTCTTCTTTCTCTCAATTCTTCCCAACCCAAACATTGCAACATTTTTGTAACGCTACTCTTTTGTCGGAAATCACCCAGAACAAATCGAGCTGCTTTTCTTTGGATTTTTTCCAGTTCTTGAATCAGGTAATCCTGGTGAGGGTCCCATACACTGGAACCATACTCTAGTTGGGGTCTTACCAGAGACTTATATGCACTCTCCTTTACATCCTTACTACAACCCCTAAACACCCTCATAACCATGTGCTGAGATCTGTACCCTTTATTTACAATCCCATTTATGTGATTACCCCAATGAAGACCTTTCCTTATATTAACACCTAGATACTTACAACGATCCCCAAAAGGAATTTTCACCCCATCAACGCAGTAATTAAAACTGAGAGGACTTTTCCTATTTGTGAAACTCACAACCTGACTTTTAGCCCCATTTATCAACATACCATTGCCTGCTGTCCATCTCACAATATTTTCGAGGTCACGTTGCAGTTGCTCACAATCTTGTAACTTATTTATCACTCTATAGAGAATAACAACATCCGCAAAAAGCCTTAGCTCCGATTCCACTCCTTTACTCATATCATTTATATATATAAGAAAACATAAAGGTCCGATAACACTGCCCTGAGGAACTCCCCTCTCAACTATTACAGGGTCAGACAAAGCTTCACCTACTCTAACTCTCTGAGATCTATTTTCTAGAAATATAACAACCCATTCAGTCACTCTTTTGTCTAGTCCAATTGCACTCATTTTTGCCAGTAGTCTCCCATGATCCACCCTATCAAATGCTTTAGACATGTCAATCGCGATACAGTCCATTTGACCTCCAGAATCCAAGATATCTGCTATATCTTGCTGGAATCCTACTAGTTGAGCTTCAGTGGAATAACCTTTCCTAAAACCGAATTGCCTTCTATCGAACCAGTTATTAATTTCACAAACATGTCTAATATAATCAGAAAGAATGCCTTCCCAAAGCTTACATACAATGCATGTCAAACTTACTGGCCTGTAATTTTCAGCTTTATGTCTATCACCCTTTCCTTTATACACAGGGGCTACTATAGCAACTCTCCATTCATCTGGTATAGCTCCTTCGGCCAAACAATAATCAAATAAGTACTTCAGATATGGTATTATATCCCAACCCATTGTCTTTAGTATATCCCCAGAAATCTGATCAATTCCAGCCGCTTTTTTAGTTTTCAACTTTTGTATCTTATTGTAAATGACATTGTTATCATACGTAAATTTTATTACTTCTTTGGCCTTAGTCTCTTCCTCTATCTCGACATTATCCTTGTAACCAACAATCTTTACATACTGCTGACTGAATACTTCTGCCTTTTGAAGATCCTCACATACACACTCCCCTTGTTCATTAATTATTCCTGGAATGTCCTTCTTGGAACCTGTTTCTGCCTTAAAATACCTATACATACCCTTCCATTTTTCACTAAAATTTGTATGACTGCCAATTATGCTTGCCATCATGTTATCCTTAGCTGCCTTCTTTGCTAGATTCAATTTTCTAGTAAGTTCCTTCAATTTCTCCTTACTTCCACAGCCATTTCTAACTCTATTTCTTTCCAGTCTGCACCTCCTTCTTAGTCTCTTTATTTCTCTATTATAATAAGGTGGGTCTTTACCATTCCTTACCACCCTTAAAGGTACAAACCTGTTTTCGCATTCCTCAACAATTTCTTTAAACCCATCCCAGAGTCTGTTTACATTTTTATTTACCGTTTTCCACCGATCATAGTTACTTTTTAGAAACTGCCTCATACCTGCTTTATCAGCCATATGGTACTGCCTAACAGTCCTACTTTTAAGACCTTCCTTTCTATCACATTTATTTTTAACTACCACAAAAACAGCTTCATGATCACTAATACCATCTATTACTTCAGTTTCCCTATAGAGCTCATCTGGTTTTATCAGAACCACATCCAAAATATTTTCCCCTCTGGTTGGTTCCATCACTTTCTGAATCAGCTGTCCTTCCCATATTAACTTATTTGCCATTTGTTGGTCATGCTTCCTGTCGTTCGCATTTCCTTCCCAATTGACATCTGGCAAATTCAGATCTCCCGCTACAATCACATTTCTTTCCATGTCGTTTCCCACATAGCTGACTATCCTATCAAATAATTCCGAATCCGCATCAGTGCTACCCTTTCCCGATCTGTACACTCCAAATATATCAAGTTGCCTATTATCTTTAGAAATGAGCCTTACACCTAGAATTTCATGTGTCTCATCTTTAACTTTTTCGTAGCTTACAAATTCTTCTTTCACCAGAATGAAAACTCCCCCTCCCACCTTTCCTATCCTATCTCTACGATACACACTCCAGTGCCGTGAGAAAATTTCTGCATCCATTATATCATTTCTCAGCCATGATTCAACTCCTATTACAATATCTGGTAAATATATATCTATTAAATTACTTAATTCTCTTCCTTTCTTTACAATACTTCTACAGTTCAACACTAACAGTTTTATGTCATCCCTACTTGATTTCCAGTTCCCTGTTCCCTTATCACCGCTCCCTAGGCCATCCCGTTTCCCTGAATGTACCTCCCTATTACCCTTCCAAACAAATTTCCTAACTTATACGTACCACTGCGGTTTAAATGAAGGCCATCCGAGCGCAGATCCCTTTCTCCTACCCACCCATTAGTATCTAGAAATTTCACTCCCAGTTTCCCACATACCCACTCCATAGTCTCATTTAAATCCCCAATCACCCTCCAGTCAGTATCCCTCCTACACAGTATTCCACTAATAACAATCTCCGCTTTCTTAAACTTCACCCGTGCTGCATTTACCAGATCCCACACATCTCCAACTATGTTGGTACTTATATCAGCTTGCCTTACGTTGTTGGTACCAACGTGAAACACTACCACCTTCTCCTTCCCCTCCTCCCTCTCTTCTACTTTCCTCAACATCTGCCTCAACCTAATTCCTGGATAACATTCTACCCTGGTTCCCTTTCCTCCACACACTTTCCCCACGTGTCTAACGATGGAATCCCCCATGACCAGAGCCTCAACCCTACCCACCCACGTTGATGCATTCACCTGATGTAAAGCAAGAAGGAAGATGTTTTCATTTGTGTCACCGTGATTAGTGAATTATAACTTGTAAGTCTAATTTCTCTTAACTATCTAAGAATTAATGTTTTGTTTTCATATTAACAGAGACAATAGGGCTACAATATTTTATCTTGATTGCACAGCATTTGTCAATATTTCACTATCTCATTTAATGAATATGATTTTCTTCCTCTTTAAGAAATTAGAAATTTCAGCTTTCATGACAACGGTGGCATTTTTATAAGCACATATATCAACCCTTGGAGGGCCAAGCATTTTCACACCTGCTGAGTGCCAAGTGGGATATAATATGGACCCCAAGTTATTTTTATTTACGTGCACATTTTATAATCAGTACACTTCGTAAATAATCACCAAGTCATTTCTTCGGGTGCATTTAATGTATTGTTGAAGTTAAACAAAACAATATTGCAAGCTGAACAAGTAAAAATAAAAACAATGGAGAAATAAAAAGAAAAATACACACTACAAGCAAACACCGACTAACTATTGGGACATTTCTGTTCAGTTCTCTTTTGGAACACAAAACAAACTACCTGTTTTACATTTACATTTTAGAATGTTGTTACCCACCATATGTCAGTTCAGTCCTCATTTTCAACAGTTTTCACACTTGAAGCCAACTGTTTTCTTCGCATGTTCTTTGCAGACTTACCTGTGGCACACTGAGCAAGTGAAATTTGTCTTTCTATCCTTGGTCCTCAGACAGGATATGCATCTCCCACGTTTTCTTCCAGTTGGCTTACTTAGCTCCATCTGCTGTTGCAAATTTATTACACACATCCTATAGAGTTGCCAGTTTGTTTCCTCACATCCTTCCTTCTCTTTTACATTTATCATCAAAGCAAGTGAGGACATTGGAAGCTTGAACCTAGCCTTCAACATTGCTGCGGTGTAAATATCCTGTCTAACCGTTTCACTTGCTGTCCACATATTGTCTATATCCTTGCGATTGCCCCTAAAAGCTCCTGCCACAAGCAATATTCCAAAGAAAGCTTTCATTTCAACATTACCTGTAGGAACAAAGTTTCTCTTCTCACAAGGGTGATTTTTGTTCCATTCATCGACTAACCTTTCACCTTCTTCGTTAGTATGCAAAACTATTTCATCTACTATATTGTCTGTTATATGGAGAAAGAAACAGCCTGGTATCCACTCAATATTCTGCAATTTTCTGGTTAGACCAACTGGAGAGTTCAGTATATTTGCAGCAGGTTGTTCTGAAGCACGTAGTGCTTTCTTTGACCATGTAAATCGACCAAGAGGAAGGAATGTATCCTTATCATCACTGTTATCATCGCTAAAATCGGTTACACTAAGGGTTTTATTTTCTTCATCTACTTCTTCAATACAATCTTCTTCTGAAGTTCATCATACGGTATTAACAAGGATGTGCTTCTATTTCATCATCGGTAAGTGTTATACGGTCCATTGTCGTCAACTGTACTAACAGTTTACAAGTCCAACACAGTGAATTCAAGTTGATGAATCAGTACTGCCAACTTCCCTGCGACAATATTACCATAGAGTACAGAAAAATAGTTCATGAAAAGGAATTTCATAGAGTGCCAAGTGGGGTATATTTTGGACCCCAGAAGAAAAATTCTTCTCAGAACAGAATATATTACTGCATATGAACAGAGTACCTATATTATTACTGCAATCCACAATAATTTAAAGTCAGCTACTAAAATTACTGATGCAGAGATATCATTATATAGTTAAATACCTTTTAAAAAATGTGACTGGGGGACAAAATGTACCCCACCTGACCCTCCAAGGGTTAATGCCTTTCTCCCACGCTGGTATCTTCATCATGTCGCGATGTGGGAGCTTGCATGCCTAAGTGATCATGAGAGCTATGCTGGCAGGAGCGTAAACTCCTGACTGGGCCTCCCAAGGCTGATAGGTCAAAGGTGATAGACCAGATTAAGAGGGATAACCTGGCCCTCCAGGTTGGGGGTTGATGATGGGGCTAACAATCCGATATTGGAAAAATAAATCATTATAAAGCTCAAAAACAAGAATAGCTGGATTGATGATAATAGTGAACGACCCATGCAAGGAAACGGAAGATGCAAATGGAAATATGATATGTATATAGCAACTTGAAATGTATGAACCTTGAATGAACCAGGAGCTCTAAATAGTCTGAAACAAGAAATGGAGAAATACAATATTGAAATAGGAGCAATTCAGGAAGTCAGGTGGAAAGGAAATGGTGTTTTGGAAGTCGTAAATATACAATTCTGCATAGTGGAGGAGCTAGAGATACAATAGGTGGCACAGGCTTTCTTGTGGATGACAGACGTAAGTCAGTGTTTTTGAATTGTAAGCCTGTAAATGAAAGAATATGTATTCAAATGATGAAGGCATATATTTTTTTTTAATTTCATCTTTGTGTGTGTGTATGCACTACAGAAGATGTTGAGAAAAAATAGAAAGATATGGAAATTGAATGCATCCCAAGACAAGATGTAAGAATCATACTTGGAGATTTCATTGCTAAGGTGGGCAAAGAAGAAGCCTATATTGAGACAGTCGGGAAGGAAATCTTACATGATATGTCAAATGATAATGGACAGTGGTTGATTGATTTTGCCATGGGAAACTCAGTGGTGGTGCAGAGTACATGGTTTCAGAGAAAGAATATCTGGAAAGCCACTTGGTATTCACCAGGTGGTGCACTTTTAATCAAATAGACCACGTAGTAATCGATAGGAGACATGCATTTGATATACTGCAGAAGAGTTGTAGGGGGCTGACTTTGATTCGGATCATTATTTGGTATGAGTGAAATACCGGCAACGTATTGCAATCTGTAGATCTACCAAGAAAGGGAAAGACCTGTCAATGGTCTCAGAATTGAAAGGTAAGGAAAATGCCCAGCAATATGAATCAAGTCTACAGAAGAAATTTGAGGCTAAACACCAAAGCTGGGCAGTGGAAAACATTGAGCAAAGTGGACTTTGAGGGATGCTTTTCAGGAAACTGTTGATGAAGTATTGGGGGTGGAAGAAAAAACTGAAAGACAAGTGTGGTTTGATGATGATTGCAGAAGAGCAATTGAGGAGAGAAATGAGCCAAGGAAGAAAATGTGTAGCAAGAAAGCAAGAACTCAGGTAGAGGAATTAAGAAGAAAAGGAAAGAGTCAGGTAGACTTTGTAGAAGAAAGAAAAGAGAGGCATTTAGGAAATGGATTACGGAGCTGGGAAAACAGCATGGCAGTTGATAAGTTTGGAAGTTCAGCAGGAAAATAAAGGACTTACAGAAAAGTTTTCAACCATGTGAGATAAAGATAAAGAAGGCAATGTGATTAATGGGAGAGACCAGATACTTGACTGATGGGCTGAATATTTCAGTGAACCGCTGAATGTGGCTACAGAGACTGTGACATCGGAACGAGAGGAAGAAGAGGATGGACAGCCTTAGTAGGATCCTAGCCTAGATTTAAAACCAGTACCTGCACCATCTATAGAAGAAGTGAAGGTGCCGATTAAGTACTTGAAGAATAATTAGGCTCCAGGAAGTGATAACATTTCAGCTGAGACGATGAACTATGGGGGTGAAAAGCTGATGCATCTTGTTTACCAGCTAATTGTGGAAGTTTGGGAAACAGAATGAAAGCCAGAGCATTCGAGCTTAGCAATTACTTGCCCAAATCATAAGAAGAAAAATAAAGCAAATTGTGAAAATTATATGTTTGCTTAGTGTGGTTTATAAGGTCTTAGCCAAAGTTTTTACTATGAGACTCACTCCACTGGTTGAGAGGATACTAGGAGAGTACCAGAGTGGCTTTTGATAGGGCAGATCAACAACAGACCACATCTTCACTGTTAGGCAAATAATGGATAAGTGTTATGAATAAAGTGTGGGTGCACATCAGCTGTTTGTGGATTTCCAGCAAGCTTATGATAAAATGAAATGGAGGAAACTGTATCAAACAATGACACAAATGGAATTCCCAGCTAAATTGATGAGACTGGTACAAATGACCCTCAGGAATACAAAATGTGTGGTTAAGGTGGAAGAAACTCTTGCAAAAGAATTTGAAATAAACCAAGGTTTGGAGCAAGGGGATGTTATCCACTCTGCTTTTCAATGTGTTCTGGAGTGTGTGATGAGAAAGGTGGTGGTCAGTATTTGTTCTCATCTAGGAGGACCATAGTTACGGAAGATAAACTCATAAATTTAAATGGGATCAACCATGAGGGGTGAGAAAAGTCCTGATAATAATGTTATTGGCTTTACGTTCCACTAACTACTTCTACGGTTGTCAGAGATGCTGAAAAGTTTTATTTAGGAGTGTTGGTGATGAAATATATTGACACAAAAGAGGAAATAAAGTGAGGATTGGTGCAGGTAATAGGGTTTATTTAGCTTTACTGGAAGTGTTCAGATCATGCAGACTTAGTAAAAAACGGAAGCTGACAGTTTATCAAACAGTAATACAACCAGTTGTGAACTTACAATTCTGAAATGTGGTCAATGACCAGAGCAGATGAAGAACTGTTGGACAGATGGCAGAGAAAAATACTGAGAAAGATTTTTGATCCAGTGAATGAAGGGGAACAGTGGAGAACAAGGAAAAACAGAGAACTGGAAGAACTCTATGGACATCCAAATATTGTATCTGAAATAAAAAGTTACAGATTAAGGTGGTTTGGACATATAGAGAGAATGCCAGATGATAGGTCTGTTAAGAAAATCTACAAAGAAAATCCTGGTGGCAGAAGATGGAAAGGAAGACTTCAAATAATATGGCTGGATGATGTGGAGGAGGATTTCAGAAAGATGAGAATAAGATGGAGGAACTGTGCTCAAGGTCATGAAGATCGAGCTTCAATTGTCAGAGAGGCCAAGGCCCTGCATGGGCTGTAGTGCTGAGAAGTAAGTTAGTAAGTACTGTAAAGTGGGGTAACTTCGGCCATACAGGGTAACTTTGGCCACTGACGAATAGCAACACTTATTTTCTCCTGCCTCCTATACTGAAAAATATGAACCACTTACAACAACTAAAATGCACGTACAATAGAATGCTCTATCAACACTCGGCAGTCCAAATAACATTGGCGGGCTCATTGTTGATTCAATCGATTTTTTTCGCTGCCCCGACTATTATCTTGTCTGGTAACAGCAGAAAACAAACTGTTCTCCAGCCCCAACATTTGATTCTCCATTCCAGTGGTTTATGGGGTCAAAATGTAAGTTCGTCTGGTAACTGATCAACACAACATGATGCATTTTATTCAAATAGGTTTTTCAGGAAATAGTTTTGTGATAAAAGTTGTCATCTTCCGGGGTAACTTTGTGGCCATGCCAAGAACGTACAGGAAAACATTACGCGGCCGCGGATATTGTAATTACAATCCTGTTTACTTCAAGAATGCCTTAGAAGCGATTGATAAAGGCACAATAACAATAAACGGGGAAGTTTTTTCCCGACAGGGAGGGGAAAGAGTTTCTATTTTCAATGATAAATAGACGGATGTCAGTTGATATGGACGATACACATTTAAGAACTTGATTGACAGCCCAGATATTTTTCTAATTTAGAAAAAAGTGTATTATGAGGACAATCTACAAAATTGATTCTTTTCCCACCCCTTTTCTCTCCATACGATTGGGCTTGATGATTTCCGTACCTTTTGTTTATTATCTTTTGTACCATTACAAATATTTATGCAATGTAACATGCAATTTGTAATATCATACAATGCTTGTTCACTTAGGCTAAATAAAATAGTTTCTTCTTTGGGGAAAAAGTGAATTTGATCACTATACATCTGTTTCACCATAAATCATTTTAATTTGTTTGTGATTGTTGATACTGGGCGTTTTTCAGGTTAAAAAGAAAAACTTTCCCAGTGGCCGAAGTAACACTACATCGAAGAAAACATTGTTTCTTGAGTTATTTTTATGGCTGCCGAAGTTACCCCAAAACATGGGGTAACTCCGGCCACTCTTTCGATAATCATTATTCATTACTGAATAACAATTAGAATTATGTTCATATTTAAAAATGAAGAACAAACATGGCAGAATTTATCATATTTTTCAGAAAATTAGGGTGAATATTTCACATTTCATTTTTTAAAAATATATGAAAAAGTGGCGGAAGTGTATTATGAGTACGGTAAGTAAGTAAGTAAGTTAGTATATTAGTGACCTTGAGTAAACTCCTGATCTGGTGCAGGTGTGTCATTCTGACAGGCCAGGAGCACTTTGATGTATAAAGGATGCCGATATTTGTATTTTGATTTAAAATATATATTATGTGAAATATCGCTAATCTGCTGCCTAATAATATCAAAAAGTGGAATTTACCACAGGAGTTTAAACTTTTTGATACTACATAGTGTATGATTATTGTATTAATCAAGGGTAAAAAGCACTTTCCTTGTTAGGAATATGTTGGTACCACAGATTTTCTGGTGCTATAGATGCTGTGTTGCTGAAACTGACATTGCTATAACAAAGTTGTAATATAGTTTCATGTGTCTGGAGAAGGAACTGTTAATTAGATGGCCATGGGCTATGTTGGGTACCATCGTGACAATGGCCTGGGGGTGAGTGATGCACCATTGAAAAGTATATCTCTTCACAATTGTGTTTTCTGAAGCTGAGAATGCCCTGTTCCAATCCGTCAACTAGTCTTAACTTTTTCATTCTGTCAAAGTAAGAGTGGACACATGTCCTTGAGGATGAGTGCCTAGGGGAGCTGGCTTTGCTCACCGTGTGGGATACTTTTCACTCTTTGCTTTCTCGCTCACATTTTTTCACATTGTTAAGGCAAGACGGGTTAACTGCTCTTCAAAACTGTGCACTGAATATAGTTCAGACAGATTGTATTATGTTTTAATCATTTTTATTCAAGCAAAGCATCCCATCCTTCTTATTAGCTTTTTAGCTTTGGACACAGCATTGGCACAGCTAAGTCTTTCCCGTCTTCATTTTCTTCAAGATCACTACTCGATATGCAGATAAGAGCTTCATCCGGAGTGAACAATATCTCAAGCATTGTGAAATACGCTACCACAGTGTGTTGAAGCTACCTATAGAAGTGCTAATACATTGGAAGTAAACAGCATTTACACAGAAAAAAGCTCGAACAACATGACTCTTACAGCAGTCCGTTGACCGTGTGGCAGTCCACCGGAGTGAAAAGGTTAAATTCATAGTATAGCCAGGAATCAAATTCAGCAGAACTGTACAGCAAACTACTATTCTAATCATTCCACCCTCCCACCCATGGCGCAACAGCCCCGAAGGGCCATGGCCTACCAAGCGACCACTGTTCAGCCGGAAGGCCTGCAGATTATGAGGTGGCACATGGTCAGCATAACGAATCCTCTTGGCCGTTATTCTTGGCTTCCTAGACCGGGGCCACCATCTGACCGTCAGATAGCTCCTCAATTGTAATCATGTAGGCTGAGTGAACCTCGAACCAGCCCTCAAATCCAGGTAAAAATCGCTGACCTGGCCGGGAATTGAACCCGGGGCCTCCTGGTAAGAGGCAGGCACGCTACCCGTACACCGTGGGGCTGGCTTATTCAACCATAGTGATGTAATATTTAAATACAGTAATATCCCTCATTTCTGGCATTCGTATATCTGGGAATTCCAAAACAACTGCACTTTCACTCAAAAAAAATCTCAGGAATTCTGATAAACTCTCGCGTGACAGTGTATGATGGTCTTTATTCCTCCAAGCATTGTTAACAGACATGTTCATGCCATTCACTAGCCAATAGTTCAGCTTAAGTGAAGTGCATTGTCAGCACACCAGCTGCAGACTAATTGTTGTAGACTTAGTTTATAGAGTTTGTTCGTCATCGTGTGGAATTGCACCAAGATGGATAAATTTGTGAAGCATAAAAAGAAATGTTCTGACATTTAAGCAAAGGCTGGAATTGCTGGATAAGATAGAAAGAGGAGTTAGTAGGATGCAATAAGTGGAAAAATTTTACATGGTAGATTTAACATTATACAAGATTAGAAAGCAAACAATGTTTTTTTGTGAATTTGGAATAAGCAATATCAGTTGAAAATTGGAAAACTATTTACCAGTCTTGCAATGAAAAATGGACCATGTGTCCTTTATGAATGCTTTTCTTTTTAAGAGATTAGAAGATGTCTATTTCAGGACCGATGCTGCAAGAAAAGGCAAGGGAATTTCATTTAAAGAAATGGGTATTTCAGATGACTTGTGTTTATTCTGTTGGTTGGTTCAGCTGTCTGAAACAGAGGTGTGGTATCTGTAAGCCAGATATTTTAGGTGAACAGAAAAGTGCTAATGAAGTCTATTCTGTAATAAATTCAAACTTCAGAGAAAAAATGAGTATTATTTCCAAAACAAGGACTGTGTGATTGTGCTGTTTTGTGCAAATGCTGCAGATGCATCTAAAGTGAAGTCAGCAGTGATAAGGAATTTCTGAAGTCCACTATGTTCCAAAAATGTCACAAGCATCCTTATGGATTATTGGTCTCAGAAGAATTCCTGGAGGTACCAGTATGTTAATCTAGTCACAGCATTGCTTCAGGAAGTGTTTGTGCCAAGCATCAAATCACATTTATCTGAGAAAGGCTTAACACCCAAAAATGCTGTGTATTTATTGCTAGACAATTGTAGTGCTCATCCTGCTGCTGATGACTTAGTCTGTGAGGATGTCCACATAATATATTTTACCAGTTATGTTGGCTGTTCTGCAGACTATTTTACACCACTTCTTCGCCTAATTTGTGTATATTGTATTGCATATAATAGAAAGAATTGTTAATACCTTGTCAATGGGTCTGTTGCATTTAATTTAAACAGTTACAAACTTATGTACTCTCGAACCTCGATATCTCGATCCTCCATTACTCGAATTTTTATTATCTTGAAGTGACTTAAATTTCCCGGCCGTTTGTCCTATTCTTCACGTGTATTTATTTCTCTAATACTCAAAATTCAGTTACACGGATTTCTCGATTTCTTGAAGCAAACATTTCCTCCCTTTAAGCAAAAGATACCCAGTAACTCGAATTTTGTGCAACATTAACTATGCAATACGGCATTCGTGGTTTGTGAGGAACGTTAACAAGTAAAGGAAGATGTACAGTAACGACGGGAACCGAAAAACTAAAACTTCTAATGATCGGAAAATCGGCGAAGTCTCGCTGTTTCTCGGGTGTGAATCAATTAACGATCACGCACGAAAGCAACCCTCAAAGTCGCGGATGACAAGCTCCATTTACGAACCTCGGCTGCGTGGTTTTGACGAGAAGTTTCAACTTGGGGAGGGAAAGGTTAACGGTTACAAACAGAAGAGACTATTAGATTTTTTCCAAAGGTGTTCACCGAGGTATGTTTCTTGTTTCACTACTGTATGTACTGCATCCTGTCTTCAAAATAGTTACTGGAATACGGGTTATAATTAAAGTGATGTCATAAAATAGAGTTTGTTTATATATTTTTAAATACTGTTAAAAATAATGTATTCACTATATGCTCGTAGATATGTATGTTTCAATTATGTGCTATACATGCTCAAAAGCGGTATTCTCTATATCTCGACATTTCGATAACTCTAAATAAAATTTAACTTCTGAAGTGATTCGAGATATCAAGGTTCCTCTGTACTTTCTATCTGCTGAATTGTATTTATAAGCCCAGGAAGTTCCACAATTTGCCTATATTGATTAATTGAGACCTTTTATGTAATATGATGTGTATAATTATAAATTTTAGTGCAGTCTGGACAAAATCTCAGTTAACTGGCAAAACCAGTTGTTTGGCACTAATCCGGTTCCATTACTGGCGAATAAGGGGGATTCTGTTGTACAGTTTATTAGGTTTGTCATCAGTTTTGTTCTTTCTAGAGCACTCTAAGTTAAAGACTGCGCAAAGCTGTATTCTGGAAGGGTAGGGAAGAGCGGGTTCAGCCCCCCTCCCAAAATGAACTTGACGAATTTAAACAGCACATACAGGTTTTCAAACATTCAACCTATTACATTAACACTAGGGTCCTGTAAAATCAAGAATTTGGAAAATGAATCAATTTAACCTGTGGGACTGTGCTGTCTTTAAATGTTTGTCCATGAATATAGTTAATAAAATTTACTGGAAAAAATGAAAATTATAATTTTGGTGAGATTTGTTTGTTTTTAATTTTAAAAAGTAGATTTACCACTATTATTCCATTATTTACGTACCAGACCAAGTTATTCTTTTCTAAATTGTTTTGCTTGGGCCTTTTATTAATGCCGTGCAAGTACAGAAAACATAAAGTACATTGTCTTAAAATCATAAGGGTTGAAATACGTACATATTTGAATGGTTATAAGCCCAGAAACTTTGATATGTTTTGTCTTCAGTTTTTGACACATTTGTTATCAGTCCATGTGGTTCATGTTACAGATATACTGTAACAGTAAATACAGTACTTTGACGAGCATGAAACTAGACGCAGGGCATGTACCATTTCTGATAGAAGTGCTTACAGAGGAAGAGAGGGTATCTTGAAATGATTCTTCAGTTTGTTAAAATTCCGAATTTATTAACGAAGTTCAAAGTTACATCACCTTCATACAGCAGATATACCGGTAAAGGATCTTTCCTCATCCGGGCTGGTGATGTACTCGAAATCCGGCTGCTCTTCTCGTACTGCCACCAGTCTCCTCTCTGCACCATGGAACCACGATTCCTCTCACGGTGGAAATTCTAGAAGTTCTCGAACATCCATGCGACGTCTAGAAGATTGAGATAAAGTAGTAATGTGAGTGTTGAGATTTGGCTGCACGGAGAATGACTTACGACTGTACACATTTACACCTGGGACATGGGAAGAGTTTCTTGAATATAAATGAACAGCTTTGAATGTTGAACTAAAAAATCACTTGTAATTTAGTGTCGTCAAATGTTAATAAAATTGACTCTAAAAAATGTGACACTCGAATCAGTTTGAAATTATCACACACAAAATTTTTCTAAGTTTCAGTGCAATATCAACTCAATCACTTGAAAGAAAAAAGGTCTTTCATTTGTAAACCGATTTGGTTGATTAGAGTCATCTTATTAAATGAAATGGATTCTATTCCCTCACAGTCCGTAGTTTGATCATACGAAAATATACTGTCCATTGTAAACACACAGTTCAAATGCACAGTTCATTGCTTGTCATAAATACACAGTCTATTTCACAGTTCATTATTTATTGTAAATGGGCAATTTAAACACAGTCCAATGTCTACCATGAATTTCACAGTCTGTCATTTAACACACAGTTTAATGTCTACTACGAACGCACAGTTCAAATATGTATTCCATAGTCTGTCATTTACACGCAGTTCAGTGTCTACAATGAATGCACAGTTCAAATAGATGTTTCACAGTCTATCATTAACACATAGTTCGATGTCGACGATGAATGCACAGTCCAAAGGCGTAGTTCACAAATTGAAATTAATTCACAGTTCAATATCTGTACAGTTCAAATACGTAGTTCACAGATTGAAATTAATTCACAGTCCAATGTCTGCTAGGAATTTTGCAAGATATTGGAAAATCACACGACTTCTCTAAGTTCGGTGACGCAGTCACAAATTGCAATTAGTCCATTAATCAATCATTTGTCACAGTCTGAGAAATTCTAAGTTTGAAACATAAAATTTTTGAAAATATTTCAATTACTTGGCAAGGCGAATATCGTTCATAATCCATCACTGTTCGAATTGTTTCATCAACCATGAGTTATAAGCACTTGACAGAAATATAAGTTTGAAACATGCGTTCGAATAATAAATCACTTGGAAATCTATGGCACATTAAAGTTTAACCCACTTTTAATTGAGGCTAGATTCTATCACTCGTGAATCACGGAAAATTTACAAGTCCACACACCGTGTTACAAGTTTAAGTCTGAGACTTGGCGAAATAAGACTGTCACTTGCAAATCGCTGAAATATTTATAAGTTCGAACTCGGTACTGTAGAGTTTAAGTCTAGAACTCGGCGAAATGTGACTATCGCTCGCGTAGCGTTGCGGTCCCCAAGAGCCGGCTGGCGGGTTCGACTGTGGCATTGAAGATCCGCACACTCACCCGCTGTTCGCCCCCATACAGTCCACACACGCACTAATCTGCCTAGGGAAACGACTCTCCATTTATACTCAAACCGAGCCAAAGTCTGTCTTCACATTTCATTTAATAACTCCGTTGTCTCTTGTCGGATTTCTACCAAACTTTGTAGAAATGAAGGTAGGATATGTGGCTACACGATGCTGTTGCTGGGAGAAACGTTATTTAATGAAGACCATTTTGAATGTGCCACGCTGACGTAGGCTCTCTTTCCCGGGAAGGCAGGCCGTGACGTCAACCCGCTCCATATTGCAGACACAGGTTGCTCGTTGTCTCTGGCTGTCGTCTGCTGTTGAGCCGGCGCACAGTGCGAAGTTTCAGTTTTAATTGCGGGGACTTAATTCGATAGGATTTTCTTTTCAATGATGTTCCCTCCTGAAATATTTCTTGAGGTTGGCTGCATTATAAATGCCTTCGATGCTTCCATCAAGTTTGTTAATCTTGTATGCCCCATTGTCGAGAACCTCCGCAATTGTATATGGTCCTACATAATGTCGACAGAACTTTGCGTAGATGCGGAGTTCTTGGTGTGAAACTGCTGGTTTTCTAATCAGAACATAGTCATTGTCGAAAAGTGCGGTTTCGGTATCGGTTTTCTCTAATCCGAGCAGCATGTCTAAGTTTCTCCCTCGTTGCGTCTACATGAGTGATGAGTGACTACTGGATCTTGAGGTGATGGTAGTAATTGATCCCATGGTCTGTCAGGCATAACATCTCTGTGTACTCTCATGCGGATATCATGAGTAGACTCATGGATAGTTGAATTAACACATTGCTGCATCACTGGTAAGACTTCGATCCACTTCCAGTGTTGAGTTCTACACTATAATCGGCAAATCTTTGTAATTTCGCGCATGATCCTCTAAGCGGGATTAGCCTCTGGGTGCCGAATATAATTCATAATGTGTCTAACTTTGAGTTCTTCAACTGCTGTCTGGAACTTCATAGATGTAAATTGGTGTCCATGATCTGTGAGTAGGAACTCTGGTTTTCACATTTCTGGAATAATGTTTCTCTTGATCCTGCGGAGGATGTTTCCAACTTTGGCCTTCTGAATGGGCAACGGCATTGTATACTTGGAGAAGACATCTACTGCCACAACAATGTGCCGGCTGCCGCGGTTTGCCTTAGGGAGGGGCCCATACAGATCTAAAGCCAGTATTTCACCAGGTTTTTCAGGAAGAAGGGGCGTTGGGAACTCCCTCAATAATCTATTATTAGGCTTAATCCGTTCGGAGAACATTTCTAACATCACGTCTCATGTACTCCCATATGAATTTTTCCTTTATGATCATCATCACCACTTTATCAGTACCGGCGTGTCCGGATATTGAATGACAGTGCCAGATGATATTAGATCTTAATCTGGGAGGAGCATAAATTCGGCGTTTGGTTTTGGCATGGTCAAGATACTTCTAAAACAGACCATCATGAAAGCAAAGAGATTGAGCTAACTGTGAGATGCGTAGATATTCATTGTCATTAGCAGGAGTCGATCCCGTAAAAAATTGGAACAATTCTCGGGTCTTCGTATCTCTTCCTCGTGCTTGAGTTAAGTACTCCAGTTTTCTAAGAAATTCCTCATCTTCGGTGCTCATGACTTCTATATGATTAATAGTGACGACATTGACTGGATTATGGTTTAAAGCGTCAGCCAAGGCGGTTTTTTTGTTGCGTCTGTGGATGACAGTTACGTTGAACTGTTGAATAAAGAGCGCCCACCGGGTTACTCTCTCACTAGTCAGGTCAGAAGACATGATAAAGGTGAGGGCCTTTTATGATCCGTGTAGATGGTTTCGGGATACCCATAGATTCCTCCAGTACAGCAAAAAATGCACAATAGCAAGAGCCTCAACTTCCGTGGTAGTATAAGATTTTTCGTGTGTTCTGAATTTCCTTCTCATAAACGAAATGAAAATGCGGACATCAGGCTTCTCGGGATCGACTTATTATAGAGCTGCACCGATTCCCGTGAGCTGGCATTGCTCTCAAGCCAAAATAGCCATTCAAAGTTAGGATAGGCTAACTGTACACTTTCCTGAAGCATTTTCTTTGTTTCAGTAAAAGCCTCATCACACTCTTCTGACCACATCCGCCTGCTTTTCTTGAGCAGTAGCTGCAAGGGTGCCACTGTATTTGTGTAATTGGGGCAATGTTGCAAGAAGAATTGACACGGTCCCCAGAAATTGCTGCACATGTTTAATTTTTGTGGGTTACGGGAAGTCCAAAATGCTGTGAATCTTGTCCAGATTAGGCCTGAACCCTTCTCCACTAATGAGGTGGCCTAAAAACAACACCTCTGTCTTAAAAACTGGCTTTTACGGGCATTTATCTTAAAGTTTTTGTCCTGAGCTTGCTGAGTACTTTGTTGATATTTTCAATTGCTGCTCTAAGGTTTCCGAAGCTATGAGGGTATCATCCACATAAATCAACGCGATTTCTTTAATCTCATCGGATAATTGATCTTCAAGAGCCCTGATGAGAACTGCCCCTGAATTCTTGATCCCGAAAGGGAAACGATTGAATGCATATGTAATGTTCTCGAAAATAAAGCCTGTGAATTTCGTGCTGTCTTCTGCCAGTAAAATGTGGAAGTAAGATGAAGTCATGTCCATCGTGGAGAAGAGTTTCATGTCCCTAAATTTCCGGATGACATCCCGGAGTATAGGTGGATGATCTTACTCCAATACCAGGCTGTTATTAAGCGTTCGGCCATCAAGACACGGACTTAAACTGCCATTTGGTTTTCTAACGACGGCTAAGGGGTTTAAATACTGGGTGATACATTTACAAATTATACCATTATTTTCCATCTCTTTTATCACAGTCCTGAGGAACTTTAGGAGCGTATTTTGTAAGGAGAATTGTCCTTGACATTCAATTGATATTCACAGTTCTTTATAACGCTGGGTTTGCCATAAAAAACATCAGGAAATTTTTCGAATAATTATCGATTTGCCTCTGCCAGGCAAGAGCCGAGCTCTGGGCTTTCAGCCGCACTGGCGAAAAACACGTAGTGATCACGACCTTCGTTCGACACATCCTCGATGATGGGCGCTTCCTGGCCTTCAACTGGTCCCTCTTGATTGGGTCTACTCTCTTCATGATCTATTTCATCGACAGGCAGAGCATGGCTCATCCTGCCTTCGCCTTCTATAAATGGGGTACCCAAACCTTGGCGCTCCAAACTATTACAATCGACCAGTTGCAACTCTACAGATTTGACGTTAAAAAATCATATAACGTTGGCGGGCTAATCAATAATTTCTCCATACTTGACTAGGAAATCTGACCCTAGGATGACGTTGAATTTCATCGGCGATATGACTAAAAATATGTGCTCAAACTGGACACCTTCAGTGTCAAATGTGATGAAAGCTTGAAATTTACATTTTATATGCCTGTCCGGTACTGTCCCCTTAACTTTGATTTGTGCGACCGGTATCAAAATATGTCTTCCTCCACGTTTAGCATTTCAATTAATCTCTCAGAAATGAATGAGGCCTTTGCTCCAGATTCAATCAAAGCAGTTACGTTAAAAGTACCCATTTTAACGTTAATGACTGGGAAACCAGTAATTAATGTTGGCGACACAACTCATTTCCCCACTACTCCGGTTTTTAGTCAATCTTGTTGTTACGCTGTTGAAGTTTTTTTATTGCGCCTGTCGATTCAGGATTTGTCGCAGGTGTCGCGTTCTGTCTTGTGGCGTGCTCTTGGTATTCTAAGGAAGTAGTGCCAGGTAATCCATCGTCTTGGTTTCAATTTTGGATCTATTCACGAGTTTCCTTCCATCTTCTTTCGATCTCGGCTCTTGGCGAATTCCCATCTCGAGTAGGCGACTCGGTAGGTTTCCTCAACGTTTGATTATGTTCATAAGACGTACTTTGTATAGACGTCTCCTAAATTGCCGGAAACAAGATGACAGATCTCTCCAGGGTTGTCTTTCTTCACGGGGTTCGCGATTTGATCTCGGTGGGTTGTTAACTTCGACTCCTGTTCTTTTAAGGGATGATAAAAAAATAGCATCTTTTTCAATTGTGAAATAAGGAAATGAGAAAACCGCGAAGAACTAATCGCAGTGTTATATTTCCTAGAGTACAACCGTAGCTTAATCAAATGTTGTATTTCAGAATTCCAAAATCTTTTTAACAAAGCTTCCTTGAATTCGTCATAGGTCTTGATATTGAATTTAAATGCTGTATCCAATTTAACGCTCTCCCTTCCAATAACTTGGATGCTATACTTAATTGACAATCGGATCTTACTTTATTCTCCTGGAAGTATTCTTCAACATTGAGAAGAAATTTCTTTGCTGTGTATTCTTCCTTCCCAGAGAATTTTGCAGGTTTATCATCCAATTATTTTAAAACGGGAGAAATACTAGAAGTATTTCCACTAGTCCCTTGAAAGTGAGATGTAGACACCTTCTTCTCCATTTGAGATATCCTGTTATCAATTGTCTCTATTTTCCCCTGTAATTTGACCTTGATAGTCTTAACTTGCCTGCAGATGGAGTTTTCCACACCCTGGACTTCGTTTTCATGGTCCTGTTTCACTTCAGCGACGTCATGGCCTATGTGAATGATTTGAGTGTGCGTGCTGTCTAGTTGAGAATTTACATGCTTATCTGTTGCTACCTGCTTTGTCTTAAGTAACTTAACTTCATTACTTCTTTTATGGAAGTTATTCTTAAAGGATCCATGGATTTTATCCTGAATAGGGACTCATTTTGCTTTCGCCTGCAATAACTGACCATGTGATTCTTTGAAGTCTGCCTTTAAACTTTCAACTTCCTGAAATGATTGATGTGAGGTAGGGAACGAAGCTTTGAGGTCTTCAACTATTTGTAGTTTAAGGTCTCTCTTTACTGTTTCTAAATGACGGGTGAGGCGTTCGTTTATTTCTGTGAACTTAGAATTTATCTTCGCATTAGTTTCTGAGAATGTTTTTTTCAATCTCAGAACCAGCTTTAGTAAGCCTATGTTCTAGGTTAGCATTTACTTCGGTTAACTTGGTGTTAATTATTTTAGTCACTTGTGTAATACGACTCTCTACGTTGGCCGTAGTTACAGTATTAGATTCATTAATGCGGGCTTGTAAATTAGTGTTAGTCTTGTTATACGGGCCTGTAAATCAGTATTAGACTAACTAATACGAGCTTGTAAATCAGTACCTAATTGGGTAGTTGCCGCGTTAGTCTCAGTTATACGAGCTTGTAAAGTAGTGTTAGGCTCGCTTATTCTTCGCCCAAGGTAATATTTGACTCAGCAATACACTCATTTAAAATAATTTTGAGAGCTTTAATGGCAGCTAAAATAGTTTCCATTTTGTGAACAATCATAAATCACTTGAAAAAAATTCAGGTATCACCATTATTGTCCAATGGTTAAGAGTTCATGTTCAGTTTCCTTCAAACATTCTCAAAAAGAAATCTTCAAGATATTTAGCACTTAAAAAGATGTTTCATATCATTAATAGCACTTTCTATAATAGTAAAGTTATATGTTGCCAAAAAGTTCACTGATTATGCCACACAAAGCCCAATAAATGTATCTTGACTAAGTTCAAAAGTAAGTGGCGTTATTTTATAAGTTACTGACTCTTAAGTTTCACACGATTTGAGTGGTAATTTGTATATCATTGCACTTCTAATTTTACTTAATTGCACTCCAATCGACTCCTAGAATGGCTGGACGCCAATTTCCCCTCCCTCACCTCTGTAACAGTAAATACTGTACTTTGACGAGCATGAAACTAGACGCAGTGTGTGTACCGTTTCTGATTGAAGTGCTTACATAGGAAGAGAGGGTTTCTTGAAATCATTCTTAAGTTTGTCAAAATTTTGAATATATTAACAAAGTTCAAATTTATATCACCTTCATACAGCAGATATACCGGTAAAGGTTCTTTCCTCATCAGGGCTGGTGATGTACTCGAATTCCGGCTGCTCTCCTCGTACTGCCACCAGTCTCCTCTCTGCACCATGGAACCACGATTCCTCCCATGATGGAAATTCTAGAAGTTCTCGAACATCCATGCTACGTCTAGAAGATTGAGATAAAGTAGTAATGTGAGTGTTGAGATTCGGTTGCACGGAGAATGACTTACGACTGTACACGTTTACACCTGGGACACGGAAAGAGTTTCTTGAATATAAATGAACAGCTTTGAATGTTGAACTAAAGAATCACTTGTATTTTAGTGTCGTCAAATGTTAATAAAATTGACTTTAAAAAGTGTGACACTCGAAACAGTTTGAAATTATCACACACAAAATATTTTCTAAGTTTCTGTGCGATATCAACTCAATCACTTGAAAAGAAAACGGTCTTTCATTTGTAAACCGATTTGGTTCATTAGTGTTAACTTATTAAATGAAATGGATTCTATTCCCTCACAGTCCGTAGTTTGATCATACGAAAATACATTGTGTATTGTAAACACACAGTTCAAATGCACAGCTCATTGCTTGTCATAAATACACAGTCTAATTTCACAGTTCATTATTTATTGTAAAAGTGCATCTTAAACATAGTCCAGTGTCTACCATGAATGCACAGTTCAAATACGCATTCCACAGTCTGTCATTAGCACACAGTTCAATGTCTACTACGAATGCACAGTTCAAATACGTATTCCATAGTCTGTCATTAACAAGCAGTTCATTGTGTACAATGAATGCTCAGTTCAAATAGATATTTCATATTCTGTCATTAACACACACAGTCCAATGTCTACGATGAATGCACAGTTCAAATAAGTGTTTCACAGCCTGTCATTTACTCACAGTTCGATGTAAACGACGAATGCGCAGTCCAAAGATGTAGTTCATAAATTGAAATTAATTCACAGTTCAATATCTGCACAGTTCAAATACATAGTTCACAGATTGAAATTAATTCACAGTCCAATATCTACCAGGAATGTTTGCAAGATATTGGAAAATCACACAGTGACGTAGTTACAAATTGTAATCAGTCCATTAATCAATCATTTGTCACAGTCTGAGAAATTCTAAGTTTGAAACATAAAATTCTCGAAAATATTTCGATTACTTGGCAAGGAGAATATCGTTCATAATCCATCACTGTTCAAATTGTTTCGTCAACCATGAGTTATAAGCACTTGAAAGAAATATAAGTTTGAAACATTTGTACGAATAATAAATCACTTGGAAATCTATGGCACATTAAAGTTTGACCCACTCTTAATTGAGGCTAAATTCTATCACTCGTGATTCACGGAAAATTTACAAGTACACATACCGTGTTACAAGTTTAAGTCTGAGACTTGGCGAAATATGACTATCACTTGCGAATCGCTGAAATATTTATAAGTTCAAACTTGGTACTGTAGAGTTGAAGTCTAGAACTCGACGAAATGTGACTATCACTTGTGAATCACAGAAATTTTTATTAGTTTGACCTCGTTACTGTGGAGTTTAAGTCTAGAACTCGGGCGAAATAAGACTATCACTCACATGGCATTGCGGTCCCTACAAGCCGACTGGCGGGTTCGACTGTGGCATTGAAGATCCGCACTCTCGCCCGCTGTTCTCCCTCCACACTCCACACACATACACTGATCTGCGTAGGGAAACAGTTCTCCATTTATACTCAAACCGAGCCAAAATATGTCTTTACATTTCGTTTAATAACTCCGTTGTCTCTCATCGTATTTCTACCAAACTTTGTAGAAATGAAGGTAAAATGTGTGGCTACACGACGATGTTGTTGATTTCACCCAACCATTGCTGGGAGAAAAGTTATTAAACAAAGAACATTTCGAATGTCCCGCGCTGACATAGGCTCTCTGTCACGGGGAGGCAGGCTGTGACGTCAACCCGCTCCATGTCACAGACACAGGTTGCTCGCTGTCTCTGGCTGTCCTCTGCTGTTTTAATGGTATGCAGCACAAAGTTTAAGTTTTAATTGCAGGGACTTAATTCTGTAACGCCGTTCCTGGTACAATACTTAAGAGATACTTCTACTTTCCTGGTCTTTTTCCCACTTTTCTGTGGTCAACATTATTCAGTTATTTACATTCCAGACCAAGTTATTCTTTTCTAAAATGATTTGCATGGATCTTTTTTATTAGTGTCGTACAAGTACAGAAAATGGAAAACATAAAATATATTGTCTTAATATCATAAGTGTTGAAATACATACTAATTTGAATGGTTATAAGCCCGGAAACTTATGTGTTTAGTCTTCAGTTTTTGACACATTTGTTATCATTTGGATAACTACACTTTATATATAGTACAACGGGTAATTGTTTGGTCCACCTTGTAAATATATTATCACCATCTATTTTACGCAACGTTATCACACGTACATGTTTTGGGAGCCCCAACTCCCTTCATCAGCAATTTCTACATCAGTATCAACATTCCCCTATCTCATGATCTAACATTCTTCTGTTTTACATAAAACATTTTCATATATAATTCTATCTTTAACCCATAAACACACACTGTCCATTTCTTGATAATGTCTGTTATAATGGAACACATTAAAACATAATAGAACACTTTAAAGCACTTGTAAAAAGTTTAATGTTTTTTTTATATTGCACAACACTTTAAAATACATATTAAAACTTAAGATGGATTTCTTAGAAGAGTCATGCAAAGATAAAGAGTTTCTTGTTACTGTTTGTTTTGTTGTATTCCACTTAAACGTAGGCCCATTAAAAATGATAGGATAGATGAAAGTGAGGAGCCTGGCACAATTAAGTGAAAGCAATGCCAGGTCTCAGCTAAGGACCCTGTGGTTGACAACCTGCGCTCTTAAGCTAAGAGTCCGTGAGGCCTCTTTTAGTTGCCTCCTATTTTATTCTACCACACCCACTCACAAGCTAGAAATTGTCACATGAAATTATGGATTATATTAAGAAAGCTCATAATTTTGAATTTTTCTTAGAATAATTGAGATTCTAAAACCGCTACCTGATTCATTCGATTAATAAAAGGCCAATTCCTGACTCAGAAGCATGAAAGTAAATGCTCGCAAAGGGAATAGCATGAAGAAATCCTAACAGTTGTAATACAGATTCAGAACCATGGAGATTGGAGGAAACGTTTTACTTAGTTTTTGATATCCCCACCTAAAAGTTCATACAGAGGGATCCAGAAAAATGTAGACACTATTTAGTAGTTAATATCTTTGGAACAAAATGACATATCATTGCAATTCTTACATGGTAGCGTAGTTCATTGTTTTCTCAACAGATGATGAAGGTCCCGTGAATGGCGCGACAATCTTGGCGCATGTTCTCAGCAGATGACAGTGCAGCAAGGAATGAAGTAAGAATGTCATTTGAGTAACGCAAGAACACAAGGCCATATCGAAGTGATACTGAAAGTACAGAAACATGATGGAAGTACAACAGCAATGGAATAATGTGTACGGAACTCAGCCACCAATACGTACAACAATTTATTGTATTCAGGATAAAGTTGAAGCCTATGGTACTGCACAGGATGTGCATGAGAAAATGTCTGGTTCACCAAAAACATCAACAAGTCCAGCTTCCAGCTCTGCTGTGTTGCAACATTTTACTAGGTCACCTCAAAAATCCATGAATCAGAGTGCGTGTGAAAACTGGATAAGCCGATCAACCGTATGATGTATTGTGAAGGCTGCAGAGTTGAAAGTGTACACTCCAAGATCACTGCACGCTATGAACAAATACGACCTGGATCGATGGATGGAGTACTGCGAGTGGTTTGAAGGCATGCTTCGCGAGGATGAATGGTTTGCAGGGATGGTTATCTGGTCTGATGAGGTGCAATTCACACTGAACGGTACTGTAAACTACCACAACTGCGTCAACTGGGCTCCTGAAAATCCTCACTTTCACGTTAACAAACATGTTAATCTACCTGGTGTTAATGTGTGGTGTGGTCTTCTATCACGCAGTTTGATTGGCCGATTCTTCTTTGAAGGTACTGTAACTGGTGAGGGGTGTCTTTATATGCTGAAAACATCGATTTTTACCGGATATCTGAGAGGTGTTTGGAAATGAAAGATTTTACCTACAACGGGATGGTGCTCCGCCTCACTACCACAGAGATGTCAGAGCCTACCTGGATAAAAATCTACCTGGGCGATGGATAGATCGAAAAGGAGCTGTTGAGTACCCACCACGATCTCCAGACCTTACACCTCTTGACTTCTATCTATTGGGGAACTCAAAAAAAGAAGTTTATTGACAGAAGCCAGCTACACTGAATGAGCTACGAGAAACCATCAAGGCATCCAGTGCGGCTATCACACCGGCAACACCGACAGCGTTATTTTGGTCAGCAGTTCAGCGGTATCGACATTGTTTGGCTGCTAATGGGGGTCACTTTGAACACATAAAATAAAATTCCCCCCGTGTGAGAATTATAACTATTATGTCATTTTCTTCCATTAATATTGACTATCAAAGAGTGTTTATACTTTTCTTGACCCCTCAATATTTCCAGTAAATAAATGAAGAAATGTAGTGAAATTAGTCTAAAATGGTATTCAGACATCACAAGTCCCACCATGCTATCGTTCCGACTGCCACTTATCTTGTTAATTGTTAGTACTGTAACTATAGTTTGATCATGATCTTGTGAGTTACTTATTCTAACATTACAGGACACCTGCAAGTTTTACGGAAACATATTTTAAACTATATATTGCTATAATAAACTTTGTTATAATTTATATTTATTTGCGTGAAGTGTTATACTGTCATTTATTGGAGTGTTGGGATGAATTGATCTTAAACTCGTATGCAACAATATATATACGTATGTAGACATCAGGGAAGGGTTTAATTCACTGCATAATAATATTTATACATTTATTTGTGTACACGATTGATGAAATATTAACTTTATCGTATTGATGTTTCTTCTTCTACATGAACAGGAAGTATAATTTTTCCATTTAAAAGAAGTACATATTATGAATATATTTACACTTCAGTCTCAAAATTGGTATGCACAAATTATTGCTTACAGCATGGTGTCAAAAGACAACATTTTGTAATTATGGAAAAAGAAAAAGAAAAAAAGAAACAGAATTGTTCTCATTTATACATTACTTGAAACATTAATTCGTTATGTATGGACTTGAAGAATGAAGTGAAAATAATAATACAAATGAGTCAAAATATGTTAAGTGCCAGAAAACTTGTACATTCCTAACATACTTCTTGAATTCGAAGTCGGTTAAGATATAGTACCTCTAGCCTCTCATGTGTAGCGGTGAATAGCCTGATGCTTGAAGAATGTATTTGTAACCGCTAAACCCATATTAGCACAGAAGAGCACCAAACGCTTTCCATTCCCATTAGCTTTCATATCTTCCCCACATTTACAAGTCACCCTTTCATATCCTTTTGTCCTATCCTTGCTCTTGACCCTGACTATGATGTTACTCAATGCTTCATAAAACTTGTCAACTTCATCCTCATCTGGATGCTCACATGGTGAAAACACTGAGACAATTCTCATCCTAATTCCTCCAATTGCCAAATCTATCCACATCATTCACTCATTTACGTGCTTAACAGAAACTATGTTGTGTGCAGTGGTATACCTTATAAACAACCCTAGCCCATCCTCTGCCCTTCCCTTTCTAACTCCCATCAAGTACACTTTATAATCTCCTATCTCTTCCTCGTTATCTCCCCTTACCTGAATATCTCCTAGCACATCCAGATGCATCCTCTTTGCTGACTCAGCCAGTTCTACTTTCTTTCTTCCATAAGCTCCATTAATATTGAAAGCTCCCCATTGAATTCCATTTTGTTCGCCAAGTTGTTTCCAAGGAGTGCCTCACCTGCCAAATGGGAGTGGGACTCCGATACTCCCATAGGTCCGAGGCTTACTGAAAATGTTCTGAGCTCAGTAAATTCATGAAGCAGGATGCTACCCTACTTGCACATAGTCCAAATGAAGAACTCTCCTCTAACGGGTTAGGGACCACTGGTGGATTGTACAGTCCTAGCCGTCCGAACACAAAGAGGGCCATAACTCAGAATATGTCCGTGATGCCCAGTCCCATTCCATACCAACTGGTATCCCTACTCTCGGGGCCACTTACTAGGCCACTCAGCCATTGCTCATGGTCCACAAACTAGGACGTGACTACAGGAACCCACCCCATGAACCATTACTTTAATGATTGTAAATGAAATGTATTTTGGCTAACCTATAGGTAACTCTGCAAACTCAAAACATTATACATATCGTAAAAAAATTAATTTCTATGCAATGTTTAAAAAATTCATAAATCTCTAAGTGCAAGTTATGAATGAGTGAAATATACATATAATATACTAGCAATTACCTGTGGCTTCGCTCGCGTGGATTTCGTAATTTGATCAAAGTAATCGTACCTCGGCATTGTACTAAGACATTATCTGAAAAATTCTTAAGGAATAAAACTCACCCTGCGGGGCTGAGTGGCTCGGACGGTTAAGGCGCTGGTCTTCTAACCCCAACTTGGCAGGTTCGATCCTGGCTCAGTCCGGTGGTATTTGAAGGTGCTCAAATACGATAGCCCCATGTCGGTAGATTTACTGGCACGTAAAAGAACTCCTGCGGGACTAAATTCCGGCACCTCGCATCTCCGAAGACCGTAAAAGTAGTTAGTGGGACGTAAATCAAATAACATTAAATTATTATTAAAAACTCACCCAGAAATTGAGAGTCATTTACCCCAGAAATTCTTTGTAAACCATATTATGGTATTACCTTTTGGGGCTAAGACGACCATGCGACATAGAACTGTACATGTGAGAAACAGTCTTTTCTCAAGTAAAAAAATAAATTCATGTTTCTTTAATTTTTAAAGGAGAATCGAAATACCTATTCCCACATCTGTAGCATCTTCAGTTTTTGAGATATACATAAGTATCCTCATAAAAAGAATTCAACCCCTTGATCAGTCCTTCTCCCATCCATACCCCCATCTAGGTGTATTTTCTGAAAACAAAAATACATGTTTCTTTATTTTTAAAGGAGATTCCAAATACCAAATTTCATGTCCGTAACATCTTCAGTTCTCAAGATATAAATATCCTTATAAAAAAATAATTCAACTACATTTCACTTCTTTTCAGCACCCGTTAAGTGCATTCTCCGAAAACAAAAAAGGTACACGTTGCTGTATTTTTAAAGGACTTTCCAAATACCAAGTTTCTTGTCTCTAACATGTTAAGTTTTTGACATATAATGTAGATATATCAGTACTCATTTTAAAAATTTTCCCGCTTTTCTTTCAGCCCCATTAAGTGGATTGTCCAAAGACAAAAGAACACGTGTTTCTTTACTTTGAAAGAAGATTCCAAATAAGTACAAATGTTGATGCCTCTAACATCTTCAGTTTTTGAGATATAAGTATCCTCAGAAAAATAATTCAAATTCTTTTCCACCCCAGCCCGTTAGGTTGATTTCCCACACCTCCATAAAAATGCGTGTTTCATTACTTTTAAAAGAGATTCGAAATACAAATTTTCACATGTGATAAACTTACTTTTTTGAAATTTAAGTTTCTCCATAAAAAGAATTAAAATTTTAACTTCCTTTCACCCTCCTCCTTAAGTGAATTTTCCGAAAACCAAAAATTCTATTTTATATTTATGAAGGAGCTTGTAAATGCCAATTATCATGACTGTAACACCTTCAGTTTTGAGATACCGGTATATTTATTCTCATAAAAAGTAATTAAACACCTTTTCACCCGCCCCCCCCAAGTTGATTCCCCACAAAATGCGTGTTTCTTTATTTTTAAAGGAGATTCCAAATACTAATTTTCATGTCTCTAACATCCTTAGTTTTTGAGATATAAGTATCCTCATACAAAGAATTCAACTAATTTTTCAATTAATTCAGCCCCCTTAAGTGGATTTTCCAAACAGAAATGATTACGTGTTTCTTTGCTTTGAAGGAAAATTCCAAATACAAATTTTTGTGTCTGTAACATCTTCAGTTTTTGAGATATAAGTATCCTAATGAAAAGAATTCAACTCCTATTTCACTCCACCTCCGCCCGTTAAGTTGGTTTCCACCCACCCATGAAGTGCCTGTTTCTTTGTTTTTAAAGGAGATTTCATTTATCAATTTCCACGTTTGTAACCTTCATTTTTGAGATATAAGTTTGTCCAGAAAGGAATTCAATTTTGTTACTTCCTTTCACTCTCCCCACTCAAGTGATTTTCCTAAAAACCAACAGTACCTGGTTCTTTAAAAGAGCTTCCAAATACCATCTATCATGACTGTAACATCTTCAGTTTTTGAGATATATGTATCCTTGTAAAACAAATTAATCTCCGTTTTCATCCTCCCTACCAAGTAGATTCCCCCACCAAATGCATGTTTCTTTTTTTTAAAAAGGAGTTTCCAGATACCAGTTTTCAAGTTTGTAGCATCTTTATTTTTTTGGTATATATACATACATTATCAAAAAATTAATTCAAATAATTTTTCAATTCTCTCTCCCCCCCCCCCCCGGTAATTTTTTTTTCCATAAACCAAAGAACATGTGTCTCCTTATTTTAATGGAGATTCCAAATATCAATTTTCATATCTGCAACATGTTAAGTTTTTGAGATATACTGTAGATATGCTATTTTTAAAAATTCACCCCCTTTTTCAGTTCCCTTTAAGTGGATTTTCCGTAAAAACCATTTATGTTTCTTTACTTTTACAGGAAATTCCAAATACCAGTTTTCAAATCTGTAATGTGTTACGTGTCTGAGATAATTTGCAAGTATAGTCTTTTTAAATTTCACCCCATTTGTCACTCCTTTTCACCCCCTATTCATTGGATTTTCCGATAACAAAAAATATTTGTTCCTTTATTTTTAAAAGAGATTCCAAATACTAAGTAAACTTTTAAGTTTTTGAGATATAGATATTTTCATTTTAAAAATTCACCCCCCTTTTCACCTCCTTAGCGGCACAATATCTAAAAATCCTCTCTTAGTGAGCACCTACACCCTAATATAAATGTATCCCCAAAATTTTATTCCTTTATGTCCAGTAGTTTTGGTGCGGCGATGACGAATCAGTCAGTCAGTCAGTCAGTCAGTCAGTCAGTCATGACATGTTATTTTATATATATAGCTAAATAAGAATAACTATTAAATATGACACACTGGTAGCATAATTTTAAATTTAAACAATCTCTTTTGAAACATACAGGAATGTTATGTTATCGAGCCATTATAAGATTTTTCAAAAATGTGTCCAACGTGTCTTTTATAATAATTATAGTGAAAAAAAAATGGTTTCGTTCATTTTAAACAAATTAACTTACATTGCTTTATGTCTCGTGCTGAATTCCTTCAGTATAGCATGCACTGCCTACTATGCCTGATGGTGGTGATTATTGCTGTAAGAGTAAATTCAGCTATGCAGTGTCCGCCTTCATAGGGTAACTGTTAGCACTCTTAGCTGCTGTCATTTGAGGTCCCGAGTTCAATTTCCCGATACTGACAGAGATTTAAAAATGGCAGGAGGGCTGGTATGAGGTTAAAATGGCATGTACAGCTCACCTCTACTTCATCACAAAATATCTGCACCAGGCCTCCATGAAGGCCGCACACCAATTATTATTATTATTATTATTATTATTATTATTATTATTATTATTATTATTATTATTATTATTATTATTATTATTATCGGGCAGCCAGTCTCTGTTAACAATAATCAGAAGGAATGTGGAAGATGCCAAACTTTTGAATATTGAAGGCATTGGCAAAAAGAAGGAAAGGCCATGAAGGGGTCATGTGGTGGGGGTGATTATTGCTTTAAGAGAAGTAAAACTAGGCAACCATCCTCTATATAACATTAATCAAAGAAAAAAAAATGGAAGGCATCCGACACTTCGAAAAAGGCATGTATTGGCCAAAGAAAGACGAGAGCAACGATGAGCGTGAAAATGAAGTATGGCCTACGCCACCATACATAAAACCGTCAGGGTTAGAAAGGTATAAGAGTTAATCAAGCAAGGTTGGATAGGATAAATGAAAGTGAGGGGCTTGGCAAAAGTAAGTTGAAGCAATGATAGGAATCAGCTAAGAGCCCCGTGGTCGCCAACCCACACTCCCAAGTTAAGAGCCCCTGAGTCCCTTTTTAATCACCTCTTACGACAGGGAGGGGATACTGTGGGTTTTATTGTACTGCCCCCACCCACAGGGGTTCTTGAAGGGGTGAAAATTGATGACTCCCTAAGCCTTGCAAACCTAATAAAGTTGGTCCAGACTCAGTTAGGGGAACTGTGGTGGCCAATCCATGCCCCCAAACTGAGAGCCCCAGGCAGAGGATACCAAAGGTATATTCTACCATCCCCATCCACAGAATGTTGGTTTATTTTTTGGTCCTATAGCTTTTGTTTTGGAAGCATCGCCAAAAATATTCCTACCCCACCCCCACCAAACAATTCCTGGGTGTGGCCTTGGGCTGTAGTACTATTTTGATGTAACTTACATGCTTAGTGCTGAACAATGAAACTGCTGCTAGGAACTACTGGGCTAATAGCTTCATTCCTACTCCAAAAGGATCAGACTAAATATGTGATCATGTGTGTTTAATGAACTATTTAATATTTATTTTTAATTTCAGACAATATTCCAAGATTGAAATCTGGTGAACTGACAATTTCTGAAGTATGCCTAGGATGTTTAGCTCTGAGAGGAGAGGATACATTTCATGACCATCCTCTTTTTGAGGGAGCAATATGCCAGCAATGTAAGGTATGCATCTGTACAATCAATCATTGAAACCATGTGAGGTCTGTTCAAAAGTAATAGAACTTTGAAAATACCATGCAAATGCAAAGTCTTATTTGTTTCCAGTAAGTGGTACTGTATAGTGATTTCCTTCCTAAGTAACCAGCCATTTACCATGCATTTCTGAAATCATTAGTTTTTGCGCAGCAGCTGTTACTTTGTGAATGTGTAGAGTAAGATTTGTGACTGTTGAGATATCTGAATATTACAAACAGCGTATCAACATTCACTTCTGCTTCATACTAGCAAAAAGATTTGTGGAGACACACAGTGTGGAAAAAGTTGCCAAGTCTGAAAAAAGCAGAGCAGGACAGGTTGAACACAAATGTGTTGTCAATGGTCTTTCTTGACATCAGCAATTTTGTTGACCATGAATTCCTATTCTAAGGTTTAAATGGTGTATCTCTGGTATTATCTTCAACTCTTGAGATGTCTGGGGGGGGGGGGGGGAAAGCAGACTTCTGGCGAAACAATTTGTGGAATCTCCACTACCACAACACGCTAGCTCATGCTCCACCGCTGAGTAATGAATTCTTATGAACATGAATACAGCTGCGCTTCCTCATCATCTTATAGAAATCTTTGTATTCCTCAGATTGAAATTGACTCCGAAAGGATGACATTTGAGTCAAGTGAAGAGATCAAACTGAAATCATAGGAAGAGCTGTGCACTATCTCCAAGATTGCCTACCAGGACTACTTCTCTGAGGGAAATGGCATTGGGAGCATTGTATTAATAGACCAGGGGGTTACTTTAAAGGATAATGCTAGCTAGGTGACAGGTAAGCCACCTGAAGACTTATTTTCAAAGTTCGGTTATTTTTGATCAGATCTGCTAATGCTCCTGCATGTTGAATGAAGCATCTCTACCAACTAGACCAAATATTTAGACATGACAAGCCTTATCAGGAGAGAAAGAATTATGGTTACTGATCCATTACCATTCTCATGTTTTGCCTGTGGAAATTTGAATTCAGGTTTTTGGAATGATTTTCTGTTCATGTAAAGACTGGATATATGACTTACCCTTCTGCCTGAGCTGATATTTTAATTTAATTGCTTCAAGATTAATTTGTTGATTAGTTTCTTACTCATTGAAGTTGTTAGTACAGCATAATGTGTCATTTTGTGATTTGTAATATTGTCACTATAAACAGTCAATTGGATATATACCTAATCACTACCCTTTAAAATTGTTTGTAATGAACAGACATAATTCATTCCTATGCTTTATACAGCAACCACCGCCATCACCATCATTTCCTGTTTATCAACTGATTTTGGGTGGGTGAAATATGGTTCCTCTCTACTTTGTTCTGTCATTTCACCATTTCTTTTCCAACGCTTGTTTTCCAGTTCAGGTTCCAGGGTCTTATTCTTCACTAATTTCATCCATCGTAACTGTTACCGGGTTTTGGTGGATCGCAGAGAGGTGAAAGAAGGTGGTGGGGTGAATGGGTCTATCTACAATATCAAAATTAATTTGAAACTTGAACTGAAGGTTGTATTTCTTCAAAACAACAAACTTAACAAATTTTCACTAGATGACAATAACAATGATATCTCAGGTACAATGTCAAACAAAGGTGGAACACCCCAGAATAGGGAATTTAACAATTTTGGGCTTCAAGCCCTTGATTTACAATTTCTGAGCTACGAGCTCAAGTTTACGAAATTGACAAATGAGGAATAATTTAGGCAAGGGCAGAAATCCCCTAATTCAAGAGAACTTGATCCCAAAATTACCATATCTTGCCTTCCAGAGGCACCCTTCACTACTACAAAACCTTGAAAAGATCTTACATGCTCTTGATTTCTTACAGCCTACTCAAGGCAACATCACATCACAATCTTACACACTCTGGCCTCATAAGGCATGAATTACAAATGGAAATAGTTTTACACAGGGGTATCTAGTACCCGACCTACTGGGCCTTTGCGGAAAAAGAACAGGTTAAATAAATGGTCCGAACACAACCTGAATGGATGCGTACATTGCGCTCCCAGTTAATGAAATATTTAAAACCTACAGGGCTCTCGGCCGATGACACTGGGGCTAGTCCTAAACTACTGAGGTGGCTCGCATGGAAATAACTTTAATATATTACAGGAAAGAAAAGTTGCAAAATCGTAGTCACCTCAAACCAAGATGAAGGGGAGCTTGAGAGGGTAGCTCACTCTCTATCCCCGATTTACAGTTAAAGACTTTATGAAATATTACATGAAAGGGAAGAAGTTTATGTAAAAATGGTTTTATAGTTAGAAATTCGGACTTTCCCCTCGGATAAGTATGCAGAAACAGCAAGAAAGATTGAATTTACGTGGCCATTACCTAGTAGATGTTCTGCCGGCCTCCTGCCTCCTGCCTCCTGCCTCAACACACACACACTCAGAAAGACGACGATCAATATGCAAGGAAACCAGAAAAGCCACAACTTATATACCCTCAGGGAAGGTTGGAGAGGATTCTGGGCTAATCCATACACATCCTCTGCTGAACCCAAAAGTTACACTCAAAACCGAACAAGAAGCCTGTGATAGGCTGAAAATTAATTACAGAAAATTTTCATTGGCCAGATTCAAAACTGGCGGAATGAGGCAGAAGTGTTGCAAACCTAGAATTACATTAAAAAACAAATGAAAGTTGAGAAAACCTATAAACACAAAATTTCTTTCAATAACACTTCCTTTACCTTGCACCGTAGTGCATGACTATGGTTTTTTTGGTAGTGACATCTGTGGAACAACATTCAAACTTCTTGATGTAAACAAACACACATCAAATAAAACCAGTCAGTTTAGGCGACTTCAGAATGACACAATTACTTAATACTTCGGTAGTGACATCTTCTGATTAAAGTCTCAACTTTATGTAGTAGCAATTTCACATTTTGGTTGATAGAGGAGTTCATCAAGGCACTTATTTTGAATGAGCGGAGTTGAGTTGTACCTCCTGGTACAGTAACCACGGCCTTCTTCATATCTGTCATCTGCCCTTCCAATGGTTGTTTTAGCATTCTTTCTTTATTCATCTGCTTGATATGTTCAGACCATCAGTCTGTTTGTTCCAGTTTTTCATTTAGCTTTTGCACTTTCAGTTCTTTTAGTTATATGACCAAATCATACATAAATGCTTTTATGACCACTTTGTTTATATTGAAAACAAAATGTCAAGTGTTTCTGTTCCGAGAGTCTGTCAGTCAGGGTGCCAAGATCATGGATTCAAACTTGTCTAAGGTGGTTAAATTTTTGAGGTCAGAATGAAGTCTATTAGGCACTCCATGTCATTTAGTGCTGGCATGTAAAAGATCTCTGATGATATATTCGGTGTTAACCTAACAAAATTAATTAAAGTTTCTGCCATAAGTTGCCCAACAAATGTTCCAGTTTCTCTGACATCTGATAAAGTAAAATGGAACGCTCAAATTGACATCATGGCTGTCTTAATGGCATCAAATAATGAAATTGCTGGCACATTATAGTTGAGGCTATATTATTATTATTATTATTATTATTATTATTATTATTATTATTATTATTATTGTTGTTGTTGTTGTTGTTGTTGTTGTTGTTGTTGTTGTTTTTGTTGGTCATCATCATCATCATCATCACTATGTAAGCAACGTCAAGACTGAAGATATGTTATGAGACTTGCTGTACCAAGGAGTTATTATTATTTTTATGTCTTGTTTTGACTGTATTTAAATAGTGTATCTGTATCAGTGCATATGATATTTTGCATATGAGTAATAGATTGTTTCCTTGGCTGATTTAGTCTGTGGTACATGGTTTTCTTGACGTCTTTGTGTTCCTGACCATTCTCTGCAATGTCACATTTTATACATGCCACAGTGACAAGGGGGTTTGGAGTAAGCTGTTCTTTAATCACTAAGGTGACTTAACTTATAGCTGTTGTCATATAGACAACCATCCTTTGTGAGCAGTTGTTCTGTTTGATGATTACGCCTTCCTTTCATTTAATTAAAAAAATTATGCTTCATTTGTGTAAAAGTTTGTCAATTTCAACATAATATTGACAAAATAATTTACCATAGATTTCTGTGGTTTCAGGAGAGACTTCAGGCAACAATGTTTGCTGTAGATCAAAATGGCAATCATGTGAGTAATTGGATTTTTTCCTCATATATTTGTAATATGACCTATGTATGTCTTTTCAAAAGAATGAATGCAAATTTGACTGTGCAGCACCATTTAAAGAGTAATTGGGTGGAGCTTAATTATATAATTTTTGTTATGTTCTGAATGTACTAGTATGCATGTGAAATGAAGCACACTATTATTTATCACACATATATATAGCACCACTCGACATCTGAAACCCTACTTATTCACAAAGTATACATAATACAAAGGAATATTTACAAAAGTCACGGCTTATAAAACATGAGTGGGTAGATTGTGGTGGTCATACATAACAGTCTTTTCCATTATAATTTGAGACATTTTAAACAGGGCATAAAAGAGAAAGATATATACAAACCCTGGAGAAATACCAAAAATAAGTCTCTCATACGTGATTTAAAATTGAGACAAGAAAAAAGTAAGAAACAAAATCAGGTAGAAAGAGTCTGTGCACACAAAATATCACAATTCAGTTTCTTGAAACCTAGTAGCACTATAAAATACACATTTGTGTTAATCACAATCAAGCTGTATCACTGCATCTTGCTCCTACACATGTAGGACAAAGGAAATTTGAAAGTTGAATCCATTTTCATAGTACTAAAATTTAGTTAAGTGTGGTTTGTGAGAGAGTCATGTTAGTATAGCCTATTTACAGGCATGTAAAAGTACTTCTTGTCAGAGCAAAATTCTGACAAATTTTTCTTAAAATATCTGAAATCATAGCTTTCCTCAGAATATAAGATTTTTTCACAACACTAGAAATTATACTCTTGCTTAAGGCACTTAAAATTCACAGCACTAAAAATAGAAATCATCATTCTCTAGCTCATATAATATGATCACGGAATCTCACCTGATGGTTTTTGTGGTCTTGCTGACGTCTTGAATTCCACCAGGGAATTATGTCAGGAGCGTCCATCCGAACATCTTCACGGATTGGGTCCGTATCCGGAACACAAACAGGAAGGTGTTAGTTCTCTTGCAGTCCGGAGATGCTGAACAATCCAGCTGGTCCAGTGGAGGTAGTCCTTTT
This sequence comes from Anabrus simplex, assembly GCF_040414725.1. Lineage (NCBI taxonomy): Eukaryota > Metazoa > Arthropoda > Insecta > Orthoptera > Tettigoniidae > Anabrus > Anabrus simplex. The sequence goes on from NC_090266.1 coordinate 210,443,293, forward strand.
TGACTGGATGAGTGCTCCTTGCTGATTTCAGTGGTTTAGAAATAGGTGAAGTTTTTCAGACCTTCTGTCCAGACCACAAATGTATTGTCAACATACCTCCACCAAATCATCGGTTTGACGGGTGCCAACACAATAGCCTCCTACTCAAAATGCTCTATAAAGAAATTATCCACTACTGGCAAAAATGGACTTCCCATAGCCCCACCATCAGTCTGTTCGTAAAATTGCCCATCCCTCAAACATTAGCTGGAAGTGGTGAAATAGCTTAGTATTGCCCTCAGGGAACAGACGCTATATGAGAGACATGGCCGATTCAATTAGCACTGTAGTCAGCAAGGACTCCACGTCAAAATTCACCAGAAGTGCATTGGGTTGAAAGGTTATGGTTGGCAATTTATTAAACAAATTTTAACTATGCTATGATGATATAGATGTTGATTCCCATAGGGAACCTGAAATATTTGTCCCAAATTGGTGAATTTTAACACCAATATAAAAGGTCCGTTATTGGACATTATAAATTTTCCAGCTAACTCATTCCTGGTTGCCAGCGTTTCACCCCAGTGTGCTAAGTTGGGGTCATCAGTTGGTAAATAGCACACCCACCAAGATGCATGGCCAGTGCATACCATGGAGGCCACTGTGTAGGCTACTTGGAGCCACCGTCAGTGCCACTGCACTATGAGAGACTTTGTCTCATTACGAAAATTTGATGCCTGCCTGGCCATCAGATGATATAGATGTAGATTCCCATAGGGAACCTGTAATATTTGTAACAAATGAGTGAATTTTAGGGAATGAGACAAAATCTCTCATAGTGCATTGGCACTGCTGGTGGCTCCAGGTAGCATACGCAGTGGCCTCCAAAGAACTATTAAATGATTCTCCTGAATACAAAGAAATTCCTGGAGTTTTCTCCTCTGCTGGAATTAAAGATGATTCATTAAATCATTCTCCCATTCTTCTTCATATTCTACTCTGCTGCTATGAATTTCCTATTTCATTGATTAGCGTAAGGAAAATGATCTCAACATCAGTCTTCAGGTTGTCTGACTCATTGGCTGAATGGCCGGCATTGAGGCATTTGGTTCAGAGGGTCACAAGTTCAATTCCTGGCCGGGTCAGGGATTTTAATCCAGTCTGATTAATGCTTCTGGCTTGGGGACTGGGTGTTTCTGTTTATCCCAACACTTTCCTCTTCATATTCAGACAATGAACTACACTACCAACCAACAGTGAAACATGCAATTTCAATTACATCCCTCCATATAAGGTTGCCTTCAGGAAGGGCATATGGGCATAACTGGGGCAAAAAAATATGTGTGACACAGTTTGCACCGGCAACCCCACAGATGTGGGGAAAAGCGGTGGTGGTGGTGGTGGTGGTGGTGGTGGTGGTGGTGGTGGTGGTGGTGGTAGTAGTAGTAGTAGTAGTAGTAGTAGTAGTAGTAGTAGTAGTAGTAGAAGAAGAAGAAGAAGAAGAAGAAGAAGAAGAAGAAGAAGAAGATCAGTCTTCAGGTTGGAAGAGTCCTGCTACTAAGCCGTTTGTCATAATTTTGTAAAAGCAGCACAAAATACTGTAGAACCCCTAGTTAATACTTTTTACAGGGACCTGATATTTTTAACCTTAAATGGGGCTTCATCTTAAATCGAGGTTTCAGTAGAAAGCACACCTTTTCCAGAGATCTTTGCCTGTATTAACATAAATTTTACTATCATACATTATTTACACAGTGACAGCAATAAAACAAGGAGATATCTACCCTACACACTGTACTGTAGTTACAACTTTGTACGGTTTGTGCTGAAGATTACTCTTGTATTAAACTGCCCCTGCTATCTCAATCAATCAGACAATACTGATCTGCATTTAGGGCAGTCGCCCAGGTGGCAGATCCCCTATCTGTTGTTTTTCTAGCCTTTTCTTAAATGATTTCAAAGAAATTGGAAATTTATTGAACATCTTCCTTGCAAGGGACCTGTATTGCATTATAACTAGATTTTGCTCAAATTGTTCTTTGAAAATAAATACATTTAATCAAATAAATAAATGCTTGGGTACGCCCTAACAAATTTGTTCCTTTGCAGAATCATCATGTAACAGAATTATGCTATTTGCTGAAACCAACTGAATAATTGCTGAAGGCACATGCATAAGGAAAGGGGGTGGCTAGTGGGGAATATCAAAGTAGTATAGTGAGTAATAATGATTGGATGAGACTGTTATTTGAGCACATGGAGCAGTTATATAAGGTAGTTGATGAGAGGGTTAAGATAGTAGGGGAGTCACTCAATGAGAGGGGTAAGATGCCAAGGGAGGTAATCAATGAGAATGGTAAAATGATAAGTGGATTAGGGGAGGTAATTGATACACGTGGTATAGCAATTAATGATTGGGTTAGTAGCTTAGTGAAAGCAATTGGCAAAGTAGGGAAGGAAATTGATGATCAGAGAGATTTAGGGAATAAGGTTCATGAAGTAATCAAGGAAGATTTGTCAGAAGACCTACTTATGTGCTAGTGTTGATGGTAATAACACTGTGATGATTGATGCTCTTGGAGAAGTTGTAGAAATTGAAAAGGAAGTTTTTCATGAAGGTGGTGAAGGTTAATTGATGGCGGAAGAGTCTTTGAGGAAGATATGTGATGCTGTGGATGTTGGTATTAACTGAGGAGATTAATGTTACATCAGTGACGTGTCAGAGTGATGATTTTGAGATTAATTAAACTTCTGTTAAGAGGGTCGAGAGCAACGGTGTTAATGACATACATGATGTGCATGTGGGAGCTAAGATGAAAGATATGGAAGATGGAGTAATTATGGGGGAATTTAGCAGTAATAATGGCGATATCAAAGTGAATTACTGTAGTCATTTCAGTGAGAGGATGAGTATGACTGAGGGAACATGTGAGAAGGGTTGCGTGAATGAGATTAAGGTGAGTGAAGCTGGCATGTCGGATAAGGATGAGTGGACTGAAACTGTCACTGTTGTGTGTGAAAGCCTGTGTGAAGGCTCTTATACATCATGTTGTGTGTATAATGGGAGTTGTAGGAAGGATGGTATGTTGTATGGGGATTCAGGGTTTGAAGATTTTATGAGGAGTAACTGTGTGGGAGATTATTTGGGTGTGTGAAGAAAATTTGAGGAAAGTGAGAATGGCAATGCGTATGAGATGGCAGGAAGTCATTTCAAACATATGTTTAGTGAAGTCTCAAATGCCGAAAGTAGTGTGAATGATTTGAATGATGTATGGGATAGTATTAAACAAGATGCCGATTCTCATTTGTTTTCAGAAGAAGCATGTGAAACTTATATGTGTTTGGAATGACAGCCCAACATACTCCTCTGCAGAGGGAGTACCTTCGATGGTGGTTATCCAGTTGACAAACACCAATTTAAGGAATGCAGCAAATAGGATGGTGATGCAGCAGGGGAGGCATCATGTAGACAGATTTGAATTTGGGGAGGAGGTGTTACTGAAGGTTCCACTCATTTCATTTGCCGACAACAAAGAAAATCACAAGTTTTAAAATAGTATCAGGGATGTACACTATTGGTAAGAAAGTTGGAAAGTGTGCTTATCACCTGTTGAACAGTCAAGGTGACATGATTGGTACATACAATATCCACAATCTTAAGGGGTATGTAAGGTGAGGTATTCAAAGTTAAGATGTTCCATGTATGTATGCATTATGTGTAAACATAAACATACGTTTGAAATGACTTCCTGTCATCTCATATGCAGTGCCATTTTCACTTTCCTCAAACTTTCTCCACACACACAAATAATCTTCCACATAGTTACTTCTCATAAAATCTTCAAACCCCGAATCCCCAGACAACATATCATCCTTCCTACAACTCCCATTATATGCACAACATGACCTATAAGGCCCTTCAGACACAACAGTGACAGTTTCTGTCCGCTCATCCTTATCTGACATACCAGCTTCAGTAATACCAATATAAATGGTCCTTATTGGACAATATAAATTTTCCAGCTGACTCATTCTTGGTTGCCAGTGTTTTGCCCTGTGTGCTAGGCTGGGCTCATTAGTTGGTACCTAGCACACTCACCAAGATGCATGGCTAGTGCATACCGTGGAGGCCACTGCGTAGGGTAATTGTAGTCACCGGCAGTGCCAATGCACTATGAGAGACTGTGTCTCATTACCAAAAATTGATGCCTGCTTGGCCATTTACACTGACTTAGCAAATGTCATGGGATAGTCACCTAATTGCATGTGGGGCCTGCTCTGGCCCTGCAAACTGCAGTGAGACGCCGTGGAAGTGAGTCGACAAGTCCCTGGTAGTCCTGTGGACGCAGCTGACACCAAATCATTTGTAGAGTGGCCGCCAATGCTGGTCTGTTCGTGGGTGCAGGATCCATGGCACGGAGCCTGCATTCCAGGACATCCCAGATATGCTCGATAGGGTTCATATCGGGGCTCCTGGGTGGCCATGGCAGTCGTTGGACCTCCGCTGCACGTTCCTGGAACGTGGGAGCACGTTATCATCTTGAAACACCGCAGAACCGTCTGGGCGCTGGAAGGCCAAAAATGGGTGGAGATGGTCTCCGAGTAGCTCACCAAACAAACCGCGTACCATTCAAAGTCTCTTCCGGAACAACTAGGGGGCCCATTCCACACCAGGTAAATACACCCCAGACCATAACAGAGACACCAGCGCCCTGGACCACACCTTCGAGGCAGGCGGGATACATCGCTTCATGTGGTCTGCGCCATATATGGTGCCTCCCATCGGCATGGTGCAGTTGAAATCGTGATTCGTCCGACCATATCACGTTACGCCTTTGTTTCAGTGTCCATCCCTGGTGACTGGCGACAAATGCGCATCGTTGTAGCCGATTACGTTGGGTTAACAGTGGCACCCGTGTTTGGCGCCAGCTCCCATACCCCATAGAACCCATGTTCCTATGGATTTTCCACTGGGAGATGTGTCCAGCACGGCCTGTGTTGAACTGAGCCATGATTTGTTGCACGGTTGCCCGTCTGTCACTATTGACAATCCATCTCAGATGACGCCGGTCACGGTCATCGAGGGTGGCTGGATGGCCGGTCGTTCGTCTGTTGTGGACGGTGACACCCGCATTCAACCATTTACGATACACCCTGGACACGGTTGATCGTGTGAAGCCGAATTGCCGCACCAACCACTATACCCCGTTCGAACGTTGTCAGCTCACGATGACGTTCCATGTTACACCTGTCACATGCACAGTCACTGCTCACAAGGTCTCCTATACAACAGCCGCTGGCACAGGGGGCGTGTGGTGTGCAGACAACACACCTGCTCATCAGTGCTCCACTATCCCATGAATTTGCTCAGTCAGTGTATATTGGCATTATAAATTGACTCATTCGGAACAAATATTTCAGATTCACTATGGGAATCAACATCTATATCGTACCGGCTTCAGTCACTTTAATCTCATTCACGCAACCCTTCTCACATGTTCCCTCAGTCATACTCATCCTCTCACTGAAATTACTACAGTAATTCACCTTGAGATCGCCATCATTACTGCTAAATTCCCCACAATTACTCCATTTTTCATATCTTTCATCTTAGCTCCCACTCGCACATCTTTTATGTCATTAACACTGTTGCTCTCACCCTCTTAATGGAAGTTTATTTAATCTCAAAATCAACACTTTGACACCTCACTGATGTAACATTAATCTCCTCACTTACACCAAAATCCACAGCATCATAAATCTTCCTCAAAGACTCTTCCTCCATCAATTAACCTTTAACACCTTTGTGAAAACTTCCTTTTCAATTTCTGCAACTTCCCCAAGAGCATCAATCATCACAGTGTTATCACCATCAACACTAGCACATAGTACGTCTTCTGACAAATCTTCCTTGATTACTTCATGCACCTTATTCCCAAAATCTCTCTGATCATCATTTTCCTTCCCTACTTTGCCAATTGCTTTCACTAAGCTACTATCCCAATCATTAATTGCTTTACCACGCGTATCAAATACCTCCCCTAATCCACCTATCATTTTACCATTCTCATTGATTACCTCCCTTAACATCTTACTCCTCTCACTTAGTGACTCCCTTACTATCATAACCCTTTCATCAACTACCTTATGTACCTGCTCCATCTGCTCAAATAACAGTTTCATCCAATATATTTTTTTTTTTTTTTGCTAGTGGCTTTACGTTGCACCAACACAGATAGGTCTTAGTGCGACGATGGGATAGGAAAGGCCTAGGAGTTGGAAGGAAGCGGCCGTGGCCTTAATGAAGGTACAGCCCCAGCATTTGCCTGGTGTGAAAATGGGAAACCATGGAAAACCATCTTCAGGGCTGCCAACAGTGGGATTCGAACCCACTATCTCCCTGATGCAAGCTCACAGCCGCGTGCCTCTAACTGCACAGCTAACTCGCCCGGTCATCCAGTAATTATTACCCACCATACTACTTTGATTTTCCCCCTTGGTTGTTGACATTATCACTCATTTTAGCCTTCTGCTCCAATAACAAATTCATAAACTCATCATTACCCCCCATACCTTATTCCGCTCTCCACCCTCTCCTTCACACCCCATAACTGCGTCCCTTATTTTGAAAAAAAAATGATGCTAATTTTTTTGGGCTCAACCCATAAATATTTTCCATTGGGTCGGATTTACTCAAAAACAAAATTTCATGTCAGTAGGCTGGTATTACCTCATGCTAAGTAACTGTAAGTGCCCTGAACCAAGAACTCATTCTACCTGAATGAAGCCCAATTGTCAACATAAATGCCTTTGATTGATTTTTACAATCTACCCTTAATCCCATAATCCCCCTGTATGGCAAACATCTTTTCCCTCTGTACCCTGTTATATGCTTTCTCTAGATCTATGAAATATAAACATAACTGTCTATTTCTCTCGTAGCATTCATCAATTACCTGGTTCATACTGAAAATCTGATCCTGACAGCCCCTCTTTGGTCTGAAACCACACTGGTTTTTCATCCAGTTTCCTCTCAACCACTGATTGCACCCTCCCTTCCAAGATGCCAGTGAATACTTTGCCTGGTATACTAATCAATGAGATACCTTAATAGTTGTTGCAATCCTTCGTGTTCCCTTGCTTATAGATAGGTGTAATTACTGCTTTTGTCCAATCTGAAGGTACCTTACCAACACTCCTTGCTAATTTTACTACTCTATAAAGCCATTTCATCCCTGCCTTCCCACTATACTTCACCATTTCATGTAAATTCATCTATTCCTGCTGCTTTATGACAATGGAGTTTATTTACAATCCTTTCCACTTCCTCAAGCGTAATTTCACCAACATTATTTTCCTCCTCCCCATGAGCTTGGCTGTTCGCAACACTACCAGGATGATTTCCCTTTACATTGAGAAGATGTTCAAAATATTCCCTCCACCTCTCCAGTGATTCCCTGGGATCTATTATGAGTTCACCTGAATTACTCAAAACACTGTTCATTTCCTTTTATCCTCCCTTCCTAAGATTATTTATTACTGTCCAGAAAGGCTTCCCTGCTGCTTGACATAGCTTTTTCCAGGTTATTATCAAAATCATCCCATGACTTCTTTTTGGATTCAACAACTTCAGTATTTGTTTCGCTCTGTTTCTTACTTAAAGTTTCAATTTTGGATTGAGAATGGAGACAGAAATATCTTTCATGCAACTCTTTGCTTGTCACAACCAATGAAATTCGTCGGTGCGTGCGCCGAACGCCAGTCAGCTGTTTGTCTTCCTACACATTACTCAAATATGGCTGAGATGACTTGCCCACAGATAAGAGTATCACTTTCGGTAGAAATTAAATCTCATCATAGTACTATCGACACTAAAGTGACACGCCACTGTACGGGGAAGTGTAGCTTTGATTATAACGTGGTGATAGTGAGTGTAATTTACTCATAAATACGGTAGCTTCCACAAAGGGAAGATGAAGCAATAGTGATGTGTAACTGAGTGTGTTGTACGGGCCATATAGATGTAACTTCCATTCTGGAGATCGTAGGTTTGAAACACATCATCGACAGCCCTGAAGATTGTTTTCCGTAGGAGTCCTATTTTATACACCAGGCAAATACTAGGGCTGTTATTATGGCCATGGCTCTTCTTCCCTAGTCCTCTTCTTTAAACTATAATCACCACCATCACCACCACTCGCCTTTTACTATCTGATAGTTGCCGAAAACTTATACGATTATATGTATAAAAACCCCATACAACCTACTTTTTTAGTTTTCACTGTTATGTCTGTTTACTCGGCAGTAAATATAAGTGAATCCCTCCTGGTTGATGTATGTGACAGCCCTCTGATGATCGGACACGTAATTCTGATATGTATGTAGTCAAAGTGACCTATAATTCCACAGAGATTACCCCATGTATATAATAAAATATATCGGTTGCCAAGAATCATATTCAAGTTGACAGTTACCGGACTGTCCTTTGCCAGTCTCAAGGAACAAGTCTCTCGAAAAGCAAAACCTTATTTTAAGATCTATCTCCCCGTACATGTCAAACGAATTGCTACAATTTAGCAGCGGGCGACCCACAGAGAGGCCGTAGGATTCACCTTTCTTCCCGGAATCGTCTCAACTTGATAATACTAATTATATGTTTCATGGTACATAACCTCTGATTGTGATTCACTCCTCTCATTTGAGGTTAAACAGTGATCTTGGCGGTGTTTAAACATGACCGGTTGAACATCAGTTTTAGACAGTGTTTAAGTTATGAATAATGTCTCTGTAATCCGGCAGCCCTACTTAGCCATTGTTTAACCATAGGACATCGTCTGAAATACTGTTTTTGCAATCGGCCCATTATGTTTGAAACGTGAATAGTCCAAGACAGATTTTCATCCAACATTATGCCAAAGTCTTTGACTGCAGATGCACATGTTTTCCTGCTGCCACAAAGTATAATAGTTAACTTTTAATTGGAGATTGGGATATGTAAGAAGTATATTGAGTTTTGTTGGGTTAATTTTAAGACCTCATGATGAAGACTATGATGGTATGAATAGGCGGTTTTGGTTAAAATGTACTACAGATATGAAAAGGTCATCTGGAACCAGGTGTATATAACCTGCAGATCATTATCATACATATGATCATGCTTGCAATACTTCAAATTCTGATAAATATCATAAAAATAAAGAGATACTATAAGGGGACCCAGCACAGAGCTGTGTGGTACACCACTCTTCAGAGTATGCCATGATGATGTACTCTGACCATCTGAAATACATTGTTCTTGGTCTTGAGTTTAGGATTGTATCCACAATAAGGCATTCTCTGAAAAGTGAAGTGAATTTAATTTAGGCAGTAAGATACGAGGGCAAATCAAAAAGTAAGTTACACTAGCTCACCGCGAGAATACACTGTATGTCGTGATCATGGCCAATGCGGAGCAAGCTACAGTAACTGCGGACACATCCCATAGGAAGGTTGGTGTGGTTTCCCGTCGCGTTGTGTGTGCAGAGTGGGCTAGGCTGAATGGCATATTGACTGGATGTTCACTCCAAATTGGAAGTGTGTGCAACGATCAATTTTTTATGGGCTAATGGATCAATTGCATGGACATTCATTGTAAAATCACTGCTGTATATGGTGAGCATGCAATTTCTCGCCCAGGTAACGTTAAGTGGTGTCAGCAGTTTGATGCCAGATGCACAGATCTCACGGATGAATATCACGAAGGCAGGCCCGCAACATCCAATACCGTTGCAAATGTTGACTATTTGGATGGGACCATTAGAGACAATTGGCACATAATACTGCAGGAAATTGCCAGCATGATGAACATTTCGTATGGCAGTATGTTCTCCATTGTTCACAGCACCTTGGATTTGTAAAGTGCGTCAATGATGGGTCCCACATCTGCTCACAGTGTTCACAAATGGCATCGTTTCCTATTGTCACTGGCATTTTTGGAACAGTATTCTGTGGAGGGCAACGAGTTTCTGTGGCGAATCATCACAGGGGATGAAACAAGGTTCCACCACTTCACCCCTGAAACAAAGAAGGCATTGATGGAATGGTTGCACACCACATCACCACCATGAAAGAAGGCCAAGGTCCAACCTTCAGCAGGAAAGATAATGGTGACATTGTTCTTTGACGTGGAGGGTGTCGTGTACGTGAAATTTATGCCAAAAGGCACGACAGTTTACTCGGCTTCGTATTTTCAAATGTTGAACTGGTTGCATAAGGCTATTAAAGAAAAGCAGGGCGGAAATTGAACGCAAGCGTGATTTTGTTGCATGCTAATGCAACACCTCACATGGCCCGCCAAACGTCCGAACTGTTTAAGCGATTCAAGTGGGAGGTATGATAAAATCCTCCATACAGTCCAGACTTAGCGTCGTGCAATTATCATGTGTTCGGTAAGCTGAAAGATGATGTTGGTGGACGACGATTCCAAAACGATGAAGAGGTGAAAGCAGCTATCTCCAGGTGGTTACATAGCGCTGGAGGTGATTTTTACGCATCCGGAATCTAAAAGTTGGTTGACCGTTCTGAGAAATGTTTACAGTCTCTTGGGGACTATCTGGAAAAGTGAACTTACATTGTATGTTGTCATAGCCGAGCTACTTACGTGTAGGTGGTTTCATAAATGACTATAACTTGGAAGTCTAACTTACTTTTTGATTCACCCTCGTATCAATGTCGAGGAGCTGATGTTTTTATAAAGGCCGTAGTTTTGCTTCTTTCCACATAGTAGAAAATATCTCATCAAGAGTGGAATGTGAATTCTGAGCACCTGAGATATAAATCCTCATATCTACCCACACAAGCACATTGTTCTCAGACATCTTCTCAACATTGTTTGCAGTGTATGGGTGGATGTCCAAATGGTATAAGGAAAGGGTTATTTTTGTTTTGAAGGTGCAATACTTTTATTGTACTATAAATCAACTGCAGTAGTTTTACATTTCTCTGGCTTGTTGGCAGAATTTTCCCTGGAATTTGATAGCATTCTCGCATTGCTTCAACTTCCAGGCTTGGTCAGCAAGCATGCAGCCTACTGTGAAAACAATGACAGCTGCAATGAAGATGAAAGGGATAAAGTTTCCTCATAAAATGTCAATAACGGAACTTCTAGATTAGTTTTGAGTTTATTTTGTTGTAATGTTGCATCAAGTCTTAAAGAATAACTATAGTAGAGAAATTTGTTCCTCTCAAACATTAGATCTGGTGGAAGTTTTGTTATATCAATGACAATAATATATTTAATTTTTGTGGTATTTGTTGTCATTGCCATTGAATTAGTAATCAGTGAATAAAGATTTCAGTGCATAGAGATTTCACTTCAGTTAATTGTCTTTTTTGTTCTTTCCTTCATTGTACCTTCAGTCAATCAATCAATCAATCAATCAATCAATCAATCAATCAATCAATCAATCAATCAATCAATCAATCAATCAATCAATACTGATCTGCATTTAGGGCAGTCACCCAGGTGGCAGATTCCCTATCTGTTGCTTTCCTAGTCTTTACCTAAATTATTTCAAAGAAATTGGAAATTTATTGAACATCTCCCTTGGTAAGTTATTCCAATCCCTAACTCCCCTTCCTATAAATGAATATGTGCCCCAGTTTGTCCTCTTGAATTCCAACTTTATCTTCATATTGTGATCTTTCCTACTTTTATAAACGCCATTCAAACTTATTCGTCTACTAATGTCATTCCACGCCATCTCTCCGCCGACAGCTCGGAACATACCACTTAGTCGAGCAGCTCTTCTTCTTTCTCTCAATTCATCCCAACCCAAACATTGCAACATTTTTGTAACGCTACTCTATTGTCGGAAATCACCCAGAACAAATCGAGCTGCTTTTCTCTGTATTTTTTTCCAGTTCTTGAATCAGGTAATCCTGGTGAGGGTCCCATACACTGGAACCATACTCTAGTTGGGGTCTTACCAGAGACTTATATGCACTCTCCTTTACATCCTTACTACAACCCCTAAACACCCTCATAACCATGTGCTGAGATCTGTACCCTTTATTTACAATCCCATTTATGTGATTACCCCAATGAAGACCTTTCCTTATATTAACACCTAGATACTTACAACGATCCCCAAAAGGAATTTTCACCCCATCAACGCAGTAATTAAAACTGAGAGGACTTTTCCTATTTGTGAAACTCACAACCTGACTTTTAACCCTGTTTGTCAACATACCATTGCCTGCTGTCCATCTCACAACATTTTCGAGGTCACGTTGTAGTTGCTCAGAATCTTGTAAATTATTTATCACTCTATAGAGAATAACATTATCCGCAAAAAGCCTTACCTCCGATTCCACTCCTTTACTCATATAATTTATATATAAGAAAACATAAAGGTCCGATAATACTGCCTTGAGGAATTCCCCTCTTAATTATTAAAGGGTCAGATAAAGCTTCACCTACTCTAATTCTCTGAGATCTATTTTCTAGAAATATAGCAACCCATTCAGTCACTCTTTTGTCTAGTCCAATTGCACTCATTTTTGCCAGTAGTCTCCCATGATCCACCCTATCAAATGCTTTAGATAGGTCAATCGCGACACACACCATTTGACCTCCAGAATCCAAGATATCTGCTATATCTTGCTGGAATCCTACAAGTTGAGCTTCAGTGGAATAACCTTTCCTAAAACCGAATTGCCTTCTGTCGAACCAATCATTAATTTCACAAACATGTCTAATATAATCAGAAAGAATGCCTTCCCAAAGCTTACATACAATGCATGTCAAACTTACTGGCCTGTAATTTTCAGCTTTATGTCAATCACCCTTTCCTTTATACACAGGGGCTACTATAGCAACTCTCCATTCATCTGGTATAGCTCCTCCGACCAAACAATAATAAAATAAGTACTTCAGATATGGTACTATATTCCAACCCATTGTCTTTAGTATATCCCCAGAAATCTGATCAATTTCAGCCGCTTTTCTAGTTTTCAACTTTTGTATCTTATTGTAAATGTCATTGTTATCATATGTAAATTTTATTACTTCTTTGGCCGTAGTCTCCTCCTCTATCTCGACATCATCCTTGTAACCAACAATCTTTACTTACTGCTGACTGAATACTTCTGCCTTTTGAAGATCCTCACATACACACTCTCCTTGTTCATTAATTATTCCTGGAATGTCCTTCTTGGAACCTGTTTCTGCCTTAAAATACCTATACATACCCTTCCATTTTTCACTAAAATTTGTATGACTGCCAATTATGCTTGCCATCATGTTATCCTTAGCTGCCTTCTTTGCTAGATTCAATTTTCTAGTAAGTTCCTTCAATTTCTCTTTACTTCCACAGCCATTTCTAACTCTATTTATTTCCAGTCTGCACCTCCTTCTTAGTCTCTTTATTTCTCTGTTATAATAAGGTGGGTCTTTACCATTCCTTACCACCCTTAAAGGTACAAACCTGTTTTCACATTCCTCAACAATTTCTTTAAACCCATCCCAGAGTCTGTTTACATATTTATTTACCGTTTTCCACCGATCATAGTTACTTTTTAGAAACTGCCTCATGCCTGCTTTATCAGCCATATGGTACTGCCTAATAGTCCTACTTTTAAGAATCATAGTTACTTTCTAGAAACTGCCTCATGCCTTCTTTATCAGCCATATGGTACTGCCTAATAGTCGTACTTTTAAGACCTCCCTTTCTATCGCATTTATTTTTAACAACCACAAAAACAGCTTCATGATCACTAATACCATCTATTACTTCAGTTTCCCTATAGAGCTCATCTGGTTTTATCAGCACCACATTCAGGATATTTTTCCCTCTGGTTGGTTCCATCACTTTCTGAATCAGGTGTCCTTCCCATATTAACTTATTTGCCATTTTTGGTCATGCTTCCTGTCGTTCGCATTTCCTTCCCAATTGACATCTGGCAAATTCAGATCTCCCGCTACAATCACAGTTCTTTCCATGTCGTTTCCCACATAGCTGACTATCCTATCAAATAATTACGAATCCGCGTCAGTGCTACCCTTTCTCAAACTGTACACTCCAAATATATCAAGTTGCCTATCATCTTTAGAAATGAGCCTTACACCTAGAATTTCATGTGTCTCATCTTTAACTTTTTCGTAGCTTACAAATTCTTCTTTCACCAGAATGAACACTCCCCCTCCCACCATTCCTATCCTATCTCTACGATACACACTCCAGTGTGGTGAGAAAATTTCTGCATCCATTATATCATTTCTCAGCCATGATTCCCTTATCACCGCTCCCTAAGCCATCCTGTTTCCCTGAATTTGCCTCCCTATTACCCTTCCAAACAAATTTCCTAACTTATACGTACCACTGTGGTTTAAATGAAGGCCATCCGAGCGCAGATCCCTATCCCGTACCCACCCATTAGGATCTAGAAATTTCACTCCCAGTTTCCCACATACCCACTCCATAGTCTCATTTAAATCCCCAATCACCCTCCAGTCAGTATCCCTCCTACACAGTATTCCACTAATAACAATCTCTGCTTTCTTAAACTTCACCCGTGCTGCATTTACCAGGTCCCACACATCTCCAACTATGTTGTTACTTATATCAGCTTGCCTAACGTTGTTGGTACCAACGTGAAACACTACCACCTTCTCCTTCCCCTCCTCCCTCTCTTCTACTTTCCTCAACATCTGCCTCAACCTAATTCCTGGATAACATGCTACCCTGGTTCCCTTTCCTCCACACACTTTCTCCACGTGTCTAATGATGGAATCCCCCATGACCAGTGCCTCAACCCCACCCACCTCATTTGATCCCCTCCCCTCCTGGTCAGCCCTATCTTTCCTGATAGCTGCAGAAGCTACTTCCTCCTCCCTTTTCTCCTTCCCATGACCCTGTTCCACCTGTCTTTTCCTATCCTCTACTCTCCATTTCCCTTTCGTACCTTTTCCCTTCCTCCTACTTCCACACATCTCAGCAACAGTTCCCTGTCCCTCATCTTCCCTCTGTTGTTCTTCCTGGAGTGGCTCGTACCTATTTCGCACAGACACCTGCCCTGAATTCTGATCCTGAATAGAGCCCTTAGCCTGCAATTTCCTTCCCCTTAGAACATTGGACCACCTATCTTCTACAACTCCTCCCTTTCCTTCCCCTCCCTCTTGTACACCTACTGTAACCTGTACATTGTTTGAGGAAGTCCTGTCTTCCTCCCTGTCTTTTGTGAGAATCCTAATTATCTCCCTCAAACTTTCCAACTCCTCCCTCATACCCCTCAATGCCTCGCCACACCTACCTTCTATTGCAGGTCCAGCCTTCCTGTTTAAAGAAATAGATAATGTGTACTGCTATGTAACTTTGAAATGTTTGTCATATGGCAATATTTTCATAATGTACACAATACTGTATATTGACCTTATAAAATTTTCCATGATTTCAGTTGTACTGTAGCATATGTGGTCGTGCTACTGTTGATTTCACATGCCAGAAATGTTCCAGGTATGTACATACAATGATCTCATTATTAACTGTTTTTGCATGAGTTTACAATGTTAACCAGAATTTCAGATTTTCATTCTCACTACTGAAACTAAACCAGTGGCCCTTACAGCCATGGAATGTTGCAGGTATGTACTCACTCATCATCATCATCATCATCATCATCATGAATTCCTTCCAGCAAACCAGATAGGTTGTTAAAGAAAGATGTGCCTCCATTTATTACAGTCCTGATATACTTCTTTTCTCTCTAGGGCATCCTCAGTTTCTCCTCTCATCTCTAGGTCTTCTCTTATCTGATCTAACCTCATTTTTCTAGGGCATCCAATTGGTCTTCATCCCAGAACTATCTTTTCAAGATACTTCCTTGGTGTTCGAGTCTCCTGGATCCTCTTAACTTGTCCTAGCCACTTCAGCCTTGCAACACTCAGCTTTTCTTCCATGGTCAGGTTCACCTACAGGTCTCTTCGTATCTGATCATTCCTAATTCTCTCCTTCCTCGTTCTCTGTAAAACTGATCTAAGGAACTTCATTTCAACAGCTTGCAGTTGACTTACTCCTCTTTTATGTATGATGCAACTCTCCAGACTATACGTCATGATGGGCAGGAGATAGGTCTTAACCACGGTCTGTTTAGCCCTCTGAGGAACTTCCTTGTCCCATATTATGTTCTGTACTTGATGGAAGAAGTTGGATCCTTTTTGCACCCTGTTCAGCACTTCGTTCCTTGCACTTCCGTCATTTGACGTACTCCCCAGATATTTAAAGGTATTCACACATTCAATCTTCACTCCCTCGAGGGTGAGGTTACAAAGTGTATTTGTCCTACTAACATTCAATACCACTGTTTTGCTCTTGCTCACGGTTAACTTATATTGAACTAGCAATTACCCACAGCTTCACTCGCATGGATTTCATAATTTGATCAAAGTAATCGTTTCTCAGCATTATACTAAGACGTTATCTGAAAATTCCCTAAAGTATAAAAACTCACCCAAAAGTTGAGTGTCATTTCCCCCAGAAATTCTTTGTAAACAGTGTTTGTGGTATTACCTTTTGGGGCTAAGACGACCATGCGACATAGAACTGTACATGTGAGAAACAGTCTTCTCTCATGTCAAAAAAATAATTCTATGATTTTTATTTTTAAAGGAGATTCCAAATACCTATTCCCACATCTGTAACTCTTCAGTTTTTGAGATATGCAAAAGTATCCTCATAAAAAGAATTCAACCCCTTGATCAGTCCTTACCTTACCCCCACCCCCATCTGAATGTATTTTCCGTATACAAATAATACATGTTTCTTTATTTTTAAAGGGACTCCAAATACCAATTTTCAGTTTTTAAGATGTAAGTATCTTCATATAAAATAATTCAACTAATTTTCATTTCCTTTCACCCCCAGTCAAGTGCCTTCTCCGAAAACAAAAAGGTACATGTTCCAGTATTTTTAAATTACTTTCCAAATACCAAGTTTCTTGTCTCTAATATTTTAATTTTTTGACATATAATGTAAATATATCGGTACTCATTTTAAAAATTCACCCGTTTTTCCAATTCTTTTCAGCCCCTTAACTGGATTTTCGGAAGAAATAAATACGTGTTTCATTATATTTAATGGAGATTCCAAATACCAGTTTTCATGTCTTTACATCTGTAACACCTTCAGTTTTTGAGATAAATGTATCCTCATATGAATATTTCAACTTATTCTTCTTGACTTCTTACCACCCCTCTCACATCTACATCATTGATGGCCAAGCAGGCATCAATTTTTGATAATGAGACAATGTCTCTCATAGTGCATTGGCACTGCCGGTGGCTACAATTAGCCTTCGCAGTGGCCTCCACGGTATGCACTATCCAGCGTCTTCGTAGGTGTGCTAGGTACCAACTGATGAGCCCAGCCTAGCACACGGGGGCGAAACGCTGGCAGCCAGGAATGAGTTAACTGGAAAATTTATAATGTCCAATAACGGACCATTTATATTGGTATTATAAATTTACTCATTCGGAACAATTATTTCTGATTCCCTATGGGAATCAACATCTACATCATCTGATGGCCAAGCAAGCATCATTTTTTGATAATGAGACAATGTCTCTCATAGTGCATTGGCACTGCCGGTGGCTACAATTAGCCTACGCAGTGGCCTCCATGGTATGCACTATCCAGCGTCTTGGTAGGTGTGCTAGGTACCAACTGATAAGCCCAGCCTAGCACACGGGGGCGAAACGCTGGCAACCAAGAATGAGTTAGCTGGGAAATTTATAATGTCCAATAACGGACCATTTATATTGGTATTAAGTGGACTTTCCGAAAACAAAAAATACGTGTTTCTTTATTTTGCAAGGAAATTCAAAATACCAACTTTCACATCTGTAACAACTTCAGCTTATTTTCAACCCCACACCACTTACGTTGGTTTTCCAAAAAAAGCAAATGCGTGTTTCTTTATTTCTAAAGGAGCATCTGTAACGTCTTTAGTTTTTGAGATATAAGTATCCTCATAAAAGTAATTCAACTCCTTTTTCACCCCTCCCCCTTTCCTACCCGTTAAGTTGATTCTCCTCTCCCCAAAAGTGCATGTTTTTTATTTTTAAAGGAGATTCCAGATACCAATTTTCACATCTTTAATATCATTAGCTTTTGAGATATAAGTATCCTCATACAAAGAATTCAATTAATTTTTCAATTCATTCACCCCTTAAGTGAATTTTCCAAAGACAAAAAAACACACGTTTCTTTACTTTGAAAGAAGATTGCAAATACAAATGTTCATGCCTCTAACATCTTCAGTTTTTGAAATATAAGTACCCTCACACAAAGAATTCAACTAATTTTTCAATTCATTCACCCCACTTAAGTGGATTTTCCGAAGGCAAAAGAACACATGTTTATTTACTTTGAGAGAAGATTGCAAAGCAAATGTTCATGCCTCTAAAATCTTCAGTTTTTCAGATGTAAGTACTCTCATAAAAAGAATTCAACACTTTTTTCACCCCAGCCCGTTAAGTTTATTCCCCACCCCCTCAAAAAATTTGTGTCTCTTTATTTTTAAAGGAGATTCCAAATTGAAATTTTCACATGTGTAACCTTAAGTTTTTGAGTTATAAGTTTCTCTATCAAAGAATTAATTTTTTTCACTTCCTTTCACCCTCCCGCTAAATGAATTTTCCAAAAACCAAAATTACTTGTTTCTTTATTTATAAAGGAGCTTTCCAATTATCACGACTGATATATCTTCAGTTTTGAAGTATACATATCCTTATAAAAAGGAATTAAACCCCTTTTTACTGCCCCCGCCCCAAGTTGATTTCCCCCCAAAAATGCGTGTTTCTTTATTTTTAAAGGAGATTCCAAATACTAATTTTCACTTGTGTAACATCTTTAGTTTTTGAGATATAAGTATCCTCATACAAAGAATTAAATTAATTTTTCAATTCATTCACCCCCTTAGGTGGATTTTCCAAAGACAAAAGATTATGTTGTTTCTTTACTTTGAAAGAAAATTTCAAATACAAATTTTCATGTCTGTAACGTCTTCAGTTTTTGAGATATAAGTATCCTCATGAAAAGAATTCAACTACCGTATTTCACGGCATAATCGTCGCACTTTTTATACCAAAATTTTCGAAAAAAATTGTTGGGTGCGACCATTATACGATGAATATTTAATACCAGTATTTGTATTACTCAAAAAATGTATTTATAACTAAATTGTATTTGATACAAATTTAAGATGCACGTAATACTCGCTTTTATACATCGAAATAATTAAAATAGTCTAAAACAAAATTCATAATTTTTCGCAACAATTCGGCGAACGTTTTTCCAACCTGAAAATAAAAATGAACGTATTAAGTTAATTTGTCATTAATTTGAGTATTAAAGTTAAAATATTACACTTGCAAAAAATTATCGCTTTGTTGTGAAATGCGGACTTACCGGTACGCAATTTATTCCAAATCTTCGGTGTCGCTATCGCAGGTTTCGCTATCTGATGCGCCGTCCTCGCCTCTGTTAATACCAGTATCAGATTCTTCGTCTCCCTGCCACACTGCGTCATCTTCGGAACCGTCTAGTGCATTCGAAATCCCAGTCCTTTTGAAGCTCTTGGAGACTAGTTCAGGTGGTATAAGATCCCACGAGCATAACAAGTCCAAGGGTGGACGCCTGATATTTCCGGCGGGTGTCAATTGCTGATCGCCGCTCATCATCCACTCGTTGTAAAATCGACGTAAGCGGTCTTTAAAGGGTTTATTAACACATACGTCTAGTGGCTGCAAAGCAGATGTTAGGCCACCAGGAATGACTATCTGTCGTGTCTTATTTGTCGTGAGAATTTGCTGCACTTCGTTCACGAGGTGACCTCGGAAACTATCTAAAACAGGCAGAGCTGGTTGTTTTAGTAGTGCACCAGGTCTTCTATTCCACACAGTTTTAACCCAATCCAGCATGAGTTCTACGTCCATCCAACCCGTTGGTTGCACTCGTACATGAATTCCACGGGGAAACTGTATATTCTTAGGCATCGTTTTCCTCTTGAAAATGATGTAAGGCGGCAACTTTCTCCCGTCAGCTGTAATGGCTAGCATTGCCGTGCATCGCAACTTCTCACTACCGCTGGTTTTCATTAATACACTCCGTGATCCTTTTAGCGCAATAGTGCTGTTGCGAGGCATATCAAAAAAGATTGGAGTCTGGTCGGCATTACCGATTTGAGAAAGCAACTACGAAGTTTTCTTGCGCAAACGTATGACAAATCGGTGAAAATTTACAATCTTGTCCGTGTAATCAGCTTGCAACTTTTGGCTTAGTGTTGTTCTCCTTCGCACTGACAGATTGTGTCGTCGCATGAACCCCTTAATCCACCCACGAGGCGCCTTAAACTGAGTTACCGGTATGTTGTATTTGCGCGCTACCTCCTGTCCCTTAATTTGTAACATTTCATATGATACACTGCAGCCATTGTTACGTATTTCACTGACGTACCTAAACACTTCTTCGTCAATTATAGGAAACTTCCCTGTTTTAGGACCTCCTAAACGCGCGTCTAGAAGGGTTTGTGCTTTTTTTAGCTTGTTTTTTACTTTCCGCCAGTCACGCACCAACTTTTCACTCACAGAAAATTTTCTTTCTGCAGCTCTGTTCCCGTGCTGTTCAGCGAAGGCAATTACGCTTAGCTTGAAGCCCGCAGAATAGTTTCTATATTTACCCATAATCGCTTATAAATGCTTCACACGTTAATGTTTTGCGATATAAATGACTTTCCGTAATTGTTCACTATTAAAACAAATTATTTCTGCAAACACCCAAAACACAAATTAAAAACTTAAATTCTCACGCACACATGTCTACAGTAATCACGTAAATCTGAAACAAATAAATGCATCTGTGATCTGTCCATTCCAGAGCAGCCAATACTGTTAGGCAGCAAGGAAGCATGCAACAATTTATCAGTTTAGCTGGTTGGTTGCGACACACTACTGCGCTTGCGCAAAGCTCGCAAACCGGAGCTCTAGCTAGCGCGGTGTAGATCTACTGTATAGTTGACTGTATTCCGAGACGTCAGTAACAAACATTCATTTTTTTCAATTTCTTTTAAACATACGGTAATTAGGTTAATATTTCTTCCCAGTTATTGATGATTTTACATTACATTACTGACGAGTTTATAAAATAAAA
This sequence comes from Anabrus simplex, assembly GCF_040414725.1. Lineage (NCBI taxonomy): Eukaryota > Metazoa > Arthropoda > Insecta > Orthoptera > Tettigoniidae > Anabrus > Anabrus simplex. The sequence continues at coordinate 210,464,457 of NC_090266.1, forward strand.
CTTTAATAGCATTGGATAATAATTATCTTGACTGCTTGGATAAAAGTTTTCATCCCATGCCCGGACACTTATGACGTAGTAGTAAGATAAGAGTCTTGCGATGACAACTGAGACATCGTAAATAATTCGGCTGAATAATTCCGTGGAAATCTGCGTTATCGTCTTGGATTTCACTTCGTGCGCAATAACACAGGAGCTGGCCCCATGGTGTAGGGGTAGCGTGCTTGCCTCTTACACGGAGGCCTCGGGTTCAATTCACGGCCGGGTCAGGGAATTTTACCTGTATCTGAGGGCTGGTTCGAGGTCCATTCAACCTACCTAGCCGGTATTTCCTGGCGACGTTGCCGATAAACGATAACTTACAGCCTTACGTATTTCAAATGGGAATGGAAATTCTAAGTTCCCATGGAGGGAATTAGATTCATTTCCACCAATAGAGCATATCAAAAATCAGATCAAAAATAGATGGATGGCTTTTCCGGCATTTGCTCTATTAACCAGCGTTTCGTCTTAGGTCTGACACTAGACTCTTCAGAGTGGGATTTGTCAGACCCTACCCACTGACGCTGGGGTGTATGCAGGTGAACTTATCAGAAGCTTATTTATGAAGCACAGTCTGATAACTGCATACGGGAGATAAAACTCCACAATGGAATTAATGCCCGCCTAGCAATTCCAAATGGAAATTCTAAGTTCCCATGGAGGGAATTAGATTCATTTCCACCAATAGAGCATATCAAAAATCAGATCAAAAATAGATGGATGGCTTTTCCGGCATTTGCTCTATTAACCAGCGTTTCGTCTTAGGTCTGACACTAGACTCTTCAGAGTGGGATGTGTCAGACCCTACCCACTGACGCTGGGGTGTATGCAGGTGAACTTATCAGAAGCTTATTTATGAAGCACAGTCTGATAACTGCATACGGGAGATAAAACTCCACAATGGAATTAATGCCCGCCTAGCAATTCCAAATGGAAATTCTAAGTTCCCATGGAGGGAATTAGATTCATTTCCACCAATAGAGCATATCAAAAATCAGATCAAAAATAGATGGATGGCTTTTCCGGCATTTGCTCTATTAACTAGCGTTTCGTCTTAGGTCTGACACTAGACTCTTCAGAGACGAAACGCTGGTTAATAGAGCAAATGCCGGAAAAGCCATCCATCTATTTTTGATCTGATTTTTGATATGCTCTATTGGTGGAAATGAATCTAATTCCCTCCATGGGAACTTAGAATTTCCATTTGGAATTGCTAGGCGGGCATTAATTCCATTGTGGAGTTTTATCTCCCGTATGCAGTTATCAGACTGTGCTTCATAAATAAGCTTCTGATAAGTTCACCTGCATACACCCCAGCATCAGTGGGTAGGGTCTGACACATCCCACTCTGAAGAGTCTAGTGTCAGACCTAAGACGAAACGCTGGTTAATAGAGCAAATGCCGGAAAAGCCATCCATCTATTTTTGATCTGATTTTTCAAATGGGAACTCATAATATGTAGGTGGTTAATAAATAGTACACTGTTTCGCGACCACGTTGTCAAACTGCCGATAGTCTACCGGTAAGCCATGCGTCGTACATATACCGGTATTATTTATTTATATGTTGTGCAACATGTCGCAAACGTGACTGTGTTGCCAAATTGCCCATAAACCATACACGTATTTAAATTGCGCATTCATGTGCAACTTACGTTGCAGTTCCATTTACCTTTTAACCAGATTAGTGAACAAAATTTGGACGTGCGACGATTATGTAATTAAAGGTTTAAAGTCCGATTTTTGTATTGAAAATAAAGGATGCGACGATTACGCGGTGGCGACGATTATGCCGTGAAATACAGTATTTTTCACTCCACCCCCACCTGTTAAGTTGCTTTCCTCCCCACCCAAAAATGCATGCTTCTTTATTTTTAAAGGTGATTCCAAATACCAATTTCCATGTCTGTAACCTTCAGTTTTGAGACAAAATCTTCTCCAGAAACAGAATTAAATTTTTTTCACTTCCTTTCACACTCCCCCACTCAAGTGAATTTTCCAAATACAAACAGTACACATTTCTTTAAAAGAGCTTCCAAATACCAATTATCAAGACTGTAACATCTTCAGTTTTTGAGATATATGTATCTTTGTAAAAGGAAATCATTTCTGTTCTCATCCCCTCCTACGAAGTTGATCCCCCCCAATAATGCGTGTTTCTTTAAATTTTAAATGAGATTTCAAATGCCAGTTTTCACGTTTGTAACATCTTAGGATTTTTATATATATATGTTCTCATACAAGTATTTCAGCTAAGTTTTCAATTTTTTCAAACCCTCCCCCACTCACCCCCGTTAATTGTTTTTTTCTGAAAATAACAGAATACGTGTTTCCTTATTTTCAAAGGAGGTTCCAAATACCAATTGTAACATCTGCAACATGTTAAGTTTTTGAGATATACTGTAGATATGCTAATTTTAATAATTCACCACCCTTTTCCACTTCCCCGTAATTGGATTTTCCAAGAAAAAAAAATTATGTTTCTGTACTTTTACAGGAAATTCCAAATACCAGTTTTCAAAATCAGTAATATGTTACATGTCTGAGATATTTGCAGGTGTAGTCTTTTTAAAAATTCACCCTTTTTTCACTCCTCTTCACCGCCTATTCATGTGATTATCCAAAAATACAAAAATACGTGTTCCTTTATTTTCAGAGGAGATTCCAAATACAAATATTCATGTCTGTAACATTTTCAGTTTTTGAGATGTAAGTCTCTTCATAAAAGGTGTTCAACCCCTTTTCCCTCTTTTTATCCCCTTAATGGGATTTTCCAAAAACGAAAAATACGCGTTTCATTATTTTTAAAGGAGATTCCAAATACCAGTTTTTTCATCTGTAAACTTTGTAAGTTCTTGAGATATAGATATCCTCATTTCAATAATTCACCCCCCCCCCCCTTTTCACCCCTTTAGCAAAGGAATATCCAACAATCCTCCCTTAGTCAGCATCTACACCCTAATATGAATGTAGCCCCAAAATTTTGTTTCTTTATGTCCCATGGTTTTGGCTCGGCGTTGATGAATATTTCAGTCAGGCAGTCAGTCAGTCAGTCAGGACATGTTATTTGATATATATATATAGGTCAGTCACTACTGATCTGCATTTAGGGCAATCAACCAGGTGGCAGATTCCCTATCTGTTGTTGTTTTCTTGGCCTTTTCTTAAACAGTTGCAAAGAAATAGGAAATTTATTGAACATATCCCTTGGTAAGTTATTCCAATCCCTAACTCCCCTTTCTATAAACGACCGGGCAAGTTGGCCATGCAGTTAGGGGCGCACAGCTGTGGGCTCGCATCTGGTAGATAGTGGTTTCGAATCCCACTGTCGGCAGCCCTGAAGGTGGTTTACCGTGGTTTCTGATTTTCACACCAGCCAAATGCTGGGGCTGTATCTTAATTAAGGCCATGGCCGCTTCCTTCCCATTCCTTGGACTTCCATGTCCCATCATCGTCATAAGACCTGTCTGTGTCGGTGCGATGTAAAGCAAATAGGAGAAAAATTTCTATAAACGAATATTTGCCCCAATTTGTCCTCTTGAATTGCAAATTTACCTTCATATTGTGATCTTTCCTTCTTATAAAGACACCACTCATTTATTCATCTATTGATGTCGTTCCACGCCACCTTTCCACTGACAGCTCAGAACATAACACTTAGTTGAGCAGCTTATCTCCTTTCTCCCAAGTCTTCCCAGCCCAAACTTTGCAACATTTTTGTAACACTTCTCTTTTGTTGGAAATAACCCAAAACGAATCGAGCTGCTTTCCTTAGGATTTTCTTCCAGTTCTCGAATCAAATAATCCTGGTGGGGGTCTCTAACACTGGAGCCATACCCTAGTTGGAGTCTTACCAGAAACTTATATGCCCTGTCCTGTACATCCTTACTACAATGCCTAAACACACTCATAACCAAGTGCAGAGATGTATACCGTTTATTTACAATTCCATGTATGTGATTACCCCAACGAAGATCTTTCCTTATACTAACACCTAGGTACTTACAATGATTCCCATAAGGAACTTTCACCCCAACAACACAGTAATTAAACCTGAGAGAACTTTTCCTATTTGTGAAACCCACAACATGACTTTTAACCCCATTTATCATTATACCATTGCGTACTGTCCATCTCACAACATTATCGAGGTCATTTTGGAATTGCTCACAATCTTGTAACTTATTTCTTACTCTATACAGAAAAACATCATCCACAAAAAACCTTATCTCTGATTCCACTTCTTTATGCAAACATAAAAGTCCAATAATACTCCCTTGAGGAATTACCCTCTTAATTCTATTTTCTAGAAATATAGCCACCCATTCAGTCACTGTTTTGTCTAGTCCAATTGCACTCATTTTTGCCAGTAGTCTCCCATGATCCACCCTATCAAACGCTTTAGACATATCAATCGCGATACAGTCCATTTGACCTCCAGAATCCAAGATATCTGCTATATCTTGCTGGAATCCTACAAGTTGGGCTTCAGTGGAATAACCTTTCCTAAAACCGAACTGGCTTCTATTGAACCAGTTATTAGTTTTAAAAACATGTCTAATATAATCAGAAAGAATGCCTTCCCAAAGCTTACATACAATGCATGTCAAACTTACTGGCCTGTAATTTTCAGCTTTATGTCTATCACCCTTTCTTTTATACACAGGGGCTACTATAGCAACTCTCCATTCATATGGTATAGCCCCTCCATGCAAACAATAATCAAATAAGAACTTCAGATATTGTACTATATCCCAACCCAGTGTCTTTAGTATATCCCCTGGAATCTTATCAGTTCCAGCCGCTTTTCTATTTTTTACTTTCGTATCTCATTGTAAATGTCGTTGTTATCATAGGCAAATTTTAATACTTCTTTTGTATTAGTCACCTCCTCTAACTGGACTGAATACTTTTTCCTTTTGAAGATCCTCACATACACTCTCCCATACCTGCCATCTCTTGCGATTTACCCGGAAACTTTCCGGTTTTTAACTCTTCTTCCTATTTTCCAATTTATTTTCACTTCTCTCTATTTTGAACCATTGTGACCTCTAGTACGGCCAATACTCTTCTCCTAGGATAAACAATAAATTCTTATGTGCTTGTGTAATTTACAAAACCTCATTTTCAGGCATATTTATTTGATGCTTTATTTTGTGAGTGTTTTGTCCGTCGCCTTCGTGGATTGTGTTTCCTGCTCACCAAGCGGCAATCGTCCTGCAAGCATGAGAGGGTAGCACGCAGTTAATTGGGATGAAAAAATGAGTTCCGTAAAATGGGGTGAATAAGACCATGGGGGTGAAAGGGAACACATAATAGGGAATTTATTTTATGGAAGGTTTGCATTGTTTGTAAAGCAGTTCAGTGGAAATTTTTTCACCCATATGTTTCCTATTCTTATTTCCCGCCATTTCAATGTGCTCTGAAAGGATAACAATAACTTGTAGCAACAATTAGTGCGCAGTCACATGGAGGTAAGTGCTTTTAATGTCTAGAATAAGTAACTATGCCATTTTGTGATACAGTTAAGTATAATTCTACCATGAGATATAACCACACTTTTCTACGTAAACACTATGCAGAATTAGTGGACAAAATCATTGAAAAATGGGGTGAATGGGAACACATAGATGATATGTAAAATGAAGGTTAAATGTGAATACAGTCTTGATATAAATGCTGTTCGGTAATTCTATCCCTTATTTTATCTGTATTCCAGTTGAACCAGAAAGATAATTATTATTATTTATTGGTGACAAAAGGTCCCATGAGCCTCTGGCTCGTGATAGGGACAATACAGTACATACTTTTTTAAGGTGACACAATAATTACATTTCATATACAAGAGCTTTTTCTCTAAAGTGACAAGTACATTTTTGGATAACTAAGACATTGGTTTTTTTTTTCTTTTTACATGTTAAGGATCATAGTTTTTCAGAAGTATATTCAGATATTGCATGGCTGTAATATATTAAATATGGACAATATTTATATTATTGTATTAAATAAAGCAAGTTATACAGGGATTATATTAAGATATCTGTAAAAGAGTAATATTCCTTCAATTTTTTCTTAAAACATATAACCGAGTTAGAGTTCTTTATAACAGGAGGCAACACATTGTATTCCCTAAACATTGATGATTCTATGCCTTTCACTCCATACTTTACTGAATTAGAGTGAGAGGGATATATCCTTAATGATCCTCTAGTTTTAATTCCATGAATTTCACTAAAATGGGAGAAGTTAACAGTAGAATGGGTTAATTTCCTGTCTAGCTTGTACATAAAGACTGCTGATGAAAATGCAATTTGTTTATGGAGTGGCAGAATATTTGACTCTGAAAAAACTTCATGTGACGGTTTGAGGAAGGGGAATCCATACATGAATTTGATGGCCCTTTTTTTTAGGATTTCCGAATTATTAATGTAATCTTTCCTACATCTTCCCCAAATAAAGCTTCAGTACCGGTATGTTAGATGTGGGTGGATCATTGCATAATATATACCCTTCAATTGTTGATGAGAAAAGTTACTGTATCTTAATCTGTGCATTATTCCTATCAAAGGGGTAATTTTGCTGATTACATAATCAATAAGGCTTTTCCAGGAAAGTGTTTGGTCTAATATTATACCATGATACTTAGCTGAGTTGATTCGCTCTATTACTTGGTCCTTTAGGGTAACAGTGTTAGCCACTGTGATCTTACGGGCTGTTTTATGAAAGATTAAGTATTTTGTTTTAGTCACATTTATGATCAATTTTTTAGATAAAGCCCAGTACAATAACTTGTCCAAGTCACAATTTTTATCTTCCATAATTTGCGTTTCACATAGTCCCTTGTAAGTTATTAAGATATCATCGGCAAATACTTTACATTTTCCCTTTAGTGTTAAAGATTGTATGTCATTAATATAAATCAAAAATAGAATAGGACCTAGTAATCAATCAATCAATACTGATCTGCATTTAGGGCAGTCGCCCAGGTGTCAGATTCCCTATCTGTTGCTTTCCTAGCCCTTTCCGAAATGATTTCAAAGAAATTGGAAATTTATTGAACATCTCCCTTGGTAAGTTATTCCAATCCCTAACTCCCCTTCCTATAAATGAATATTCGCCCCAGTTTGTCCTCTTGAATTCCAACTTTATCTTCATATTGTGATCTTTCCTACTTTTATAAACGCCATTCAAACCTATTCGTCTACTAATGTCATTCCACGCCATCTCTCCGCTGACAGCTCGGAACATACCACTTAGTCGAGCAGCTCTTCTTCTTTCTCTCAATTCTTCCCAACCCAAACATTGCAACATTTTTGTAACGCTACTCTTTTGTCGGAAATCACTCAGAACAAATCGAGCTGCTTTTCTTTGGATTTTTTCCAGTTCTTGAATCAGGTAATCCTGGTGAGGGTCCCATACACTGGAACCATACTCTAGTTGGGGTCTTACCAGAGACTTATATGCACTCTCCTTTACATCCTTACTACAACCCCTGAACACCCTCATAACCATGTGCAGAGATCGGTACCCTTTATTTACAATCCCATTTATGTGATTACCCCAGTGAAGATCTTTCCTTATATTAACACCTAGATACTTACAATGATCCCCAAAAGGAACTTTCACCCCATCAACGCAGTAATTAAAACTGAGAGGACTTTTCCTATTTGTGAAACTCACAACCTGACTTTTAGCCCCGTTTATCAACATACCATTGTCTGCTGTCCATCTCACAACATTTTCGAGGTCACGTTGCAGTTGCTCACAATCTTGTAACTTATTTATCACTCTATAGAGAATAACATCATCTGCAAACAGCCTTACCTCTGATTCCACTCCTTTACTCATATCATTTATATATATAAGAAAATATAAAGGTCCGATAACACTGCCCTGAGGAACTCCCCTCTCAACTATGACAGGGTCAGACAAAGCTTCACCTACTCTAACTCTCTGAGATCTATTTTCTAGAAATATAGCAACCCATTCAGTCACTCTTTTGTCTAGTCCAATTGCACTCATTTTTGCCAGTAGTCTCCCATGATCCACCCTATCAAATGCTTTAGACATGTCAATCGCAATACAGTCCATTTGACCTCCAGAATCCAAGATATCTGCTATATCTTGCTGGAATCCTACAAGTTGAGCTTCAGTGGAATAACCTTTCCTAAAACCGAATTGCCTTCTATCGAACCAGTTATTAATTTCACAAACATGTCTAATATAATCAGAAAGAATGCCTTCCCAAAGCTTACATACAATGCATGTCAAACTTACTGGCCTGTAATTTTCAGCTTTATGTCTATCACCCTTTCCTTTATACACAGGGGCTACTATAGCAACTCTCCATTCATCTGGTATAGCTCCTTCGACCAAACAATAATCAAATAAGTACTTCAGATATGGTACTATATTCCAACTCGTTGTCTTTAGTATATCCCCAGAAATCTGATCAATTCCAGCCGCTTTTCTAGTTTTCAACTTTTGTATCTTATTGTAAATGTCATTGTTATCATATGTAAATTTTATTACTTCTTTGGCCTTAGTCTCTTCCTCTATCTCGACATTATCCTTGTAACCAACAATCTTTAGATACTGCTGACTGAATACTTCCGCCTTTTGAGCCCTGCGGTACTCCCGTTTTTGTTTGCTCCTTAGAACTTTTAGTATCGTTAATGATCTCATATTGTGTTCGGTTTGATAAATAATTTTGGAACCATTTGTGTGCTAAACCCCTAATTCCTGCTAATTTTAACTTGTTCAGAAGTATTTTGTGGTCAACCAGGTCAAATGCTTTTTAAAATCTATGAGTAGCCCTGCTTCTAATTTATTTTCATCTAAGGTCTTTTGAACATCTATTACTGTATCAAATACAGCATTATCAGTTCCTCTATTTGGGAGAAACCCATATTGATTATTAGAAAAGTAATTAGTTTTACACAGAAAATTTACCAATCTAATTTTTCTACCGTTTCTATGAGTTTCCCAATTGCAGATAATATACTAATTGGTCTGTAATTGGATTGATCTGTGTTATCTCCTGATTTACAAATAGGTACAATTCTGGCACATTTGAGTAATTGGGGTATTTCTCCACTGAGAATTGAACGGTTAATAATTTCCACAATATATGGCACTAAACTTTCAACACAGGTTTTTAACATGACTTATCTTCTGTTAAATAATTTTTATTTTTTAGAGAAGGGATAATTTTGAGCACTTCACATTCATCAGTTGGAGACATGAAAATACCATTAGTTTGACTTTCAGCTGTTGTGCTGCCATGAACTTGCTCATCTTCAGGAAGACCTTTTCTTACATTTTCAGCTACGTTAACGTATAGTTCATTTAGGTTATTGCATATGTCCTCTCTGTTTGTAATTCTGACATCATTTACCACCAGATGGCTGATTTCATGTTTATGTCCAAGCTTCCTATTTAACACTTCAATTACTACGTACCATGTTTCTTTTTGGTTTTTGCAATTCTGTAATCTGTGTTCATAATACCTTTTTTGTAACTCTCTCTTCAATTTGGTTATTTTATTACTGATTCTTTTGTATTCTTCAAGATGCCAAGGCAATACACACGAGATCAGAGGGGCAAAATCCACAGGAAAAACCCGCCAGAAACAATTTATGTTGCATTAGAGGATATTAAAAGAGGATTATCATACAGAAAATATTCAGAGAAATATGGCATTCCTACAACAGTGTTATACAGACATATGAAATATAATAAAAGTGAAGAAAGAATAGAAATTAAACCAAAAGGTGGACAGACATTGTTTGGTGTTGATACTGAAAAGCATTTGGTTGATCAGCTGGTGACATGTTCTTCCTCTGGTTATCCATTTGATGCATACGACTTCCGGTGTATTGTTAAGGCTTACCTTGCTAGAAGGGGAGTCACTGTGTAGAGGTTCAGAAACAATAAGCCAGGTTATGACTTTGCCGTCAGTTTCCTTAACCATCACCAAAATGTTTTATATCAGCGAATGTGTCAAAACAGAACAGAAACCGTATTCTAAGTCGCTTGCCCCGTTCATCAGCAGAAGAAACAGTGGACAATGTTGAAGGAAGCAATGGTATCACTGATGACTGCATTGTTTCTGTACTCAGTGATATGAGGTTCAGTCCTGGGACAGTAAGAATCAGAAAGAGAAAGTAAAACATTCCTCCTGGTCAGAGCGTGTAAGCTGATGACTTGGAAAATGATAGCCAAGAAGGACATCTGTCAGATGATTAGCAGCAGCAGAAGGAGATCTCAAAAGAAAAAGAAGTTCCTACTGATAAACATGCCAGTAAAAGAAAGTTGGCCATCCCAACCAATGAACGGCAGAATCAGAACTTTAAATCACACCTAAGGCAGGACTGCAACTGTGAACCATATCCGGATGAAGAAATAATGAGAGGTGTGTATGTGAAGGAAGCACAAATTGAAGAAGGTGGCTGGATTATGGTGGATTTTTCTTCTCCATCTTCATCATAATCATATCACCCAATTTCTTCAAAGCAGTCCTATTTAACTGAAACAGTCATCAGTGTTGACAATGAATGCTTCACAGTAAATTTTCTGAAGTATGTGCCAACTAAAGTTGATAGTGGACAAATTTTTGTGGCCTGAACACGAAGATGTTTGTGAAACTGATAAGTCAAGTGTTGTTGTTGTGGTAAACCATCCTAAGCTTTTGAGAAGGGGCTCATGAAATTCGATGTAAATTTCCATGAATGGTAACATTTTGTAACATGTTTAAGGATGACATTTACCTTATTGCATTATTTTTAATGTTTATACATTTTTAAGATCTTAAATAACATTTTTTAAAGGTTTTCAGTGTACCTTTTCACCCAGTATGGGGTGAATGGGTTTAGACGGGACACTTAAATATCTGTTCCTATTGACCCCATATTTGGGGTGAATGGGAACACTCATTTTTCAGTCAATATCACATAACTCTTTGTACCAAACTGTTCATTTCCTGTACCATAACTAGCTATCTAACCTTGTCAACACTGCCACATGCACAAATGTATTAAATTATCTAAATGAAGAAAACAGCGACAGAAAATACTATAAAACCGTTCCCATTCACCCCATTTTACGGTTTGTTATTGTGTTGATCGCGTGCTGTTAACATCGTTTCTGTGCGTAGTTTCGTCGTATTTGTAGGCCACATGATTTTTTTCTCGCATTTTTATGCTTTCCCCCTCTGTCAAAGACGTATGTTAATAATGTATGGGACATATAGAATTGTTTTGTATATCGTAGTTTCGCGTACCGTATTTAAGTGCATAATTTTAATGAGTTGGATGTTTTTAAGGGGGTTGTGTCGGTGGCAGTTTCTGGTATTTTCTTTTCTCATTTTGGCCAAAAAATATAACAAACCTTTTCTCGAAGCGTTCAGAGTTACCTATAAACTTCCGTTCATTTTACCGTCTGATGATGGAAACTACCATATTTTCGCGCGTAATTAACACCCTTGCATAATTTACGCATCCCAATATTTTGGTGTTCAAAGTGGTGAAAAAGAAATGTTCACGTATTTGACGCCCCCACAACTTCGAACATCCATCACGCAGATCCGGATGCCTTTCGAAATAAAGGTGTCAACTACTCAAGTAGCAGGCAAATACAGTAGAGATAATACGCGACACTGAGCGAGATATCGAGGGCAGCTACTGGAGCTCACTCTAGCCGATAGACCTGAACAGTACTGATTCTCTCATAAGAGCACGTGCATTTTTGTGTGAAGTTTTTGGTGTTATTTATGCGTTTTCAGTGAGTTGACATAAATAAATAGTAGTGTGTGTCATTCCAAGATATCTCCTCTCAACATGAGGGGAAAGGTATGTGCTGTGTTTGGCTGCAGTAATTACGAAGTAGAGAAAAGTGCGCGGTCGTTCTTCAGGTTCCCTCATGACAAGAACATGTAAATAATATTGTGTTTGCATATATATTCTTCCAGTGACAGAGATTTTTATAGTACTTCGTAATCTTCTGACCTGCTGGACCCATATTTTAACTGGCATAAAATGTAATACGCATATATTATTCTATTGTGCAGCAGTTAACCTTCAATACCGATGTGTTGTTGTAGGTGTGATCTGTGGGTTTTGAAATGTCACAGAAGCGATTTGGATAAGGTGTGAAAGAAAGAAGGGACGTTACGCTTATATGAGAATTATAAGATCTGTTCGGATCATTTCTAGGCCAGCGACTTCAGAAATCCTCGACAATACAGCCAAGGGTATGTTACATTTTTGCTCTAATTGTACGTAAACATTCCTTAAAGCATCACTATCGACAACATTTTCATACTTTTCTTTCTTTATCCCACTTCTCAGATTAAAGCCGGGATTTTATAGATTATCTTTCTGTTAGTAGGCTTCATGTTAGGAGGAAAATTGTCCAGCTATTAAATGTTTATTCGCCGGGCTGAGTGGCTCAGACGGTTAAGGCGCTGGCCTTCTGACCCCAACTTGGCAGGTTCGATCCTGGCTCAGTTCGGTGGTATTTGAAGGTGTTCAAATACGTCAGCCTCTTGTCGGTAGATGTATTGGCACGTAAAAGAACTCCTGCGGGACTAAATTCCGGCACCTCGGCGTCTCCGAAAACCGTAAAAGGGTAGTTAGTGGGACGTAAAACAAAAAACATTATTATTATTATTATTATTATTAAAAAATGTTAATTCATTGCATCATATGTGTAAGGAATGTGCCGATATTTTTATTGACAAGTGTCTTAATGTGATGATACAATGTTTTTAAATGAGAAAAAAGACAAATCCAACCGTAAGAGTTCAGGCAGAAATGCGAAAGCTAAAAAAGTAATGCATAAATGAAAGATCAAGCCATTTCACACCAGTCTATTTCACTTCTTGTTTATATGTCTAATTTCAGTCTTTGAATAATAACCTTTTAAATAATTCTTCATTCATTTATTCAGAATTGCTTTAGCAACTTCGAAGTTAATATCTCAATAACACTTTCTTTCTAGACGTAATTTATTTATCCATTTCCGTATGTACATTTCCATTGATATTTGAATGTAGCGCGATTTATTCAGGTCAAGTCACTAGGAGCGCCACCGTCGAATTGTCTCCCATTTTAGCAAGGCGAAATCCGTAAGTGTCGCGTATTATCTCTACTGTATTTGTAGCAGGGTTCGTATTGCGAAAGCGGGCATTCTAAATACAGGACAAGGTGCTGTTATTAGCCGGCAGGAAATCCCACTGCACTAGTTTTACGAGTGTTTTGGGTACGGGACATTTTGTGATCTCAAAATTGTTTGTCAGTCCACAGTATTCAAGTAATACTGCATCGTACAAACTCGCGGTGATCAGTTACGCCGAAACATACGGGGATAGGGCAGCGGGCAGCAAGTATTCAGTGTCCAAATGAAACGTGCGCTACCGCGGTAACACATACCTGCCAATTTTCCCGATTTAGGCGGGAGACTCCCAATTTTCGACAGTTTTCTCCGCCTCCCGATTATTCTATTGTTTCTCCCGATTTTAGCTTATTTTTTGGTGAACTTCAAGCATTTGTTTTCAAATCCCGCCGTTTCATCTTTTTTACGCCAGTGGCTGGAAGTCCTTCTCTCATTGGCCGCTTTCAAACGAAACATCGACGTTTATTAATGCGAGAAATGTGCGCGAATGTGCGATGTTTATTGAAACCTTTATATCGCGGCGCGTGTATCGATTGTCAATCTCTCGTTCTCGCGTTATTTGTTGGTGTTCGTTCAAAACAGTCTAATCGATTCCATTCTCTCTGGTTGATACTAGAGACTAGTCGCTAGATATTAGTGTTTCTTGTAATTTAGTGACAGAATTTCAATGATAACTACTAGTGACTTTTCTGGAGATTTTACGAGCCATTTGGAAACAATTCCGACTAATTTTTATTTATCTCAATACAAATAAAACAAGAGTTTTGTCTGTACATTGCTCAGAATTTAAAAAGTGATATTTCCGTACCGGTCGCGACCAACAAGGGGATATGCAAGTTTTAATTTTCCGTAATTTCTATCTGTCTGTCTGTCTCTCTGTCTGTACGTATGCACGGACATCACGAAAATACGGCTGAAGAGAATTTAATGAAAATCAGTATATAACGTCGGGGAATAAGTCGCTACAATCTAGGCCATAAATAATTTTATTCACGCTGAGCGAAATGGTAGTTTAGGGGAAGGCCTAAAATTTAATTCTCAGATATTTATGTTATTATTGCCCCTATCGATAAATACTACATAACTAAAGTTATATATTATAAAATGTCCCATTTACGTCTTATACATTTTTACTGTACCGGCTGTGATGATAGAGATATTAATGGATTTGGATTTTTTTTTGCTAAGTCCATATCAGCGCCGAGGTACCGGTACGTGAAAATGGGTGAACAGAATTTTATTTAAAGTCGGGGAATAAGGAACTACAGTCTACGCCATAAATAATTTTATTCACTCTGTTCGAAATGGTAGTTTAGGAGAAGGTGCCAAAAAATTAATTTTTAGGTACCTATCTTATTGGTCATATTGAAAAGTACTGCACAACAAAAGTTATAGTGAATACAATTTCCGATTATTTATGTCTTATTCCGTTTTACCATACCAACTACAATAATATTGGTGGTGATGGTGATTAAATTGGGAATTATAAGAATGAGAAAATGTTATGGAGGAACGATTGCTTAAATAACACAAGAGGTTGTCATGAAAGAAAGGAGGACTCACGACATTAGATGCTCTGAATCACAGATTTGGAAGAAAACTATGTGTGAAGGCCTCCAATATAGAAAGCTCGTAAAATTGATGAACAGTAACGTTACATTGACCATTGTTTGCTGTGATGTGCTTTGTGTATTCTGCTGCCATTTATCTCCGATAGATAGGATTACTGCTGCGTATTGAGTATAACAGCCCGCCTGAATATTGGCAGGAAGTAGCTGGGGAGTGGGGAGTTAGGTCTCTCTCTTCTTTAGCATGCCATTCCTCTGGTTCATAAATTTTCTGATACTACTGGTACGTAACACACTGGATCATCATAGTTTTCCAGCTATTCAATACCTACTCTGAGGCAGTGATTGGAGTGGGCAGTGTGCACACTTAAACGGAATAATTACACAGGAGTGTTCGCGGCTGTCTGCAGCCTGGTCATTCTAGCTCTGAAACTTTGAACTGTTAGATCGATTCCATAGTACTTTTCGCTAAAAGTGAGGAAATGTGCTGTTTTCATTTTATCGAATCTATATATATAAAATAAGAGTTTTGTCTGTACATTGCTCAGAATTTGAAAAGAATGGTATTTCTGTATCGGTCATGTCCACAGTAACAAGAAAATGCAATTTTTACTTTTCCGTAATTTCTGTCTGTCTGTCTGTCTGTCTGTCTGTATGTATGTATGTACATGCATCACGGGAAAACGGCTGAAGAGAATTTAATGAAAATCGGAATGTACAGTCGGGTGATGAACCGCTACAATCTAGGCTATAAATTATTTTAATCACGCTGAGTGAAATGGTAGTTTAGGGGAAGGCGTGAAATTATCTATATATATACAAAATAAGAGTTTTGTCTGTACATTGCTCAGAATTTGAAAAGAATGGTATTTCTGTATCGGTCATGTCCACAATAACAAGAAAATGCATTTTTTACTTTTCCGTAATTTCTGTCTGTCTGTCTGTCTGTCTGTCTGTCTGTCTGTATGTATGTATGTATGTATGTACACGCATCACGAGAAAACGGCTGAGGAGAATTTAATGAAAATCGGAATGTAAAGTCGGGTGATGAACCGCTATAATCTAGGCTATAAATTATTTTAATCACGCTGAGTGAAACGGTAGTTTAAGGGAAGGCCTGAAATTCTATTCTCAAATATTTATGTTATTAGTGACCGTGTCTTAATGAAAATCGCTAGACAAAGATGGGAAATAATTCGCTACAATATAAGCTATACACGCTGAGAAAAATGGTAGTTTAGGGGAAGGCCTAAAATTTAATTGTCAAATATTTATTTTATTAGTGGTCGTATCTTCACGAAAATTGGTATGCAAAGTCGGGGAATAGGTCGCTATAATCTAGGCTATCAATAATGTTATTCGCACTGAGTAAAATGGTAGTTTAGGGGAAGGCCTGAAATGTAATCTATATATATATATATATATATAATAAGAGTTTTGTCTGTACATTGCTCAGAATGTGAAAAGAATGGTAGGCCTATTTCTGTATCGGTCATGTCCACAGTAACAAGAAAATGCATTTTTTACTTTTCTGTAATTTCTGTCTGTCTGTCTGTCTGTCTGTCTGTCTGTCTGTCTGTCTCTCTTTCTGTTTGTCTGTATGTATGTACACGCATCACGAGAAAACGGCTGAAGAGAATTTAATGAAAATCGGAATGTAAAGTCGGGTGATGAACCGCTACAATCTAGGCTATAAATTATTTTAATCACGCTGAGTGAAACGGTAGTTTAGGGGAAAGCCTGAAATTTTATTCTCAAATATTTATGCTATTAGTGACCATGTCTTAACGAAAATGGCTAGACAAAGATGGGAAATAATTCGCTACAATATAGGCTATGCACGCTGTGAAAAATGGTAGTTTAGGGGAAGGCCTGAAATTTAATTATCAAATATTTATTTTATTAGTGGTCGTATCTTAACAAAAATTGGTATTCAAAGTCGGGGAATAGGTCGCTATAATCTAGGCTATCAATAATGTTATTCGCACTGAGTGAAATGGTAGTTTAGGGGAATGCCTGAAATGTAAGCTATATATAAAATAAGTGTTTTGCCTGTGCATTGCTCAGAATTTGAAATGAATGATATTTCTGTATCTGTCATGTCCACAGTTGCAAGGAAATGCATTCTTTACATTTCCATAATTTCTGTCTGTCTGTCTGTCTGTCTGTCTGTCTGTACACGCATCAATAGAAAACGGCTGAAGAGAATTTAATGAAAATCGGTATGTAATGTCGGGTGATGAACCACTGCAATCTAGGCTACAAATTATTTTATACACGTTGAGTGAAATGGTAGTTTAGGGGAAGGCCTGAAATGTAATTCTCAAATAAGTTATTTATGTTATTAGTGGTCGTATCAATAAATACTGCATAACTAACATAACTTTAGTTATGTCATAAGTTAGTAGTAGTTGTGTAAGAAGTTATTAATTTTCCGATCACTTATGTCTTATACATTGTTATCGTACCGCATATAATCAGATATATTCATGAATTTGGATTTTTGTTACTAAGTCCATATCAGCGCCGAGTCACGAGAAAATGGGTAAACAGAATTGAGTGAAAATCGATATGTAAAGTCTGAGAATAAGGAACTACAGTTTAAGATATAAATAATTTTGTAAGACACCCTAATATCACAGAGTCGAAAGAAAACTAATGTGAAGGCCTGCAATATAGAAAGCTCATAAACTTTATCAACAATAACATTACATTGACCACTGTTTGTTGTGATGTGCTTTTTGTCTTCTGTTTCCTCTCATCCCCGATAGATAGGATTACTGCAGCATACCGAGGTGTTTTTTAATTTGCTTGACGTCGCACCGACACAGGTAGGTCTTATGGCGACGATGGGATAGGAAATGAATAGTGGTGTGAAGGAAGCAGCCTTGGCTTTAAGGTACAGCCTGGTGTGACTGGTGTGAAAATGGGAAACCACGGAATACCATCTTCAGGGTTGCCGGCAGTGGGGTTCGAATCCACTATCTCCTGGATGCAAGCTCACAGCGGCGCGCCCCTAACCACACGGGCAACTCGCCTGGTTGTACCGACTGTAACAGCCTGCCTGTATATTGGCGGGAAATAGCTGGGGAATAAGATAACTTTCTTCTTTAGCATGCCATTCCTCTGGTTCATACATTTTCTGATATATCTGGTACGTAACACACTGGTTCATCACAGTATTCGAGCTATTCAATCCCTACTCTGAGGCACTGATTGGCATGAGTAGTGTGCATATTAAACGGAATAATGACAGAGGAGTGTTCACGGTAGTCTGCGACCTGGTTATTCCAGCTCTGGAACTTTGGACTCTTAGATCTGCACCGTAGTACTGTTCGTTGAAAGTGAGAAAGTGTGCAGTTTTTCATTTGATCGAGTATTTTATATGATGACATTGCTTTCAATCGCGACATTCCTACTGACGCTTTTGTAATGACCTATGTTGAATTTAGTTAGGAAAACCACCAAGTCAGTCTTTCTGAGAATTCCGTAGCGAAGCACGGGTACATCAGCTAGTATTTCATATGACAGCATTGCTTTTTATTGCAACATTCATACTGGCGTCATTGTAATGACCTATGTTGACTTCAGTTGGGAAAACTGTAAGGACAGTCTTTCTGAGAAGTCCGTTGTAAAGCACGGGTTCATCAGCTAGTTATTTGATCCAAATAGCATTGCGCTTTGCAAAATCGCATGGGTGCTTGGTGCAATATATTAATCTATGCATTTGCTAAGTAATGGCATCTTAAGTGCATGACTGATTCACACATGTGGAGCATGAGTTCATACTATTTTTAGCAGGCTTATCAGAGACCGATCATCTCACTCACATACTTCCTGTGAGGGAATAGAGATGTGTAATTTTTAGCCTTGTAGCCTCGTATAGCTACAGTCGGGCTTTGAGACAATAAGTGTTATAAATATATTGTAATACTGTATTGCGCAAGACATGTAGAACAAGCAGTTTTGACCAATTGTATCTCCTGATATTTCCTGATTTTCATATCAAAATCTCCTGTTTTTTGGTTTTGTAAAGTTGGCAGGTATGGCACTAACAGAAGAGCACTTCAAGTGGCCAACTAGCCTCGCAAAGTTATTTTCAGAGCAAAAAGCGGCAAGTTTCCGTAAGTAGAGGAGGATCAGCTTAAATATATGATTTTGTTACGCAACGTTGGATAAGCCATTTCTCACGAAATAAGAATGAGAAATAGCCACTGCACATGGAATCATTACCTCGGATTTGAAAGTTAGCCGAGGCTTCATTAATTTTATGAAGAGAAATGGACATTCGACGAAGAACAACATTATGCCAAAAAATAACGAATGATTTCAACCATTTTCATCGCCTTGTGATTGAGAAGCGTAAAGAGAAGGAATATTTGATTTCCCCATTATAGGAACCGCAGGTCAGACGCCAATCAGTTTCCATATGCCACAAAGTTCAAAAACAATAAAGGCTATCTTTAATCCACCTATTCAATACATTAATTTCCACTTATAGTGGTTACATAAACATACTATCAGTTAAATGGGACATGTTTCGCATTCAATTCAGGGCATCTTCAGCCAAAAAGCAATCTTCAAGAGTACACCTTATATTAATATCGAAGCTAAAAGTTTAGCCAGTTACTAAAATTCGGTATATAAAAATGTGAGAAATGATACATTATACAAACATGTTGATGGAAACACTGTCAATGATTAAACCATAAAAATATTTTGTCAGAGACTAAAACTTATTCTGTTACAAAATTTCTAATTAAAATGGTTCATTAAAAAAATTTTAGTGGGAAAACAGTGTGACAATGATATAATGCCAACGACATGAGGGCATGAAAAACAAGCACTAAAATGAATGTCATAAAAACAATATCTTCAAGGCCGCTGATGAAATCATGAGCATAATGTGAAACTGAAGCATCAGTTGAATTATTACAGAAGGGGCCTTTATCACCGGTAGGCAATAAAATTGACTGAGACCATGTCAGGAAGTGTCAGTAGATATTGGAAAATGTTCTATGTTTGTTGAAAGCTGTTATTTGCTATCTACCGTTGCATTGGTAGCTGCCCTTCTGTTGGCTCTGAGTCTCATGTTATAACTGTTATAACTGTTAGTCATCCAATTGCAACACCCGTTATGTGCAGACAAACAAATTTTTCAGGAAGTGTAAAAAACTGTCATTTGTTATGCAACAAAGGTGGAAATTTTGTAATTAAACCGTAAGTGTTCATATTCGTCATACCGAAAAAATCCACAAAATTCAATGTTTTTTTGCAAAAACTTTTGGACATAACGAGTTTTGCAGCAGTTTTGTGGAGATAAAAGATATGTGCAGCAGTATATGGAACAGAGTGTGCAGATTTATGGTAAAAGTGTTTTAGGAGCTTTGTTCGAATGTATTACACTATGAAAATAGCATGAATGGAAATAATATAGGGTACGATATAATGCCCGCTCTTTGATTTAATGATTACATCAAGAAATCATACTCATTCAAAACGTTTTATAAGTTCTTTAACATTTTGTACAGTTATATTAACCCATTCCAGCCTGGGCCTTAATATCCCTAACAAACGTTCTGGACTGGGCATTTTCAAGGACTTTTAAAACATTATATCTGTACTTGTAGGAGATATTTGAATGATTCTTTTTTCTTTGTGCTTGTTTGAGCATCTAATTTTGAAAAACGCTGTTTGTATCATGTCAACTATCACTTGAGATTTTAAAATTGTTTATATATTACACCATGTTTTGCGAATGGAGGAAAAGTCTGACGGATAACTAAGCATGTACAGTTTACTGAAATACTGTTATATTTACCCTATTTTGCTAAAATAAAATGTGCACTGCAACTACAAAACAACAAAAATAATGGGTACAATATAAAAATAATAATTTTTCAATAGTAATAATTACAGTATTGAAAATGGGAGCTCTTATGAAATTTTATTTTATTTGATAAATTTTACCAAAAGTTACTCAAATGTAAAATTATTGTTCTATTTACCATAAAAGACTTCTGAGAAAGAGAAAATACACTCTTCTAAACAGACAACTTGACTAATATGTAGACAATTTTACGTATTCACGCAAATATGAAATACGCAGGAACATGTGCTAGGCCGTAAAACGAACTCTAATCGTTAAGAAATGTAAGAAGTTGTTTCGAATTCATATCTCAATATGTTCATTTGCGCATAAACTTATATCATAAAATATAAAAAATATCACTTTCGTCAAGCATATGTTTGGCGCGAGAAGCCATGTCTTAGAGCTCATTGAGTGACAACATCTACTGATGCATGCTGATCAAAAATATCATAACTTCTCTGACTGAGACATATTATACTGCCATCTGCTTAAATACTCTCATAACTAATACATGAAGAAACACGATGTAACCACCAGAATGCGTGCATAGCTCGTTCTCGATTTTTAGTGAATTGTCAAACTTCACTACAGGCTATGCGCGCAGCGCGGCCTGAACTTAATTTCGGCCGTTGCGAGCTATGTTAGAGCAGAAAGAGTTAACAATCCATTATTGTCCTCAACAAAATTGCCCACATCAATGTCATAGTCTGGCATTTCACTGTTTAAATTTTGCTGCTGGTCAAACAGTGTCTTGTAGAACGTGAGGTCGTCATTCCTTATCCACTCTTTCCCGTAATGTTTGGTCAGCAATGTGTGCAGGTCGTTGAGCTTTTCTTTCTTAAGAGGAACCTCTTCCTCCACTGGTACTGGCACAATAGCAGAAAATAGTTTCCCGTGGTTCAATATGCTTTTTGCTTCCACCACAATCGCCGTTATAGTTTACTTCACTTCTTATCACACATTTGCCTGATTTTGTTCATGTAAGTATGATCCTCTTACAGGGTTCTGTGACATAACGAGCTTTGCTGCATTACACATGCAGGACATAATGACTTTTGCAGCAGTTCCGTTATATGTCAACTTTAAACGTATGGATTAAATGGCCTATGCTCACGTATTACATTACTGGATTGTGTATTTTTTATGAGCTGCATACAATGGCGGTGATAACTCATTATGAGAAAAAAATGTACATAACGGGTTTTGCAACTGGACGACTCATGTGGTATTCGTGAACCACAGATTTGTGGCTTGACCAGAGATTTAAGACTGGACTCCCTTTGCGCCGTCACTACTGGTAAAGTCCCAACTAAAGTTGTTATGATTCAGATTTGAGAGACTCATAAGCCCCTATTTCTTCGTAAATAAATAAATATATTTATAAATCTCTCTATGTATAAAATAACATATCCTGACTGACTGATTGACCATCGCAGAGTCAAAACTATTGAACGTAAAGAAATGAAATTCCGGGGATACATTCATATTGCAGTGCTCACTACGGAAGGATGTTTGGATATTCCTTTGCTAAGGGTGCGAAAATGGGGGGGGGGGGTGAAATTCAAAATTGAGTGTATCTATTTCTCAAAAATTTAAAAATTTACGGACGTAAAGATTGGCATTTGGAATCTCCTTTAAAAATAAAGAAACTGGTTTTTTTCTTCAGAAAATCCCCTTAAGGGGGTGAAAAAAGACGAAAAATGTGTTGAATACCTTTTATGAGGATACTTGTATTTCAAAATCTGATCATGTTATAGACATGAAAATTGGTATTTGATATTTCTTTAAAAATAAAGAAACACATTCTTTGCTTTTAAAAATTCCACCTAAGGTGTGACAAAGGGGGTGAATTATAAAAATGAGTATATCCACAGTATATCTCTAAAACATAACATATTACAGACATGAAAATTGGTCTTTGGAATCTCCTGTAAAAGTAAAGAAATCCACATAATTTGTTTAGGAAAATCCACTTAAGGGAAGGAGAAAAGGGGGTGAATTTTTAAAATGAGAATATCTATAGTGTATCTCAAAAACCTAACATGTTACAGACATGAAAATTGGCATTTGGAATCTCCTTTAAAAATAAAGAAACATATATTTTTTTATTTTCAGAAAAAAGACACTTAAGGGGGCTATGGGAGGGAGGGAGGGGTGGTTAAAAGGACTGAGAAGGGAGTTGAATTTTTTATTAGGATACTTATATCCCAAGAACTGAAGATGTTACAGACATGAAAATTGATATTTGCGGTCTCGTTTAAAAATAAGGAAACACATAATTTTTTGTTTATGGAGAATCAACTTAGGGGGTTTGTACAAAGGTCTGAAAAAGGGGCTAATTCCTTTTATGAGGATACTTATATCTCAAAAACTGTTGATGATACAGGCATGAAAATTTGTATTTGGAATCTTCCTTGTAAATAAAAATCACGTATATTTTTGTTTTCGGAAAATCATTTTGGGGGCGGGGGTTATAAAAAGAAGTGAAGAAAGAGTTGAATTATTTTTATGAAGATACTCATATTTCAAATACCTGAAGATGTTACAGACCTGAAAATTGGTATTTGTAATCTCCTTTAAAAATAAAGAAACACATAATTATTTTTTGGAAAAGCCACTCTAGGTGGAAGGGGATGTTGAAGGAGTGGAATTCTTTTTTATGAGGATACCTGTATCTCAAAAACTAAAACTGTTACAGTCGTGAAAATTGGTATTTGGAATCTCCTTTATAAATAAAGAAACAAGTATTTTTTTTTCGGAAAGGCCACTTAAGTGGGCATGGGGGAAGGGGGTGAGGAAGGAGTCAATTTATTTTTGTGAGGATACTTGTACGTCAAAGTTTCAGAAGTTACAGGTGTTGTGAAAATTGGATCTCCTTTATAAATAAAGAAACATAAGTTTTGTTTTCAGTAAATCCACTTAAGGGTGGGTGAAATCAAGTGAAAAAGGAGTTGAATTCTTTTCATTAGGATACTTATATCTCAAAATCTCAAGATTTTAGTGGTGTGAAAATTGGTATTTTTAATCTCCTTTAAAGGTAAAGATACACAGAACAATACAAGCCTAAGGAGTTTGAGTGGACGACATCAGTATTCATTTATCTCAAACCGTTTGACATACGAGCTTGCTACTTCACGTGATGGTTGTCCTACATGGCTTAGATTTTAAATAACAACTGGTCTTAAAATACATCTCTAAGGTGTTTTGATCAGATGGTAAGGCAGATGGTAAGGCCTGAAAACATAAATATTCATCTCTCTGAAACTGTTTCACTTATGAGGTTGAAATTCCACATGATGGTTACTTCTATATGTAATCGATTTGCAATAAAATGGGGCCGTAAAACAATATACCAATAAGGAGTTTTGACTGGGGGAGTGTGTGAGGCCCGATGATAAAAATATCCATTCCCCTGAAATCACTTAATTATACGAGGTTGAATTTTCGCATGGTGATTACTCCTCACTGTCTTACATTTGAAATAACAAGTGGCCTTCAAACAGTTCTCCCCTAAGTGGTTTTAACTGGGGGGTGATGTCCGATGACAAATATATTTTTTTCTCTGAAACCGTTTGACATACGAGGTTGAAATTTCGCACGATTGTTGCTCCTATATATCTGAGATTTAAAATAAGAAGTGGTCTTGATACAATATATTACTAATGCGTTTCAACCGGGGTTTGGAACCTGATGATATAATACTAATTTGTCTGAACTCGTTAGTCATACGAGGTTGAAATTTCACATGATGGTTGCTCTTATACATTTTAAATTTTAAATAATAGCAGGTCTTAAAACAATATACACCCAAAGGATTTTGGCTAGGGGGTGAAGACTTATGACAACATTATTCATCCCTCCAAACTGTTTGATGTACAAATTTATCATTTTACAAGAACTTCAGATGTCGTAGGTGTCAAATATGATATAATTCAAAATATTTCATGTATATAAGGATTGGGACCATATAGAAGTTGATGTTATAAATGTAAGTCTTCACAACAGCCAAGGTACTAAACCAATTCCCGATTTCTTCTCTTTATTGCCAAAAATATTTATTTGTAAAACTTAGATCTTAAACTTTGTACATGACTGGAGGAACATTTTCAAGACTGTATACCATTAATGGTAGGCTACTACGTATTCTTGCGTACATTGAATGTCTAATTTTTATCTCTCAAATTACTGATCAAATCCACAAGTTTAATTCATATATTAGGTCTAAATAATAATGGAGGTAATGGTGGTTACATCTTGATTTTTATTAAAGATTAGCGCTGCTCTATAAACATAAAATTCTTTCTTAGATTCTAAATAAACATTAACAATACAATACACCCCTATGGGGTCTGGCTGGGAGGTGAGGAATGATGATAAAAATGCATTTATCTGAAACAATTTGAAATACAACAAATTACAGATGATATCCTAAGTGTTGAATAACATAAGGCTGAAACAAATTTAACCACTCAGAGAGTTAAATTGGGGTTAAGATCTGGAAACAAAATATTCATTCCTTCCTCCAAAACGGTTTAACGTACGGAGACAAAATTCCAACTAGCGGTATATATTTTAAATCCTAGGTGTGAAATAGGAAATATTTTTTAACGTTCCACCCCTAAATGTGAAAATGGGGTTAGCTCCGGAAGCTAAATTATACATCCCTCCAAAACCGTTTGACGTACAGAGTTGTAATATTATGAGAAGGTTCCTCTTGTATGTCCTAGCTGTAAATATCGTATACGTCAAAATATTTCTCCTCTAAGGGGTTTGGATAGTAGTTGACTCAAAAACACATTTCAAAAACACAATATCCATTCTTCGGAAACCGTTTCAAGCATTAACTAAAATTTTACATGGAGGGTGGTGTCCTATGTCCTAGATGTTAATAAATATTTTAAAACATTCAACTCCCCTCCCCCCCCCAAAACAGCATTCATTCCTCCATTACTGTTCGACGTACCAGCACAAAATAAAAATTTCACAAGTTGGTTGCTTTTCTGTCCTAGATATAATATAAGATAGGTTTAAGACATTCCTATTCTTCTGTACATATTTCAAAATGAAAGTTAGATTAGAAAATAAATGATAATTCCAACAAAACCATTTGACGCACGAATTGTACAGGCTTAGCCAACAGTGGACTCTCGAAAATGTAAAACTTTGACTGATAAATTTCAGTTTAAAACCGCAGCGAAGCACAGGTATTTTGCTTGTATATGTATATATAAAATAACTTATCCTGACTGACTGACTGACTGACTGACTGACTGATTCAACATCGCCCAGCCAAAACTACTGGACATAAAGGAATTAGTTTGGTGATACATTCATATTACAATGTAGGTGCTCACTAAGGGAGGTTTTTTGGATATTCCATCGCTAAGGGGTTGAAAAGGGATCTAAATATTTAAAATGGGTGTATGTATATCTCAAAAGCTGAACAGTTTAAAGACGTGAAAATTGGTATTTGGAATCTCCTTTAAAATTAAAGAAACAAGTACTTTATTGTTTTCAGAAAATCCTGTTAAGGGGGTGAAAAAGGTGAAAAGGTGGTTGAATACCTTTTAAGTAGATACTTATATCTCAAAAACTGAAGATGTTACATCCATGGAAATTGGCATTTTGAATCTCCTTTAAAAATAAGGAAACATATATTTTTTGGTTTTTGGAAAATCTACTTAGAATATTTTAAAAGGCTATATCTACAGTATATCTCAGATACGTAAATTGTTACAGATGTGAAAATTGGTATTTTTAATCTCTTTTAAAAATAAAGAGAAATGTATTTTTGTTTTTGTAAGAAATACTTGAGGGGAGGGGTGGGGGGTGGGGGGTTAGAAAGGACTGAAAAGGAGGTTGAATTCTTTTTAGTATGTTAGTGATATCTCAGAAACTGAAGATGTTGCAGACATAAAAATTTGTATTTGGAATCTCCTTAAAAAATAAGAAACATGTATTGTTGTTGTTTTTGGAATATCCACTTAAGGGAGTGAAAAATTGAAAAATGAGGTGAATTACTTGTATGAGGGTACTTACATCTAAAACAAGCTTAAGTTGTTACAGAAGCAAAAGTTGGTATTTGGAATATCCTTTAATAATAATGAAATGTGCATTTTGGGGGGAAAATCAACTGGGGGGGGGAATGGATTTGAATTATTTTTATAAAGATACATTTATCTCAAAAACTGAAGATGTTATGGTCATGGTAATCGGTATTTGGAGCTCCTTAATAAATAAAGAAACACATTTTTTGTTTCTGGAAAATTCATTTTGAGAGAGGAGGATGAAAGGAAGTGAAAAAAATTGAATTTTCTTTGTAGGGATATTTTATCTAAAAACTGAAGGTTATAGACACAATAATTGGTGTTTGGAATGTCCTTTAAAAATAAACATGCGTATTTTTTTTTGGGAAATCAACTTAATGTGGGGTGGGGGTGAAAATGTTGTCTAATTCCTTTTATGAGGATACTTCAGTCATGATAATTGGGATTTGGAATCACCTTTAAAAATAAAGAAGCACATTATTTTGTTTGGGTAAATGAATTGAAAAATTAGTTGAATAATTTTTGTGAGGATACTTATATCTAAAACAAACTCAAGATGTTACAAACGTGAAAATTAGTATAAGAATCTCATTTAAAAATAAAGAAACCAGTACCTTTCTGTTTTCGGAAAATCCACTTTAAGGTGAAGAAAAGAGTTGAAAAAGCAAGTGAATTTTTAAAATGAGTACCGGTGTATCTGCAGTATATGACTAAACCTTAACATGTTACAGATGTGAAACTTGGTATTTTGAAATTCCTTTAAAAATACAGGAACATGTATTTTTTTTTTTTGGAAGCACTTTAATGGGGGTGAAAAGAAGTTAAAAAAGAATTGAATTTAAATGAGGATACTTATATCTCAAAAACGGAAGGATACAGATGTGAAAATTGGTATTTGGAAACTCCTTTAAAAATAATGAAATGCGCATTTTGGGTGGGGTTAGAAATCAACTTTTCGGGGCGAATAAGGATTTCGATTCCTTTTATGAGGATAGATATACATCAAAACTGAAGACGTTACAGTTGTGTTAATCGATATTTGGAAGCTCGTTTATAAATAAAGAAAAACATTCTTTTTGTTTTCGTAAAATCAACTTATGTGTTTGGGGGGTTGATAATAAGTAAAGGAGTTGAATGCTGTCCTCGAGGATACCTATATCCTCAGAAACTGAAGACGTTACAGACATGATCGTTTGTATTTTGAATCTCCTTTAAAAATAAAGAAACACTTGCATTTTTTTTTGTGGAAAGTCCACTTAGTGGGGAGAGGGGTGGAAAGAAGTGAAGAAGAAGTTGAATTTCTTTTCTACAAGGATACTTATATCTCAGAAACCAGAGGTTACATACATGAAAATTGGTATTTGGAACTTCCCTTAAAAATAAAGAAACACACATTTTGGGTGGGGCCTGGAAGATCAGCTTGGTGGGGAGTATGTGTATTGATATATCTCAAAATCGGAAGATGTTACAGTCATGATAATTGATATTTGGAAGCTCCTTTATAAGTAAAAAACATGTATTTTTTTCTTTTTAGAAAATCCACTTAAGGGGGTGAAAATAATTGAAAAAGTGAATGAATTTTTAAAATGAGTACGGGTATATCTACAGTATATGTCAAAAACTTAATACGTTACAGGCGTGAAACTTGATATTTGGAAAGACCTTTGAAAATACAGGAACATGAGTCTTTTGTTTTTGGAAAAGGCATTTAACGGGGGTGAAAAGAAGTTAAAAAGAGCTGAATTATTTTTTATGTTACTTATTTCTCAAAACTAAAGATGTCACAGACGTGAAAATTGGTAATTGAAATACCGTTTAAAAATAAAGAAACACATATTTTCTTTTGTTTTTGGAGAATCCACATAGGTGGGTGTGTGGGAGGGTCTGATGAAGGGGTTGAATTCTTTTTATGGGGATAATTATATCTCAAGAACTGAAGATGTTACAGACGTCAAGATAGGTATTTGGAATCTCTTTTAAAAATCAAGAAACATTTTTTTCCTTTTCCAGCTTGAGAGAAGACTGTTTCTCACATATACAGTTCTATGTTGCATGATCATCTTAACCCCAAAAGGCAATACCACAAACGTGGTTTACAAAGAGTTTCTGATGTAAATGAACCTCAATTCTTCGGTGAGTTTTCAGATAATGCCTTAGTGTGGTACAGAGGAACGCTTACTTTTAACAAATAACAGAATCCATGCAAGCGAAACCGCATGTAACTGCTAGTATGTTTATAAAATTACTCGTCCTGACTGACTGATTCATCATCGCCCAGCCAAAACTACTCGACATAAAGAAATGAAATTTTGGGGAGACATTCATATTACAATGTACGTGCTCACTAATGGAGGAGGGGGTGAAAAGGGATAAATATTCAGTATTTGTGTATCTATATCTAAAAAACTGAACAGTTATACGGCGTGAAAATTGGTATTTGGGATCTCTTTTAAAAATAAGTAAATAATTTCTTTTTTGTTTATGGAAAATCCTGTTATGGGGTGGGGTGGTGGGGTGGTGGTGATGAAAAAGGTGAAAGTTCGGTTGAATACCTTTAAAATGAGTGTAAATCTAAAAAACTGAAGACGTTACAGTCATGAAAATTGGCATTTGAAATCTCCTTTAAAAATAAAGAAACACGTATTTTTTGTTTTTGAAAAATTTACTTATGGGGTGGTGAACAGGAGTGACACTGGGGGTGAATTTTAAAAATGAGTATATCTGCAGTATATCCCAAAAATGTAACATGTTACAGACGTGAAAATTAGCATCTGGAATCTCCTGTAAAAGTAAGAGAACTCGCATAATTTGTTTTCTGAGAATCCACTTAAGGGGAATTGTTAAAGGGAGTCAATTTTTAAAATGAGCATATATACAGTATATATAAAAAACTTAACATGTTACAGATGTGAAAATTGGTAGTTTTAATCTCTATTGAAAATAAAAGTAACAAGTATTTGTTTGTTTTATGGAAAAAAATTTCAGGGCTGAAAAAGGGATTGAATTCTTTTTATGTGCATACTTATATATCAAAAACTGATGTTACCGACATGAAAATTTGTATTTGGAATCTTCTTTAAAAATAAAGAAACACATATTTTCATTTTTTCAGAAAATCCACCTAAGGGGGTGGGATGGGTAAAGAGAAGTGAAGAAGAGTTGAATTCTTTTTATGGGGATACTTATACATCAAATACTGAGATGTTACAGACCTGAAAACTGGTATTTGGAATCTCCTTTAAAAATAAAGAAACACATATTTTTTTTGTTTTCAGAGAAATCCTCTTAAGGGGGTGATAAAAAGGGGAAAAAGCAGTTGAATACATTTTTTTTAGGATACTTATATCTCAAAAACTGAAGATGTTACAGTCTTGAAAAGTAATATTTTAAATCTCCTTTAAAAATAAAGAAACCCTTACTTTTTCATTTTTGGATAAACTTACTTAACTTACTTACTTGGAACAGGAATGACATGGGTGAATTTTTAAAATGAGTGTATCTACAGTATATCTCGAAAACCTAACAAGTTACAGACGTGAAATTTGTTATTTAAATCCCTTTTTTAAGAATAATGTAACACATACGGCACTTTTTGTTTTTGGAAAAATCGCTTAAGCGGGGGGTAAAAAGGATTGAAAGAGGGGGTGATTTATTTTTATTAGGATACTGGTATCTTAAAATCTGAAGATATTACAGCTGTGAAAGTTGGTATAAGGAATCTGCTTGAAAATTAAGGAAACACTTATTTTTTGTTTTAGTAAAATCCACTTAAGGGGGTGTAAAAAGGACTGAAAAGTGTTGAATTATTTTTTATGAGGATACACATGTCTCAAAAGCTGAAGATGTTACAGGCATTAAAATTTGTATTTGGAATTTTCTTTAAAAATAAAGAAACATGTTGAAACAGTAACGCCCGTACTTCAGTTTTGTGGAGAGCATGAGAACGCCAAGGTGTGTACGGTTCATGCTTTAGAGAGTACGAGAGAAGGGTAGTGAAATGAGTTCATATTTAAAGTGGAACTTCCAGTTTATTCAGAAAAATGCATGGAAATTATATCACCTTTTACAGACGAATGGTTTGAATGTCCTCGAAGATGTGGAGAAGGCGTTGTTCTGCGGCGTCGGCGTGGTCCCACGTTGTCGGCGGCGTCCTACAGCGATTTTTACCCCTTGGTGTTGAAGGAGACTCGAACCTCGGGCGGTCGTCTGACGATAACGCAGCGTGGAATAGTTGTTGAGTTGTATACCACTAAGTCCCGTGAAAGGAGCAGAGAAATGTAAAACTTTCGCACAGAATTTCAATGGAATTTGATACGACACTTCTCTACCGCACTGCACTGCAAATTATGGCGAGAAACTGTTTACTGGCCGAGTAAGTTCAACTATAAATTGTGTTGGACGCACATTTGAAGGAAAAAGAGGAATTCAAAATCACAGTTCTGTGAGAATGATTAATATTGTTCGTGCAATAGTCACTATCGAACTTGAAGTGATAGGCAGTGAAGAAATCTGGAACTTTCTGAGATATGATGGTTTACCACTTCACTTAATCTGAGTGCAAAAGAAAATAAATTAAGTCCTTCGGACACAGTCTCTGCACTGTCTGTAATGAGTACATGCAATGTTCTAGCACACACACACGTAGAAATAAATTAAAGTATCTGCAAAGACAGAAAGAAATAGTTTCTGACATAGTCTTGTGAAAGAGGACCAAGTTCTGTTACGACTCAGTCTTAACAAAAAATCACGTAATTTCTCAGAGGTAAATTTTCCACTGAGGCATAGTATTACATGTAAATGTAGACACAGTTTTTATGAGGGGATTTAACATAGTCCCTTGAAAGGAAATAAAGGCACCGTATTTCACGAATCAGCACAGTCTTTGAAAATAAATATCGGCACAGTCTTATGTTAGCACGGTTATGCGAAGTGAATTAACACTCCAAAGGTTGGCACAGTTTTATGAAAAGAAAATGTCGACACTGTTTTTCTCATGGAGTAATTGACACAGTCTTTGAAAGAAAGTAGGCACTGTCCTTTATGAAACAAAGAACACTGTCCATGAAAAGAATTGTACTTTTACTAGGGCACAATTTCACGAAATATCCTAACACAGTCTCTTGTAGAGGAAACAACTAAAGCACAGTCTTTATGCCCTAAATCCTTTAAGCACAGTTTCAAAATATTAAGTGATTACTGTACAGTCTCTTCAATTACACAATTCGCGAAACGAAATAATGTTACTCGGCTCAACAGACCGATATTGTCAGTGAATAAACTTTCGCTTACACGCGAAGTTATAGTCCTCAGAGAAGGCTTTCAACACTTGCATTATGTACTTTCGAACCCCGGTCCTTAGTCGGACAGAGTAACGAACTGTATCACATCCGCGAGACGACTGGTTCACGACGAAGTACTGTGACACACACTGTGACACACTGACACACTCTCCTCTTCGAGGCTGGGGACCCCCTTATATTACTCAAGGTCGGACGGCGAGACTGGGAATATGAGCTTTAAAAAAATTCATATCTCGGCCATCCTTCCGCCGATTTTAATGAAATTTTGGGTAGTAGCATTTGTTGTCCAGACCTACAAGGTGACATTCTCGAAATTACTATTAACCTTCCGTTCGTGATGAAATGCCATAGAATCAAATGGAACTTTCAGTGTGACGTCACTTGGACTTGGCTGGCACTCTGTAGCAGCGCTTGCTTGCATGCTGTCCCCCATAATGCCTGCACGCTCAGCGTTCGTTTTGAATCCGTACAGTTGGGTGTTAGTGCGTTCTTCTCAAGAAATACATGAATGCGAATGCTCGCAGGGCATTCCCGTTTCATCCTTCCCCCTGCTAAGGAAAAAAAAAATTGGTGGACGATTTTCTTTTTATTCATGTCCTGGTAAAGTATTTCTTGAGGTTGGCAGAGTTGAAAATTCCCTTGACATTACCATCTGATCTTACTACTGTTGAATGATGACCCAAGTTTCTTCCAAGTACTTCAAGGGTATCGGATAAGGCCGTTTCTTATAAGGTGAAGTGTCAGTAACATCTAAGTGGTGCTCAAAACCCTTGATAACTCCAGGTTTATCTGAAAATACTCCTGGAAATTTCTTGGAAAGTTCTTGGATCGCCTCTGCTACTTCATCGTCATCATAATCTGGGCTTTCAGCTACACTGGCATAAATCGTGAAGTTGTAGTGGTCCTCGTTGAACCCATCATCGATGATGGATGCCATCTGGTCCTCTACGGGTCCCACTTCCTTGGGTGTCCCCTCTTCATGGACGGTTTCTTCGACAGGCGGAGCCTCGCTCATCTTGCGTTCTACTATATCCACCAGGGTCTCAAAGTCCGGATGTTTTACTTCATTACAAACAACCAACTGTAACTCCACAGATTCAACGTGGAAAAATTTAATCATGTTAGCAGGATAATCAATGATTCCCCCATGTTGAATGAGGAAGTCCGATCCAAGGATTAAATCAAATTTCATTTGAGTCAAAGTCAAAAATAGATGTTGGAACTTAACACCACTGATTTCTAACTCAAGAAACGCCTGGAATTTACATTTAATAGCCTTGTAGGATGCTAAAAGGTTTGTTTTTTCACCTATTCAATACATATAAATTTTATAAATTAGGAATTTATTATTGATTTCACTTGAGACATGTTTCGCCCTTCATTGAGGGCATCATCAGTCAAATTATCACCTCAAGGTAAAAAATCAGGTACCTGGTTAGTAGTTGACATGCACAAATAAATACATATTATTAATACACATACAAAAATTAAGTATGGGAAATAGTTGTAAAAAAGTGATGGTTGAACATATAGGTTTATAGATGAAAAGTCAGCACCAATGCATAAAATTAACATAGTAGAGTTCGGCAGCGGTGCTCTGGAGAAACATTTGACGCAATCATAGGAAAATAAAAAGTTTATAAAAATATTTACATTATAACAATTAAGGGAGAAAAGGTGTAGTGTTCGGCGTCAATGTTTGTAACCAAAAATTAATGTCAAAGGTTGGTAACTATACAGTATTTACATTGTTCAATTGAACAGTTGAGATAAAGTTTTAAAAATAATTACATTATAACATTCAGCGTAAATGTTTGTAATAAAAACTAATGTCAATGGTTGGTAACTATGTAGTAATTATATTATCTAATTGAACAGTTGAGAATTTACAAATATATACATAATTACACAAGAGCAGCTTGGTGTGCAAGGATAAAAAATTTCAGTACCAAGTGCGTCCTGATGTTTTAGAGGTTGGAAGAAGGAATTAGCATTGACATTTCAGAAATATGTAGATCAGTTTATTTTAGTTAAAATCATCGGGGGTAGGGAAATATTTCATAGCCATATGAGGTTTTATAGGCTTCAAGTTGAAAGTTGTCCGGTTGCAGCGCCGAGATCGGTACGGAGACTGGTCAGTGTGGATGGAGATTCATGGGTATTCCGTGCGTTTGAATGGCAACAATGGTGACAGTTAGTAGTGGGTAATTGCTAATTAGGGAAATGTTGCGGGTTGAAACTTTCGCTTATTCTTTTAGTTGACTTCTGTAGCATCGAATGTGATGTGAAGACATCGGTGTGAAATGCCGGTGAGACAAATTGATATTGTTCCGTGGAATAAAGTATGGCGGACATCGGGATGAAGTTATTGTTCTTTACTGGTTTGGTGAGATAGAATAGAGTTGCTTGTGTTGTGAACTGCTGTGGAGAGATTAGAAAGTATACGGCAACTGCAGAGTCAGAGCGTTATAGCTGGGGTGAGGCATCTTCTCATTCTGACTGCAAAGAGGAGCCGTTGTGGCACGCCATATTCGTGCCGATGTGTGCTGGGTTCCGGCGTGTTGTTGAAAGTTGTATTATATGAAGTGGAAGTTATCTGATGTGTCGCTGAGAGGTAATTGTTGATGAGTATTGGTGGACTATGAAGGAGGGTCAGTCGGTAATACGCGCATGCGGTCAACACGCCGGAACCCAGCGCACATCGGCACGAATATGGCGTGCCACTACGGCTCCTCTTTGCAGTCAGAATGAGAAGATGCCTCACCCCAGCTATAACGCTCTGACTCTGCAGTTGCCGTATACTTTCTAATCTCTCCACAGCAGTTCACAACACAAGCAACTCTATTCTATCTCACCAGACCAGTAAAGAACAATAACTTCATCCCGATGTCCGCCATACTTTATTCCACGGAACAATATCAATTTGTCTCACCGGCATATCACACCGATGTCTTCACATCACATTCGATGCTACAG
Source organism: Anabrus simplex (assembly GCF_040414725.1). Classification (NCBI taxonomy): domain Eukaryota; kingdom Metazoa; phylum Arthropoda; class Insecta; order Orthoptera; family Tettigoniidae; genus Anabrus; species Anabrus simplex. The sequence goes on from NC_090266.1 coordinate 210,499,434, forward strand.
AAGTCAACTAAAAGAATAAGCGAAAGTTTCAACCCGCAACATTTCCCTAATTAGCAATTACCCACTACTAACTGTCACCATTGTTGCCATTCAAAGGCAAAGGTGCTTCTTGTTGGAATGTTACAAGACCTCCACTTTGAAAGTCCCTGTACCTTTGTACCAGATTATTATGAAGGGGATGTGTCAGTCATTTTCATTATCTCTGAAAAAAAATACCCGCAATTCATTATTAGGCACGACAGTGTATGTTTGGTGAGCGGTGCGCTCAGTAGTGAGGAACTGTGCTACTTATATTTCGCTCATTGTAATAAGTCAGGGTTTGGTTTATGCTTGTGTTTAATGCGAAATGTTTATACTGTGGCTGTTGTTAGACAATATTTACAAGTTATTGTGGCATCCAGTGATCAGATACTTTCGTGGTTGTGTGAAACGAAGAAGGAAAGGTCTTGAACATCGAGACTGATGGTAATGAAACAGATGAGGTTTACGGAAGTGATCATGACTGTGTTTCAGAGTGTCTTCAAGTTCTGGGGAATGACAGGAACTTTCGTTTATAGCAAACTGCGATATCAATGTACATAGCTTGTTTTACGGCTGGATGCCCTTCCTGACCCCAACCTCAGTTGAAGAGCTAATAAAGATGAAATAAATGATGGTGAACGAAGTTGGCTGAATAGGATGGAGGAATTGGCTGTAGTCTATGAATAGAAACTGCCCCGGTATTTGCCTGGAAGCGTAAACAGAAAACCATTTTCAGGACAGCTAACGGTGGGGATCGAACGCACGCGTCTCCCGAATGTAGAGCTTGCCTCCATAGCCACTCCACTCGGCCGTGTTCCTAAATAAATAACTATCTCAAATGGACATATTAAAATACCTCCATCTTTATATGGACATATTATAGCCTTTAAACATAAAGGTAAGCGCTGCGCTCACCAGCGAGTAACGGCGCACGTAAAGACCTAGCGAGTAACCCCGGGTTAATGGTTACTAAGTCACATGTTAATTTTTCTTTTATTTCCGTAAACTTATAATCCATTCCTTTGTTGGACTCTTCAGATCGTTTCTCAATTTCGGCACCTGCACTATTGAGTCTATGTTCCAAATTATTACTTCTTCAAACTTTTGATCAACAGACTCAGTTAATTTTACAATGTTAGCCTCATTAGCCTCCCTAAGCTGACCTATACTAGCATTAGTGGCCTCAATACGACTTTCTAGGTTAATGCAAAGTTGGTTGATGCTAGTATTAGTGGCCTCCATACGCATACCTGCCAACCTTTCTGATTTACCCGGAAACTTTCCGGTTTTTAACTCGTCTTCCGATTTTCCAATTTATTTTTACTTCTTCCTACTTTTGACCAATATAACTTCTAGTACAGCCAATACTCTTCCCCTAGGATAAATTCTTATGTGCTTGTGTAATTTACGAAACCTCATTTTCTAGCGTATTTATTTGATGTTTTAATTCGTGAGTTTTTCGTCCCGCGCCTTCATGTATCGTGTTTCCCGCTCACCACAGCAGCGCGTGCGCTTTATGCAGCTGGGTTTCACGGCAGCAATCGTCCTGCAAGCAAGACAGGCTAGCGCGCGCTAGCGACTCAGTTGATCGGGATGAAAGAATGAGTTTGTTATTCTTGTTCGCGTGCTGTTAACATCGTTTCTATGCGTAGTTTCATCGGGGTTGTAGGCCACTTGTTTTTGGTTGCATTTCAATGCATCCCCCACTGCCAAAGTTGTATGTTAATAATGTATGGAACATATTGTATTGTTTTGTATGTGGTAGTTTCGCGTATTCAAGTGCATAATTTTAATGAGTTGAATGTTTTTAAAGGGCTTGTGTTGGTGACAGTTTCAGTTACTTTATTTTCTCGTTATGACCAAAAAATACAACAAACATTTTCTCCAGGTGTTCAGAGATACCTATAAATATCCGTTCATTTTACCGTCTGATAAAGAAACTACCGTATTCTCTTGCGTAATTAACGCTCTTGCATAATTTACGCATCCCAGTATTTTTGGGTCCAAAGTGGAGAAAAAGAAATGTTCATGTATTTGACGCACCCACAGCTTCGAACATCCATCACGCAGCTCCGGATGCGTTTCGAAATAAAGATGTCAACTACTCAAGTAGCAGGCTTCCTATTGCGAAAGCGGGCATTCCAAATACAGGGCAACGTGCTGTTATTAGCCGACAGGTAATCCCACTGCACAAGTTTTACGAGTTTTTTGGGTACGGGACATTCTGTGATATCAAAATTGTTTGTCAGTCCACAGTATTCGAGTAATACTGCATCATACTAACTCTCGGTGGTCAGTTACGCTGAAACATACGGTAACAGGGCAGCTGGCAGCAGGTGTTCAATGCCCAAATGAAACTTGCGCTACCGCGGTAACAGCAGTGCACTTCAAACGGCCAACAAGTCGTGCAAAGCATTTCGCGGACCAAAAAGCGGCAAGTTTCTGCAAGTAGAGGAGGATCTGCTTAAATACCGGTATATGATTTTGTTATTTAACATTAAGAATTTCATTCTTCAGGTTCCATATTGAATCAAGATTCACAATAGAGAAGTGGGAAAGTTTATATCCACCTTTTCAATACAATATATTACGTGAAGGTTTACATTTAAAACATCACGTTTATTTACATTTGGTACCGGTTTCGACAATGTAATATATCTTTGTATAGTTGTCCTGGCTGATGATGACATCAAACATTGTCGAAACCGGTACCAAATGTAAATAAACGTGATGTTTTAAATGTAAACCTTCACGTAATATATTGTATTGAAAAGGTGGATATTAACTTTCCCATTTCTCTATTGTGATTTTGTTATGCAACTTTGGATAAGCCATTTCTCACGAAATGCAGTATTTTGAAGAATGTGAAATAACCGCTGCACATGGAATCAGTATCTCGGATTTGAAGGTTAGCCGAGGCTTGATTAATTTTATGAAGAGAAATGGACTTCCTCTTCGACAGAGAACATCATCATGCCAAAAAATGATGAATGATTTAAACCATTTTCTTCGCTTTGTGATTGAGAAGCGTAAAGTGAAGGAATATTTGATCTCTCTTATAGGAACCACAGGTCAGACGCCAATCAGTTTCCATATGCCACAAAGTCGAATAATTGATAAGAAAGGAACATACAGTGTTACCGTACGCGCTACTGTAAGCAAAAAACAACGATGTACTGCAATGCTTGCTTTAACAGCTGATGGCAGAAAGCCAAAGCGTGCACCTTACGTTGTTCTAAAACAAAAAACAATGTCTAAAGCAAAATTTCTGCGAGTGATCCACGTTTGTATTCAAGAAGAAGGGTGGATGGACACGTCACTCGTACAAGATTGGATACGAACGGTTTGGGGTAATGTAGCAGGGTCCCTCCTTTGATGCCCGGCCCTTCTCGTGTTGGACAGTTTTTTTTTCCGGTATGTCATTGTTGTGACATTACATGAATTGTACTTTTATTTGCTCATATTTATTTCAGTTCAGGTTGTATTGTCAGCTCGTAATGGGAAGAATATTTTGCAGTGTCAGTACTTCAATCTCACGTGTCTAGCTTACCTGATGTACCCTATTTGACTTTTCAGAAAAAATCTCACGCCGGAACTTTACGCCAAATGACGATAATCACAAACAAGTTGAACCAATTGTCTTTGTATTATATTTGATATATCTTTTAAATATAAATGAATTGTAAATATCTGAATACCTCTAATAATTTATGCATAAACAATTTTCGCCTGTATTTTTCGTAAAAAAGTGCGTTAATTACACGAGAAAATACGGTATTATGCATTTTGTTGCGTGTGTCGGTGTGACATAAATATTATTCGTTTAAGTGTCATAAATGAGAATGATTAGGTACATTTTCTTGTAACCATTTTTATGTTTTGGTAGTTTAAGAGTTTAAATTTAATGGTCAATTCGCATTGTAACTGTAGATATGTATGCCTTTTATCTTGATATTTTTTCGCCTAGACCGTGGTGGAATATATGTGATGAAATCCAAGAATTAAAATATCTTCCTATTTTTGGTTTCTAAAAGTTGGCAGGTATGCATACGGCTTTCCAAGGCCGCGTTAGATTCTCTAAGTTGAGCTCCTAAAGTATTATTAGTGGCATCAATACGACTTCCTAATGCAGCATTAGAATCTTTAAGTTGAGTCATACTGCCATCTAAGGCAGCAATCCTACGCCCTAGATTAGTGTTGCTTTCTGTAATCCTGCCATTTAGACTGACTTTTACAGCCTCAATAGCAGCTAGTATATTCTCCATATTAATGTTGTTATTTTCGCAAAATGCATCATCATCATCATCATCATCTTCCTTCCAAGTATTGGGCCATGTGACCCGCTATGGTCTTGCATTTTACTTTTTGCAAGACTTGAAAGCAATCAAATGTCCTTCCGACGGGTTGCTAGCCTGAAGGAAGTAAGACCATTAGTGGGGCTGCCACCTCTCAGCTAATGGACTAGCTGAAATCACAGCATTTCCTCCATAATGGATGTAACGGTTATACCGCCGTGACTCTGTCGTCAGGGCCTCATCTGTGGGAACAGGTTTCTTCATCTCAGGAAGGTGAGGTTGGCCTTTGGGCAGGAGAGGTTATGTCATAATCATCATCATCATCATCCTTCCAAGTACTGGGCCATGTGGCCAGTTACGGTCTTGCATTTTCTTTCCATCACCTCATTGGACGTCCTATAGATCTCTTTCAGAAAATGCAGAAAATACAATCATTCAGTTCCTACGTAAAATCACCATTATTGTCCAATGGTAAAGTGCAATAGTTCACTAACACAAATATTAAACACTTATAATTCAACTGTGCATAAAAACAAATATTGTGCCTGAAATACTTACGTACAACGAAAAAAATAATCATCACTTGTGCCATAAAAATTAGGCTGAGTTCTGTGCCATGAGTTCAAGATTTTATCAAAGTCATTGAATTGAACTTGGTAAAATTTAAAGTATTCACTGAACTGAAGTTAAAGTTTAAAGTATTCACTTCTATCTGAACTTAAAAGTAAAGATATCACTGTTTTCATCAAAGTTAATTATTTTCACTTTGTACTCTCTTTAATCGAGCCCCACGCTGGGCGCCACTTTACTATTCACTACCTTCTCTTTGAAACAGGAACGCTCGTACTTCAGTTTTGTGGAGAGCATGGAGAACGCCAAGGCATGTACCATTCATGCTTTAGAGTACGGGAGAAGGGTAGTGAAATGAGTTCATATTTAAAGTGGAACTTTCAGTTTATTCAGAAAAAATGCATGGAAATTATATCACCTTTTACAGACGAATGGTTTGAATGTTCTCGAAGATGTGGTGAAGGTGTTGTCCCACGCCATCGGCGTTGACATCGTTCCACGTTGTCGGCGGCGTCCTACGGCGATTTTTTTACCCCTTGGTGTTGAAGGAGACTCGAACCTGGGGCGGTCGTCTGACGATAACGCAGCATGGAATAGTTGTTGAGTTTTGCACTAAGTCCCATGAAAGGAGCAGAGAAATGTAAAACTTTTGCACAGAATGTCAATGGAATCTGATACGACACTTCTCTACCACACTGCACTGCAAATTATGGCGAGACACTGTTTACTGGCCGAGTAAGTTCCACTATGAATGGTGTTGGACGCACATTTGAAAGAAAAAAAGAGATGAATTCAAAATCACAGTTCTGTGAGAATGATTAATATTGTTCGTGCAATAGTCACTATCGAACTTGAAGTGATAGGCAGTGAAAAAATCTGGAACTTTCTGAGATATGATGGTTTACCACTTCACTTAATCTGAGTGCAAAAGAAAATAAATTAAGTCCTTCGGACACAGTCTCTGCACTGTCTGTAATGAGTACATGCAATGTTCTAGCACACACACATGTAGAAATAAATTGAAGTATCTGCAATGACAGAAAGAAATAGTTTATGACATAGTCTTGTGAAAGAGGACCAAGTTCTGTTACGACTCAGTCTTAACAAAAAATCACGTAATTTCTCAGAGGTAAATTAAATCAAATCAAATCAAATCAAAATCCCTTTATTTGCAAATGAGGTGTCTACCTCGGTGGCAAATGGTACACTAAAATACATTATTGTCAAGCACTAAATATTAAATTAACAAGAGAAGAAAATTTTTCCTATAATACAATATTATACAATTTACGCTAACAATGTTTTCTATTAAACACACAGCTCATCCTTAATAAATTTATATTGTTTACAAAATTCTACTTATAATATATCCTGTCCTACTTACAAATATAGTCAACTGATATACAGTATGTGGAATTACTTCAAATGATACTATACAACTGGTATAACATTAATATTTACATTGCATTTATTTATTTACTTTTTTTTTTTTTTTACCCGTTCTGGATCCTAAGTAGCATAACGACCTGCTGCGTCTTAACCAGAGCCCCTTTTGCCACCACTTTTCAGAGTTCCTGAAGGGCCTTCACAGCTACCGTAGCGGTCCCAGGGCCCTCGAAGTCCCCACTGTACTTCACCCCTACAGGCAGTCCCCTACTTTGGCTGTCCAAACTCCTTAGACCAGGGGATGGAATTAATTTATTCACACACATTTTTTTATATACAATAACCTGCACTGGTCGAACGCCCTCTAACATTTCATTTATTTTCTCTGTTGCTGTTTATTCTCTTCTTGAATATCTGTACAGATTTTGGAAAAGGATCAAACACTACCCCTGGTAAACTGTTCCACTCCTTCACACCCTTCCCAATGAATGAAAATTTACCCCAATCGCTTCTGCTAAAATTCCTTCTAATTTTATATTTGTGGTCAGTCCTGCCGATATAATTATTTTCCAACTGAAGCCTCTCACGGATATCTCCCCATGCTTCTTCTCCTGTATAGGCTCTATATAATCCTGTAAGTCTAGTTTTCTCCCTTCTCTTACTTAAAGTTTCCCACCCAAGTTCCTTTAACATTTCTGATACACTACTCTTTCTCCTGAAATCCCCTGTTACAAATCTTGCTGCTTTCCTCTGCACACTATCTATTTCTTTTATTAGGTATTCTTGGTGAGGATCCCAAACACTGTTTGCATATTCCAATAATGGACGAACCATACTCAAGTAACTTTTTTCTTTTAATTCTTTGTTGCATCCTTTAAGTAGCCTCATTATGACATGTAATGATTTGTATGCTTTCCCAACAATGTCATCAATATGACCCTTCCAGTGCAAATTACTTTCAAATCTCACACCTAAGTATTTGCACTTGCCATCTTTTGGGATAACTACCTCATCCAAAGTATATTCAAATTCAGTTTTAAAGCTCCTGTTTGTAAAAGTTGTAACAGTTGATTTGCCTCCATTAACCTTCATATTATTTTCTTCAACCCATTGTTGGATACTTTCAAGGTCCCTTTGTAATTCTGAACAATCCTCAATGTTGTTTATTTCTCTATAAACAATTATGTCATCTGCATACAATCTTATTTTTGATGTTATATTGTTCCCTAAATCATTTGCGTATATTAAGAAAAGTAACGGACCGATTATACTACCCTGTGCAATTCCCTTCCAAACTTTCTCTTCCTGAGATACATTATTTCCTACTTTGACTTTCTGAACCCTTGAATTTAGAAATGCTTTTATCCAACGTGTAACCCTTACGTCCAATCCTATTCCCTCCAATTTCTTTAATAATATTCCATGTTCCACTCTATCAAAGGCTTTGGAAAGATCTATGGCTATGCAATCTAACTGGCCTCCTGAATCCAACTGATCTGATATGTCCTGCTGAAATCCCACCAGTTGTGCCTCACAAGAAAATTTCTTTCTAAATCCATACTGGCTCCTCATGAACCAATTTTTATCATCACATATCCCTCTGATGTACTTCGATATTAAACTCTCCAGAATTTTACAAACTATACTGGTCAGGCTGATTGGTTTGTAGTTCTCTGGTTTCCTTTTATCACCCTTTCCTTTATAAATTGGTATTATTATAGATTCCTTCCATTCCTTTGGTATTACACTATTATTTATGACATAGTCAAAGAGAAATTTTAAATAAGGCACTATGTACCACCCCATTGTCTTTAATACCTCCCCAGTAATTTGATCACTCCCTGCTGCTTTTCCTTGCTGAAGCAGTTGGATTTCTCTGAAAATATCTTCGTTTGTGAATGAGAAGCTTCTTGTTTCCCTCTGTCTCTCTCCCTCTCTATCTTCTGTTTCGGTTTCCAACTCTTGACAATCATCTACTGAATCTCTAAATTCCCTACTAAAGAGGTTTGCTTTCTCAGTATCTGTTAAATAGTGTTCACCCCCTTCTCCCACCATTGTAGGAATTTGGATTCCTTTTCCTTTTTGATTCCTGATATATGAATACAGCTTTTTCCATTTCCCTTTGTGGTCATTACCCTCTTGAAGTATGCCATTCATATAATTCTCTTTTGCTTCCTTTTTCACTCTATTCAGTTCCCTCATTAGCTGTTTTCTAGTTTCTCTACTCTCCCTACCCTCTTTGATTTTCCTGTTTACTATTCTACATTTTCTTTTTAATTTTCTTATTTCCCTTGTATAATAAACAGGGTCTGAGGTCATTTTACCCTTCTTAACAGGTACAAATCTCTTCTCTCCTTCCCAAATAATTCCTTTAAATTTAGCCCAAAGTGTATCCACGTTACTCCCTTCACTTATCCAACAACTGAATTGTGAGTTAAGGTAAGTCCCAAATTCATCAACTTTAGTTTTTCTGTACAATTTCTTGTCTTGTGTAACCCTCTTATTAAGTCTTTTTGGTACGAGTCCTACATCCATTATTACAGCCTTATGGTCTCCTATTCCTTCAATTACCTCAGTTTTATCAACAATTTCCCATGGTTTAACCAAGAATACATCTAGTAAGTTATTGAGACGAGTCGGTTCTTGTACTACTTGTGTAAATCCTCCCTCCCAAATTAACTTATTTGCCAGTTTCTGTTCATGGGCTTCACTTGCAGCTCCTTTCCATTCAACTTCAGGCAAATTTAGATCTCCCCCAATTATTACCGTATCATTATTATTGTTTTTATGAGTATAATCTATTATTTTTTCAAAGATTTCCATGTCTCTTTCCTCTCTTCCAGGCCTGTATGTTCCTATAATTCCCACCTCCTTCATATTATCACAAACTAATTTTATCCCTAATATTTCATCCCTTTCATCGGTAAACCATTCATGTGAACAGTAAGTTTCCTTCACCAGAATAAACACCCCCCCTCCCTTTTTATCTCCTCGGTCTCTACGATAGACTGTGTACCCTTCTGGAAATACTTCTCTATTACCCACCCCTTCTTTCAACCACGATTCCACTCCTATCACCACATCAGTCTCATAAGATTCCATCAATGTACCGAATTTTAATTGTTTATTTACTACACTTTGACAGTTTACCAAGAGCAATCTCAGACCCCCTTCCTCCCTAAAACTTGACTGTTGCAATTGGGTAACTTGAAATTCCTTACTATCCTGAGTTTCTTTTTCTAGTTGACTGAGCCAGCTTGAAGTATAGCTGGCTCTTTCTGCTAGTTTTCCTGGTCAGTATTATAACTCAAGGGAGTTGCCTGTTTTACAGTACATATCTTAAGATTAATAAAATCTAGAACAATATTTCCTATCTTTCGTTTACCTGAATTGTTTAGATGGAGGCCATGTTTTGTATAACAGTATCTCTCAAAACTGCTGCATTCAATAACCTGAGTATTCCGAAAATGTTTACAAATTTTAACAATATCTGTATTGACCTTGTCCACTTCAATGTTCACACACGAATCTCTACTCAAATCATGCCTGTGGGGCACGTTCACTACAAAAACGTTAGTGTGGGTCAGCTTCCCTAGTGTATGTTTAAGTTGTGATCTTACATTCTTGGCGTCGTCGCGAGCTACGTCGTTCGTCCCACCGATGATAAGCACTGCATCGCCGCTCCCGAAGTTCCTAGTTGCTGCTTCTACGTTTTCCACAACCCTGCTGATAGAAGCTCCTGGATATATTTCTCCGGTTGCTGCTATATTCTCGTCGTTAATCACTCCCGCAATTCCCCTTCCTTGGCTATCACCAAACACAGCTACCTTCGCTGATTTAGGCCTAACTGGGTCTTGAATCTGAATTCTAGGCCTAAATTTCAAACTCGGCACGGCAACGGATCGCGATGATTTGGTTTCACGCGCGCGATCACTTTCTTCCAGGATTAAATTATTTAGGGCAGAAAACCTATTTCTAATGTTTATTTCCGGAAATTCAGTTGTAGATTTCTTCTTAGCCGGCCATCCACGAACTACTTGACACCACGTGCTCGAGTTTGTTACTTGTACCGGTATATCACTCGAAGAATGGTCAGTCCCAAATTCTAGCGATCGCAGTCTTTCTTTTAATTCTTGATTTTCAACTTTAAGAGTCTCATTGTCCTTTTTTAGAATGTTTATAATTTCTAATGCACTTTTATATTCCTCATCGACTGTTTTCGGTGCTTCGTCAACGCCGTCCCCAACAACAACATTCCGAACACACTGCTCACAAATCCAGTCAACATTTTCATTAGTTTTTACGTCTCTAGGGCAATTTCCACACTTATAATGCCACCATCGATCACATGAATCACACAACATTCCATTTTTCACTAATTTTCGACATTTTCCGCACTTTTCGTCACATTTTACGGTTAATTTACTCGGAGAATAAAACACTACGTCGTCATTACCGGGCGCCATTTTGAAAAAAAAAAAAAAAAAAAAAAAATAAAAAAATAAAAAAATGTAGACACAGTTTTTATGAGGGGATTTAACATAGTCCCTTGAAAGGAAATAAAGGCACCGTATTTCACGAATCAGCACAGTCTTTGAAAATAAATATCGGCACAGTCTTATGTTAGCACGGTTATGCGAAGTGAATTAACACAGTTTTTGAAAATGAAGGTTGGCACAGTTTTATGAAAAGAAAATGTCGACACTGTTTTTCTCATGGAGTAATTGACACAGTCTTTGAAAGAAAGTAGGCACTGTCCTTTATGAAACAAAGAACACTGTCCATGAAAAGAATTGTACTTTTACTAGGGCACAATTTCACGAAGTATCCTAACACAGTCTCTTGTAGAGGAAACAACTAAAGCACAGTCTTTATGCCCTAAATCCTTTAAGCACAGTTTCAAAATATCAAGTGATTACTGTACAGTCTCTTCAATTACACAATTCACAAAACGAAATAATGTTACTCGGCTCGACAGACCGATATTGCCAGTGATTAAGCTTTCGCTTACACGCGAAGTTATAGTCCTTAGAGAAGGCTTTCAACACTTGTATTATGTACTTTCGAACCCCGGTCCTTAGCCGGACAGAATAACGAACTGTATCACATCAGCGAGATGACTGGTTCATGACGAAGTACTGTGACACACTGACACACTCTCCTCTTCAAGGCTGGGGACCCCCTTGTATTACTCAAGGTCGGACGGCGAGACTGGAAATATGAGCTTCAAAAAAATTCATATCTCGGCCATCCTTCCGCCGATTTTAATGAAATTTTGGGTAGTAGCATTTGTTGTCCAGACCTACAAGGTGGCATTCTCGAAATTACGGTTTAACCTTTAGTTCGTGATGAAATGTCATAGAATCGAATGGAACTTTCGGTGTGATGTCACTTGGCCTTGGCCGGCACTCTGTAGCAGTGCTTGCTTGCATGCTGTCCCCCATAATGCCTGCACGCTCGGCGCTCGTTTTGAATCCATGCAGTTGGGTGTTAGTGCGTTCTTCTCAAGAAATACATGAAGGCGAATGCTCGCAGTGCATTCCCATTTCAATGTATTCTTTTGTTTTTGGATAATTCAACTAAGGGTGGGTAAATGAATTGAAAAATGTGTTTAATTATTAGTATGAGGATATTTATAACTCAAAAATGAAGGATATTATGGATGTGAAAGTTCGTATTTGGAATCTCCTTTAAAAATAAAGAAACACACATTTTTCGTTGGTGGGGGGAGGTAATCAACTTAGGGGGGTGTAAAATGAGTTGAAGTCTTTTTATGAGGATACAAATAAGAGGTGGACTTAAAACATTACACCCCTAAGGGTTTTGACTGGGGGATGAGGAGTGATGACAAAAACATACATTTATATGAAAGTGTTTGAATTACAAACTTAAAATGTCAAATGATATCCTAGGTGTTAAATAACAGAAGGTTTGAAACAAATTTAACCCCTCAGAGAGTTAAATGGGGGTTAAGAATAAAAAACAAATATATTCATTCTTTCCTCGGAAATGGTTTAACATACGGAAGCAAAATTCCAAATAGAGGATAAATATTTTATAGCCTTGGTGTGAAGTAGTAAATATTTTAAAAGTTTCCACTGCTAAAGTGTAAAATGAGTTTAGGTCCGTAAACTAAATTATTCATCCCTTCAAAACCATGTGGCATACAAAGTAGCGTAAACTCAATATTTCTCCCCTAAGGTGTTTAGATGGTAAGTGACTCTCTAAAACACAGTTTCCATTCTTCTGAAATCATTTCTGGCAAAAGCATAACTTTTTTTATGATGTGTGGTCTTCTATAACCTAGATGTTAATAAATATTTCAAAACATTCACCATTTAAAAAATATTCATTCATCCATTACTCTTCGATGTACAAAATTAAAATTCCACTGGTTGGTCGATTTACGTCCTAGATGTTAAATAGGATATGGTTTAAAACATTCAAATTCTTCTGTACGGGGTTCAGGTGAGTGGTAGATTTTAAAATTAATAATCATTCCCTCAAAACCGTTTGACTTACAGACTGGGGACGTATTTTACAGGCTCAGCTGACAGTGGACGCTCCAAAATGAAAAACGTTGAATAATTTCTTTCTTTTTGAAGCTGTAGTGAAGCACGGGTATCTTACTAGTATATATATGAAACACTGAGGAAACTCTATAAGTGAATAATATTCCACCACAGGCAGGAAGTACTGATGATGAAAAGCAAGAGTTCCTTGAAAATTTGGAGAACCATGTACAAGAGGATAAAATTATGATAATGGGGCATCTAAATGCCCATGATGGTGTAGATATAACAGGCTATGAAGAGGTAATGGGGCCTTTTGGATATGGGGGATGGAATGCTGAAGGCGAGATTGTCCTAGATTTCTGTGCCAGAAATAACATGGTAATAAAAAAACACCTTCTTCAAGAAACATGACAGCCATAAAATAACCAGATACAGCTGGGATGGAAGAACTAAAACAGTCATTGATTATGTAATAAGAGACAGAAAGAGTGGAGAAGGCATGAGAGAGTAAAAGTTATTCCCAGTGAATGTTTAGACAGTGATCACATGCTACTAATAGCTGACTGGAACTATAAGGTTGTGCGAGCACCAAGTACACAGAAAATACCAAGAATAAAAGATTGGAAATTGAAAGATGAGGCAAATAAAAAAGCTTTTCAAGAGCTAGTAATGGAATAGGTACCGAAGAATGAAACACCAAGTACACAGGTGGAGTGGAACCTGTTCAAAACAATACTAGTGAGTTTTACAGCAGAAGTACTGTATGTGGCAAAACAAGAGGAGGAAGAAAGAAGAAAGAGACCAGTTGGTGGAGTGAAAAAGTAAGAGAAGCTATTAAAGACCAAAATATGGCAAAGAAACATGAAGATGTTGCGAAGCAAAAGCAAATGCAAGGTGTCTTACCACAAGATAACCAAAAAATAGCTGACCTCAAACAAATATATAGAGATAAGAAATGATTAGTGAAGAGAATTGTGAAGGAAGAGGAGGATAAGAGTTGGGAGATGTTCACACAAAAACTAGAGGAGGACTCAAAAGGTAATCAAAAAATGTTGTATGGAATATTGAAGAGTGGGAGATCAGACAAAGAGGATATTAAAGCAATTGAAACAGAGGATGGAATCGTAATCCAGAATATAGAAAACATCAGAGAAGAAATGGGAAACTATTTCGACAAATTGTTAAATGGCAATGAAGAAGAGGAGCATGAAAACAATGAGCCTATCAAACGTGGAGAAGAATAAAGACCAATTACATGATCAGAAACAGAAAATGCCCTGAAGCTTATGAAAGGAGGAAAATCACTTGGAGTAAATGGACTATTTGCAGATATAATCAAAGCGGCAGGCATACAAGGTCTTCAGTGGCTACACCGAACACTAGGAGTAATCTTGGGAGAAAATAAGATGCCAGATGAATGGAAAAAGGGATTGATCATACAAGTATTCAAGAAAGGAAGCAGAAGAAAATGTACAAACTACAGAGGAATTACGCTGCTACCACACTGCACCAAGATATTAGAAAAGATTGTAGCGAAGAGATTAAGAACGGGGATAGAACATCAGTTTGAAGAAGAACAACACAGCTTCAGAGGCAACAGAGGAACAATAGACCTAATAGACATAATATAGGCTTTTGGGCTTATGCCGTGTCAAGAAAATAAGGTGAAATTCGTTACGTTTCACAGAGAACTATGCTCTGCATCATCAGAAGAAAATCAGATTCAGCCTGAGAGGGTCACATAACATAACAGTCATACGCACATATGAAGGTATGACATTGACGCAAGTCTGGAATGAAACATCTGGCAATGAGGAACGTACAAATTTAGAAAACACCGAAATGAAATGACAATAGTGAAGGGACGGGGAAGGGAACTACCTATGTAAATCCTTAATGGCTGGCAACCAGATATTACTTAATTGTCAATTGTTTACTTAGGTAGTTCCCTTCCCTGTCCCTTCATTATTGTTATTTCGTTTTGGTGTTTTCCAAATTCGTACATTCCTCATCACCAGATTTTTCATTCCAGACTTGTGTCAATGTCACACCTTCATATATGCATTTGCCTGTTATGTTATGTAACCCTCTCACACTGATTCTGATGGTTCCATCAGTTTCCGCTTCGAACGCTAGCACTGTACTGCCTCCGAGGAGCCATCAGGTGATGAATGAACGTACCATTTCCACTTCTATTGGGTTATGTCTTAATTCAAAGCTCATTGTTTTAGAAGCCTTTCTCAAGGACAGTCAAGATTTGCTTCTGATGATGCAGAGCATAGTTCTCTGCAATATGTAAAGAATTTCACTGCATTTTCTTGACACGGCATAAGCTCAAAAGCCTATATCATGTCTATAAGTACGGGCCGTGAAAGCATCAATGGCAACAGACCTAATTATTGCCGTTAGGCAACTAATGGAAAAGTACTGGGAAAAAGGGAAAGATCTGATGGTAGTATTCCTGGATATAGAAAAAGCCACAACAGTGTTCCAAGGACCAACATATGGGAATGTCTGGATAAACTAGGGGCTCCAAGTTCTCTAATTCATAAGATTCAATTGCTATATGAAAACTTTGAAAGTAATGTACAAATAGGGAATGGTAGATCTGAATGGTTCCAAACAAAGACAAAGAGTGGTGTGCAAGTGACCTGTATGATGGAAGAAAGACTACGCATTGCACGGTTGAAATGGTTTGGACAATTTCAAAGGATGGAAGAGACTAGAACCCCCAGACAGTACTTGAAAATGGCAGTACCCAGAAGGAGACCTGTTGGACATCCCAGAAGAAGGTGGCTGGACCATATAAATGCAGACTTTATCGACAAAGGAACAACACCAGGATGTGAAAGGAGAGGTACTCTATAATGGCAGGAACCGATGGAGGCATATTGTCCAAAAAAATCCTACCCAGCCCGCAGGATGGATACCCAGACAATGATGATACACTCTTGCATTTATAAAGGGCTTCCTGATCTCCCTTCTCCAGCAGCAAATCTCCAACTTTTTCTATTTTTATAATAAGCTTTACAAACTAATAATAATATTATTGCCTGTATGCCCCACTATTTACTTTTACGGGTTTCGGGGTCACTGAGGTGCCAGAATTTAGTCCTGCAGGAGTTCTTTTCCCTGCCAGTTTACTGGGACTTAGTATTGTAACAACCCCATGCGATCGCATTTCTGCACTTCTCGTCATAGCTTGCATAATACTTGCGGCATATCATCATGAATTACATCGTCAGTGTCATTATCTTCTCTGGAAATTATATCACTGTCACACAGTGCATTACATTCACTGCTTCTGTTAACGAGTAAATTAGCTATTTCTGCATCATCGGCAACTCTGTCATGAACTGCCATGTTTACAAACAAACTCAAAACATGTGTGCAGAGTTTAAAAAATAGATTGCTCTGAATGTAGCTGAAAGTTGCCTCTTGCTGTTATCGTATGATAAGGCAAATAACCATTTCAGAATCCACTTAGCGGACGTTCCAAATATCATGGCGTACTATTGCGCCATACATGCTGTGACTGTAGCAGACCCGTGGGCGCACTGTTGTGCTGCACATGCTGGTGGGGGGTTACGTTCTGTGCAGTGGGTGCAGAAGGGATTTTTGTTCATCTCTCTAAACTTTTTTTTTACTATTTGCTTTACAATTTGCTTTTCTTTGCACCGACACAGATAGGCCTTATGGCGAAGATGGGATAGGAAAGGCCTAGGGGTGGTAAGGAAGCAGCTGTGGTCTCAATTAAGGTACAACCCCAGCATTTGCCTGGTGTGAAACTAGGAAACCATGGAAAGCCTTCTTCAGGGCTGCTGACAGTGGGATTCAAACCCACCATCTCCCTGATGCAAGCTCACAGCTGCGCACAACTAAGCACATGGCCAGCTCACCTGGTTTGTTAATCTCTATTAAGTAAGACGGTGATCTATAGAAGATGAGAGATTCTTTTCTCAAATTTCACAGTACCTACGGATGCATGATGTAAAATGCCCTCATGTCAAAAAAATCGTATCTAGTGTTTCCATATTCCTGTTTGATAGTTTTTATTTGCATATTCAGTAGTATGTTTTCTCCTTGTTGCCCCTGCTGAAATGTCTTAACGAGGTTTTACTGTATACACTCTATATACCCAGCAAAGAACCCTGAAAGCCAAAAAAAATTTCAGACCTCATGAAATGATCAAAGCTATTCATTTTTGCCATGAACTGTGAATGAAGAATAAGTAACTGTACATATCACAAACGTTCTCTCCATTTTATACAAAAAATTGAACGTCTGTGGTGTGGTTAACAATTAAGCACAATCAGCTGTGTAGCCATTCTTGAAGAATGGAAATAGAATCACCATACTATATAAATAAGATTATGATTAGCAGCTAATATTCCGCATGTAAACTAGATGTTGTGTAATGCTTTCGGGATACCAATGTTATTCTGTTTTCATGACTTCAAAATGGGGTGAGTTTCTTTGTAGGTTGTAGTAGTCTGTCAACTACTTGTAACTTTCTTCTTGCAGAATTCTTTAGATCACAGCTGAGACCTCAGTGAATTAGCTGTTACATTTGGATTCAATTTATTTTACCATAAGACCATACTAGGAAAGCATATGGCTCAAGTACTTGGAATGATCCACTTATTCCAATTTGATATCTCTTTCCTGGTATTCATTTTCTGTAGGTCTCTTCCTTTTGACACAACTTTTGTTTTTCAGATATTCATCTACATTTCTGAGATTGTTTCAACATGCAAGACTACAAGTCATGAACATGGACAGACATTATGACTGATGTTAACTAAATTCACCCAAGCACCTCCATGATACATAGTTTACATAGTTTCCTTTATGTTTTCATTAGAGCCAAGTGCTAAGGAATTGATGAATATTTTGTTTTCATTTACAGGAGCTGTTGCATTACTTGTATTAAAGATTTGGATGGAGAAGGTCAACTAGAAAGTATCAGTTCTGAAGAATGGGAATGTTACATGTGTGCTGACTATACTGAAGCAAATCTTGTTAAACGACTAAATTGGAGAGAAAAGGTCGGTGTTATATTTGGATTCAATTTATTTCAGTAAAAGACCAACTTAGGAGAGAATGCATTGACTGATCTACTTGTTCCAATGTGATATCTCTTTCCTTCCTTAATATACTTAATATCATTAACTACACTATAATTTTAAACTGCATTTAGGCCTTATTACAACAGGTCAACTGAAACAATATAATATAAAAGTACCTCACTTATCGCGTCACAAATTTTCACTATTCCCGCTTAGTATGAGCACATTTTTCCTAGCCCTGAAAATGTTATTTGTTATCCTTTGCAAAAGATATGTGATTTCCAACTCGGGTAACAGCCGTCGCCACAGTTGCGTGATTATGGGAAAAGGCCTTGAATTCCTGAACTTCGCAGGATAAGTTGCATCTTCAGGTAGCAGACTGTTAGCTTCAGGAATGTTCAGTTTTGTTTGCCAGTTAGCAGTGAGGTTGCTGAATTACACAGTTAGCCAATTTGTGCTTGTCTTTTGCATTCCATTCAGAAGTTAGACATTTATTCTGTGTTGAGTAGAATGCTGAAGTGTAGCGAATATTTGTCGCGTGATACGGTAGCCTGTATATGGATTAGGGACATAATCATGTGAAATTTTCTAGTGTGGTGCGTATTTGTCTTGTGATAGCCTAGTTATGGATATGGAAAAAGTCGTGAAATTCCTTACTAATGAAGTCAAAATTAAGTCTGTTTGAAGTGGACTGGTGTTAGCATGTTAAAGTGCACAGAGGTTGCAAGTGTTGAACTCGCACCTTGGAATTTCGACTCAATCATTTGAGTTGGTCAAAGTTTACTGAAAATGGTGGCCAAAGTCTCATTCCACCCAGTCGCACATGTTCGAGTGTAACCTTCAATTCATTGTCTAAGAGTGGAAAATAATGTAATAACCCACTGCTCTGAAATGTAAGACTTCTACTAACATTTGTGTTAGAAAGAGTGTGATATACAATAATACTTGGATATTTTTATTGGCCCATGTGCACATGTTTTCATATTTGTTGTTTGGTGTTTTTTCACACCTTTCAGTGCACTTGTAATTTTATAAGCCCCAGCGGAAAAGGTTTTCATATTTGTTCTCACGTGTTTTTCACACCATTTTAGAAATGGTAGATTTAATTTTCACAGTACCTACGGATGCATGATGTAAAATGCCCTCTTGTCAAAAAAATCGTATCTAGTGTTTCAGTATTCCTTTTCGATAGTTTTTATTTGCATATTCAGTAGTACGTTTTCTCCTTGTTGCCCCTGCTGAAACGTCTTAACGAGGTTTTACTGTATATACTCTATATACCCAGCAAAGAATCCTGAAAGTCAAAAGAAATTGTCTAAAATAATTACTCGATAACTTATTTCAGAACTACGCAGGAGACTTGAACTACAAATATCGGGATATAAAAATTGGCCGATTAATTTTTGGTTTCGACTGTATGCCAGCAGTGGAATATTTGAGTAAAAAGAGCAGCAATAACCACCAACAATGCAAAGTCTTTTCACTATCTTACAGTGAAACACCATATATTCTCATATACTATTTAAAACAAAATTGATAAGATTCTTATTCATTTAAAGAAATTACACGGAAAACTCTTTAATTCGAAGTTGGTAAATGCCATTCCAAGAATTCAAATATAGGCCTTCATGTCTTATTTCGACGGATTAGTTCGAAATACTGTTAATATGTAATTCGAAGTTCTCATCAGGCCCCTAAGCTATGTAATTTGAAATCAGTACTGTAATTTGGTTGCTATAGAGCAGCTAACAAACAAAGTCATTGTAGACGACAATTAACGACAATGAGCGACTGTCTTTTATCCCTCATTGTCACGTACGTGCCAGAATAGTAGGTTGGCCCTACTTCAGTTTTCGAGCAATTAAAGCTTTTACTGCTGCTAATTTGTTTCTTTTTTTATTGCATTATCAACAAGCCTTATTATTGTTGTGAGGTACATGTATGGTACGGTCACTGAATTATTTTTGTTTAAGTTTTGTGGAATCTAACTTTGTTTATAATGGAATCGCAAGCAGTTGAAACATCAGAAACGGAGTCTTCTCATGTGCCCGGCGGCTAAAGACGCACAATGACAGCCTTATCGATCCTGGACAGTGTCATCTCTACCAGCAATGCCCCAGAAAATGTTATGAATGCAATGGATGTAATAGAAAATTTTATTTCATCAACTTACAAAAATGCACTTGAGCAGCGCACCATTGACTTGTATTTCAGAAAAGAATGACTTTGTTTTTCAGTGTTTCCCTAATGAGGAAGATTTTATTATTTTTATTTTTTATTTACTTAATTTCAATATAGGCACCTGAGCCAAGGCTCTTCTTGGTGCAATACAAATAAATTACAATGGCGGCTATATTCACAATGTAATTACAAAATAAAATACAGTAAATATGTATAACTTAACATGATGTACTAGATAAGATAGGACAAAGCTTCCTGAACATAATTACCATGCTACCTTAAGTATTTAGTTACATTACTCTTGAAAATATACCAAGTTGGTAAAATTTTTATATTGTTTTGGACGTGAGTTATACATATAGAGCGTTCCAAACTTACATTGCAGTAGAGCGTAGATGGAGCGTGCTGTTGCGAAATCGACTCGTGAAAATCACGCTTGAGTGTGACTCAAACAGGGCATCACAGTTCTACCTTTTTCATTTGTAATTTTGTAATTTTAAGTTCATTCATTCATAAATAGATATTTGTAGGATGGTAAAATAAATACAATATACCTTAATCACTGTCGTTGCTCTCAGACACTGGACGTACACCTTCCATCATTTCTGCAAGGCCTGATGTTCCCACTTAGGATGAATCGGGTTCGGGAGATGAACTTGAGGATAATCTGGACGATAAAGAAAGTCTTATTAAAAACTGTTCATCATCGACATCATCCTGTAATTTGTCTGCTTTCCACAAATCTCTTTCATTTTTCTTTACTTCGTTCATGTAATTCGCCCAATTGTCCACCGTAATGTTCTTACACCCAGCGGTTATTAAATTTTCCGTATCATTTTTCTTGAACGATACGTTATGATACCGGATGTAGTTTTTCGCCAGGGACCACACCATCTCAATAGGGTTTAACTCGCAGTGATAAGGCGGGAGACGTAGAATCTGCCGACCTGCCGCTTTTGCCATTTTATCTATTCTCTGCTTATCATGCAGGGCCCTATGCTGAGAAGCGATGTGCAACAATTCTCGCTTGAGCATCCCGCCCTCAAATGATATTTGGTTTTTACGATGTCTTCTTTTCGCCAAGAAGCTACCAGCAAAGGTTCCAACTTACTGGAATGATAAGCGGCATTATCTAGCATGATCATGGCACCTTTGGGAGTGTTCGGCAACAGTTGTTCCGAAAACCACTTCTCATAAATTTCACCAGTCCTTTCCTCGTGGGCGTCTGCCGTGTTTTTATGGTATAAGAATGTTAGTTTAGCATTTTGGAACAAAACCATGTTCATTACCCGTGTGGACTAAGGTGAATCGCGGTCCTTGGCTTTTCGGTGGTCTAAGTCCCGAACTCACCCCGTCAATGGCGGCCTGCCGTGCACTTTTCACTGTCATATCCTTCCATTCTTTTGTCACTGTCTGCCCAATATTTAACCACAATTCATCTGTGTAAATTATAGCTTTATTTTGTGCCCTCAAACACTTTATCTCCCTGAGATATCTCTGCCTCCAATTAATAATTTCATCAGTTTCAATGAAAGCTGCTTTATTACCCCGTCTTAAATAACGGAAGCCTATATCATATAAGAAGCGATACAACGTAGTTTTGGAAAATCATGACAAAGAATCTTCTCCATTTACCCGACTCAAAATCACGTTCAATGTCGGTGGTATGTTAGCAAATAAAAGAGAGTGAACCACCCGATGCACTCCACTTTGCACAGTTTCATCATATTTAATTTTCCTTCCATTTCTCTGCCGTCCTTCTCTTTTTTGCTTTTTTTTGTTGGGGGATCGCAAAGGACCATGTGTGTGTTCCTTACTTATAGCATAGATTGCTCTTTCAGAACAACCTGTAGCTTTAGCTGTTTCACTGACTGCGCTACTCACATTCATAGTCTTTAAAAAATAATCCAGGACACTCATTATAATATTGCGTTCTTTTCCCCTGAGTTTATCTATGGAACGTTTCTTTTTAATTTGACGATCCATTGTACATCCTTCTGCACTTTTTCTTCAAACTAAGAACCCCCCGCAGTAGCAGTAGCACGAGCACGAGCATGAACTCACAACTACACAGACTACACAAATACAACAACCACAATCCACTTGTCCTCAAGAACTATACATTTATCACTGATCTTTATTTAATCAATCTTATAATACTGATTAAATTAACACCACTGCACAAGGCTGTCTGTATATTTAAATGCTCACTGTTTGGGAGATCCCTACTGGCCAGCCAACTGAGTGACACATGTTCTATGCAATGAGACGTTCTCCCTGTCATAAATTAAGAGATAAGGACATGAGGTATGATTTACAAATAACTTCCATATCCGAAGACCGTTTGCTTCACTTTTACCACGCCATGCCAAGTCAATAGCAAAGACGGTGGCCAGCGACTAACTTTTTCGTGTACACATTTCTGCCTTTGTTCTTTGAACTACGGAACGTTTCTTTTTAATTTGACACATCTTTTTCACCTTTTCTTCGAACTATAATCCCACGCACGAACACAAACTCACGAACCACACAAACGAAATACACTTGCCCTCAACAATTGTACATATTTCACTGATATGTATTTATCACTATTGTACATACTACTGATAAAACGAGCACTGCACTGCATGCGACTGTCTGGAAATGTTAAAAGCGCATGTTTGGAAGATCACTACCGGTACTTCAGCAAGCCAGACAGCCAGCTGAGTCACGCATGAAACCAAAATTCAAGGAGACATTCTTCCTTTCAAAAATTAAGAACTAAGCAAGATAAGAACTTCGGGATTGTTTTAAAAATAACTTCAATATCTGAAGTCCAGTTGCGTCGCTTTGACCCCCCATGCAAGTTCAATAGGAAAGATGCTGGCTAGCGACTGACTTTTTCGTGCCTGCTCATAAAAATTCCTGAAATGACTGAAAATAAATGCATATAATGCATTTTGTTATCATTTAAATTTAAAAATAAAATTATCTACATTGAGCTGAAATGTTTCTTTACCAGCAGTATCAAATTAGGAAAATAATGAATAAAAATAGGAGTTATGACATGATAAGTTCTATGCAATGAAGATTTTGAATTTGGCATAACTTTCCATTTTATTACCATTTTCACACGAAATGATTTAAAAAATTTTTTTTTGTTTACGGCATCAAATGTGCCTTGAAATTCTGTACATAACACGATATTCACCCATTTTAACCAATAACATTCTGATTTACGGATATTTGGCAAACCCGCTACATTAGAGTAGGACAGCACTACTCGTAAAACATGTTGAGAAGGAAAGAGATGGAATTATCCCATTACAGCTGTACCGCATTTTGAGGTTGGAACGCTCTCTAGTTACAGAAAATTGCCAAAGAGAATTTTGACCATAACAGTAGAATGAATCTTACTGCAGTGAATATTATAAATAATTCTTGTTCCATAATTATGAATCTGTGAATTGGTAATTATTGATGTGTTTGAGCAGACTAATTTGTTTTGAATTTTATAGATTATAATTATAGAAGCCTTTATGCGCAGGTTTGGAGGTGATAATATATTACAATGTTATTGCAAATCTTTAGTAGGTGTCAGAACGGAGAGTTTGAAAATTATTTTTAGTGCTCTCTTCCTGACTACTTGTACCTTTCCATACACCGGTAGTTATTTATTACAGCTTGCCCAGACATGTATCATACAAGAGATGTGGCTTTCAATAAGAGCATAGTAAATACCCCTCCACAACCCATGAGAGAATTTATATCTCAATCTACTCAATCACAGGGATAATTTTATTACAAATAGCCTCCACGTGATTACTCCACAACAGATTTTCATCTATAATCAGTCCTAAGAATTTAGTACTCTGCACTCTCATTACTCTATGATTGAAGAAAAGCAGATTTTTATCCAAATTTAATGCATATAAAGGTTTATGAAAAATTATGTAGCTTGTTTTTATTAGATTTATAGTTAATCGATTGGAATTAAGCCATGTTTCAAGTAATAGAATATCCTGCTGCATATTTTGTTCAAGTTCATGATTGCTAGAGCCTGCATAAAAAAATATTAGTGTCATCAGCAAAAATGGATAATCTTCCATTTAACTTAAGGTGGCCAGTATCATTAATGAAGATAAACAATAAAGGCCCCAGCACATAACCCTGAGGCACACCAATTGAGATAACCTTTACAATACTCTGAGTATTATTACATGTTACAAACTGCTCCCTGTTAGAGAGGTAATCAACAAACCAATCCAATGCAATACTTCTAATGCCTGCTACTTCTAATTTATGTAATAGAATTTTATGATCCACTGTGTCAAAAGCCTTTTTTAAGATCTGTAAATAAAGCAGCTGCTAACATATCTGAGTCTAAAGCTTGTTGTAGTTTAATAACAATATCCTCAATAGCATTATTTGTACTGGAGTGAGGTAGGAAACCATATTGAAATTGAAAAATTATTTATTATTTAACAAAAAATCGAATACGGTAATCCTTATTCTAAAATCTTAGATAAAGGAGGTAATATCGAGATTGGTCTGTAGTTACCTACATTAAATTTATCCAAGCCTTTATAGACTTGTACAACTCTGGCAATTTTAAGTTTAGCTAGTACTTTACCTTCTGATAGAGATTTGTTAACTAATTTTGTGATGTGAGGTATAATACATTTAGAGAGTCTATAAGAATATTACTAATACCAAAACAGTGAACACTACAACTATTTTTAAGATTATTAATTATTTTTTCAATTTCACTTTCATTAGTAGGGGTTAAAAATAAGAAATTAGATGGGTCAGGTTCAAGGTGGCCGGTCCTGTGGTGTAGGGGTAGCATCCCTGCCTCTCCCCCAGAGGCCCCGGGTTCGATTCCTGGCCAGGTCAGGGATTTTTCTCCCTTGACCTGAGGGCTAGATCAAGGTCCACTCAGCATACGTGATTAGAATTGAGGAGCTATCTGATGTTGAGATGGTGGCCCTGATCTTGAAAGCCCAGAATCACGGCCGAGAGGATGCGTCGTGCTGACTATACGACCCCTCGTAATCTGCAGGCCTCGGGCTGAGCAGCAGTCGCTGAGCAGATTAAGGCCCTTTCAAGGCTGTTAAGTGCTGTGTGGTTTGGTTAGGTTCAGCGTGAGCGTATTTAGACTGAGGAATGTTCTTAGCTAAAGACAGACCCATATCAGTGAAATAGTAATTAAATATAGTAGAAATTTGACTAGAATCAGTCAACTTATCATTTACTTTCAGTTGTATTTCTTCATTATTACAGTTATTAGTTGTTAAAATATTATTCGTAACTTTCCACTGATTATTGTGCTGTTTAACCTATTGATATAATAATTATTTTCAAGATCTCTTTTCATTCTATAACCCTGTTACATGTGTCTTTATAGTCTTGAATGAAGTGCTGTGAAACATAGTGACATCTTCTACGAAATCTCATCTGTTGTCTTTAAATTTTATAACGTAAATTAAATTTTTGTCTGATTAAATTTAACAGCTCTAAAGTAAACAATGGGCAAAATGGTCTAACTTTCTTATTTAGATTTGGACTTTAATTTTTAACTAAAGCAGTACTTTCTTTAAAATAATTAATTTATTTGTTTTGATATCAGAGCTATCATCATCATTTATAGTTAATGGTGTTTGAGACATGTGTTTTTCCATAGATGGGACATGGTATTTTATAGGTTGCATTACATAATTTCTTTGTATATTCATTTTGGGTGTAATATCAATATCCAATATTAATAAATTGTGATCAGTCGGATCAGTTATTATGCTATATATTTTTTATATGCAGACTCTGCTTACGTAAAAGTGTACTAGTTGTCAATGAAGTTCTAGTAGGAAATACAGTGTTACATGAACTCTTGATTATAACACCCACAGAGATTCTGAAGCTCAGTAGATATATTACTCTGTTCTAATTTATTTATACAAAGGCCACCAACAGTAATACAAAACGTTTTACCACCTTTATTCCAAATACCTTCTGAACATTTTAGAAAATCCTTGGAGGATTTGTTATGAGGTTCATATACTGCCACTAAGCGAATGTCATTCACAAAGCAGTTTATCTCGATAAATAATATACTATATGAAATAGCATTACAGTTAATAGATAATAATACATTAGCCTTATATGGTTCCTTTATATAAATGGCAATTCCACCACCCCTATTATGTGATCTAGAGCAAAAGAGACCATCATATCCATTCAGATTAAACTATTTTTCTTCCTCAGGAGAAACCCATGTTTCAACAATTATGATGATTTCAGGATATTGTGGCTTCCTGTATTGTATAAATTACTCCACTTAATATGAATGCTTTGGGAGTTGATGTATAGAATACTAATTTCAACTTTTTAAGTAAGTCCTGTAATTCACTTAGTTGGAATTCAGAACCTTCCATAGAGAATAACATGGATTTTTCACGTACCTACAAGTAAATAGCCTACCTAAGTCTTAAGGGGAAGAGAGAGCTAAGACTCAACAGCTCTACTTAAAAACAGAAATAGTTTCGTCAAATGTTCACACATTTAAAATGTCCACATTATGTCCATGGTTATATGTTTATACAGGGTGAACTTTAATAAAACCGATAAACTGCAGGGACTTATTCCTGACTGGAAATGGAGGACAAAATGTCCTATGAACATGTGTCCGGAAATGCATTGTTGCGACGGTAGATGGCACTAACGAATGAAATTTTCTCTGACTACTTGCAGTCTGTTTCTTCTGTTGCAGATAGTGTGATTGAAGCAGCATACTGTCGGAAGCAGAATGGTCCGGTATTCATGTCGGGAACAAGCCGAGATGGTCTTTGTGTACGGCCAAGGCAATGGAAACAGTTGAGAGGCAGCACGGCTATACCAAAACAAGTACCCTCACAGACACCAACCACATCACACAATGTTTCAAGCCTTTTTGGGCGTTTGTGTGATCATGGGTCCTTTCAGACAGACAAACGTGCAGGGAGGTGCGGACTGTGCGTACACCAGATCTGGAGGAACAGGTTCTACAGGACATTGAGACAAACCCTAGAACAAGATCCAGGCAAGTGGCCGGCCAACATGGTTTAAGCCAGATTATGATTATGTGTATCTGCATAACAACCGCTATTATCCCGATCACCTGCAACGAATGCAAGGATTATCAGCAGCGGATTTTCCTCTATGGGAAGGATTTTGTTGATGCTTTTTGCCCCAGGCCATCAGAGTTATGGGATTCCTGTCATCAGTCCTCTTTACCAACGAAGCAACCTTTACCAGAAATGGCATCATCAATTTGCATAATCTTCATCTGTGGGCTACAGAAAATCCCCGGGGAATGGTTGAAGTGTTTCACCAGCATTGGTTCAGCGTCAAAGTTTGGGAGGGATTCTTGGTGATCGCATGATTGGACCAGTTATTATTCCACAACGCTTCAAGGAAGGAATGACTTCCTGCAGAATACTCTGCCTGGATTGCTTGAGAATGTGCCTTTGGCAATAAGACAGGTTATGTGGTTTCTGCATGATGGAGCACCACTTAAACCCCCTGGATTTTTACCTCTGGGGACATCTGAAAAGCGTTGTGTATGCTGAACCAGTTCCTGATGTGCATATCCTTCAACAGCGTGTTCACAACGCCTGTGACGCTATTCGGCGAGAGGCCGGAACGTGTGAAAGAGTGAGGCAATCCATGATACGACGTCTGAACGCGTGCATTGCAGCCCATGGAGGCCACTTTGAACATCTGCTGTGATGTAGATGCGATTCAGCTATGTACTGCATGCCAGGACAATTTGTTGTCGTTGCACACACACACACACACAGTCCATTTCCGGACACATGTTTGTAGGACATTTTTTCCTCCATTTCCAGTCAGGAATCAGTCCCTGGAGTTTGTCGGTTTTATTAAAGTTCACCCTGTATTTTTACTTATTTTGATTGTAACGCCGAAAAGGTTTTCGCCACTTCAGTCAGGGCACTGTATAGTCACAGGGCTTTCAGGCAGGAATCAAAACTGCTCCTTCTTAACACAAATGTAGTATTTTAATATATCTTATACGACTGTTATCGAGACCAGAACAGATGTTGCATAAAGCCAGAGGAGGTCTTGGGATTGCGTATTACTGTTTTGGTTCTAATATTAGACTCTTTTACGATTTTGTGTTAAATGTCATAAAAACCGCATTCTTTTTATTTGCACACGTTGCATTTGAAAAGTTTTTGCCATTTCCACTCGTGCTGACTTTCACAGCTGAGCTCAAGGTCACGAATAACCATAATTTGTGAAGTTTTGATGATACTTTTTCTCTTTCCTGTTTGATTGTGATTAGTGATGGGCAGAATTGAATATAATGCATTCAAGAACTTTTGAGAATCAATACATTCGAAACCATATTCTCGAGTTCAACATAACCTTTAAAGGTCGATGTAGGCCCAATTTATGCAGTACAAGATTTCCACAAACTGACTATGAACAGTATACTGGTGACCAGATTACAATGAAATATTAAGAAAAGGAGGGATTTCACCATCATGTTGGGCGCTTTTTAATTTATTTATTTATTCAGGATCAGCAACAGCATAACGCCGAATTACAACGATCTGAGCTATGTACAATAGATATGAATCTAAAATGAAAGGTATATAAATACTTACAAAGGACACGAATATACACAATAAAAACTGTACAATCATATATAATACATATTTACATAAACAACGTTATTAACAAAGAAAAATACATTTACAGTAAATACAGGAGCAGAACGGGAAAGAACAAGAAGGAAAATTAAGTTATATGATAAATATCATGACAGAAGGAAGGAAACGTTATGAAGAGATCTAGGTTGTTGTTGATAGATAATGTATTAAACATTGCTGGAATACGTACCGAAATGGACCTTTGGGTGAGAGAAAGCCGGGAGTAAGGAGTATGGAATAGGGTCTTCATTCTGGTATTACGGGATGGGACGTGGAAGGGAAATAAGGAAGCTAAATCTGGAGACCTAAACAGACCATTAACTGCTTTGTATAGCAGCTTTAGGTCGGCTACTTTCCTCCGAGCAGAAATAGTCTTGAGGTTCAGTTTCCCAAGCACTTGGATAGTGCTTAGATTGCGACATGCAGGGATCCTGGCTCTGACGATAGCACAGAAAAAAGATTGTACACGGTCAAGGTGGCTGAGGTTTGAAGAAGCAGAAATGGACCAGACTGGAGAGGCGTATTCAACAATAGGTAAGATACAGGAAACGTAGAATGCTCTGAGGGCATTTACATCTGTGATGTCAGAAAACCTGTACAGTAAACCGAGGAGTGACATAGCACGTGAGGTAACCCTGTTTATGTGCGAGACAAACAACAATTTACTGTCAAAATGCACTCCTAAGTCTTTTTGATTGTCAACAAGAGCAATCGGTTGGTTCAGTAGGTGATATTCTTGTAGAATGGGGGATTTACGAAGTGTGAACGAAATGATGGAACACTTGGAGGGATGAGGTTTAAGACGCCATGTAGTACACCAACCTGATAGTGAATCAAGTGCATTTTGCAATTGGATTGTATCTGTAGGAGAATCGATCTGCTTGAAGATTTTACAATCATCAGCAAAGAGCAGTATTTCACATGAATGGTGGGAAACAGTATCGATAAGGTCATCAATAAACAGGGCAAAAAGAAGTGGACCAAGGACACTACCCTGCGGGACACCAGAGAGGGTGGTGGTGAGAGAAGAACTGCATCCGTCAAGAACAACGCGCTGTAGTCTTTCGCTCAGAAAGCTAATAATTAGAGCTAGGAGTCTCCCATGCACGTTAAACCGTTCAGAAAGTTTGTGCACAAGAAGGGTGTGATCCACGGTATCAAAGGCCTTGTGATATAGATGTTGATTCCCATAGGGAATCTGTAATATTTGTCCTGAATGAGCAAATTTATAATACCAATATAAATGGTCCGTTATTGGACATTATAAATTTTCCAGCTAGCTCATTCTTGGTTGCCAGCGTTTCGCCCTCGTGTGCTAGGGTGGGCTCATCAGTTGGTACCTAGCACACCTACCAATACGCTGGCTAGTGCATACCGTGGAGGCCACTGCGTAGGCTAACTGGAGCCACCGGCAGTGCCAATGCACTAAGAGACTTTGTCTCATCACTAAAAATTGATGCCTGCTTGGCCATCAGATGATATAGATGTTGATTCCCATAGGGAATCTGTAATATTTGTCCTGAATGAGCAAATTTATAATACCAATATAAATGGTCCGTTATTGGACATTATAAATTTTCCAGCTAGCTCATTCTTGGTTGCCAGCGTTTCGCCCTCGTGTGCTAGGGTGGGCTCATCAGTTGGTACCTAGCACACCTACCAATACGCTGGCTAGTGCATACCGTGGAGGCCACTGCGTAGGCTAACTGGAGCCACCGGCAGTGCCAATGCACTAAGAGACTTTGTCTCATCACTAAAAATTGATGCCCATTGACGCTCATTCAGGACAAATATTACAGATTCCCTATGGGAATCAACATCTATATCATCTGATGGCCAAGCAGGCATCAATTTTTAGTGATGAGACAAAGTCTCTTAGTGCATTGGCACTGCCGGTGGCTCCAGTTAGCCTACGCAGTGGCCTCCACGGTATGCACTAGCCAGCGTATTGGTAGGTGTGCTAGGTACCAACTGATGAGCCCACCCTAGCACACGAGGGCGAAACGCTGGCAACCAAGAATGAGCTAGCTGGAAAATTTATAATGTCCAATAACGGACCATTTATATTGGTATTATCAAAGGCCTTCGCGATGTCGATATAGCATACATCAAGTTGAGAGCCCGCGTGGATGGCAGACGTGGCATGATGGAGGAGGATAGCCAAGTTAGTTACGCAGGAGCTTCCAGGAAGGAAACCATGCTGCTGAGGGTATATATAGGGATTTGTAAATGCAAGCAAATGCTGATGGATGATCCTTTCACAAATGATTGATAAAGCAGGTAATATAGAGACCGGGCGATAATTTGCAATATCCGACCTCTGTCCACCTTTAAGAACTGGTGTGATATACGCAAGTTTCCAGGAGCTCGGAAAGTAGCCGACTGAGAAGCACCGATTGAATATCACACTAATAGGGTATGAAAGACTTACTGCTGTATTCCTAAGGAAGATAGGACTGACACCATCAGGACCAGTGGGTTTATTTTCTGACAAAGACGAAAGTAGGGAGTACACTTCAGATTCAGTGGTAGAAATATTACTGAGGCTATGGGAAGTAACAGGTTTGATTTTAGGAAAATCAGCATACTGCACAGGTTTAACAAAATTAGAGGTAAAATATTCATTAAATAATTCAGATCTATCTGCTCCACTGGCTACAAACTGGTCCCAGGTTACTACTTCCGGTATTCGTTTATTGTCTCTTCTGTTATTTATAAGTGACCAGAACATTTTACTGTTGTGTTTTACTTCAATGCAGGCTCCGTTAATATAGTCAGAGTAATCCCGCCTCAATAAATACTTGTGGTGTTTGCGAAGGTCCGAGAATATTTTGTAATTACTCTCGGAAGGCGCATTCTTCCATTGTCTCCAGGCTACCGATTTTTGTAGTTCAGCACTTTTAGTATCACTCTTCTTCCATGGAGGGAATTTTCTGGACATCGAATGAGTAGGAATGAGGTCCCGAATCACAGCAAGCGTCCAATCATAAAATAAGTCCACCGCATCTTGAACTTCACCCACATGCAACAAATGCCATGGTAACAGGGACAGGGTACGATTCACAGTCAGCCAGTCAACTTTACGCCACACAGGCACAGAGCTCCTAAGGACAGGTCGATGACATCTTGGAGCACGGGGAGGGGTGAGAGTGAAAGTTGCTTCAAAGGACTTGTGGTTGGAGTTAAAAATATTTCGTCCCACAGAAACAGATGAGGGCTCGTTATAGGAAAGCAGGTAGTCAAGAAGACTATTTCCGCAGGTGTTTTCCAAGACATGCTGTTTGAAGTTCAGTCCAGTAATATAGTGGTCCATATACCATTTGTCAAGGCTATTAGAAGGCTGACCTAATGAAGGGGAAATCCAGGAGACAGACAAATTAAAGTCTCCTAGTATGACAATGTTATCTTTGGAATTAACGGCTTTAAGCACAGAGGAAAGAAAAGCTTCAGAATAGCTGAGATAAGAACGAGGTGGTCTATAGAAACATGCAAAAAGATATTTTATGTTATGAAATGTAACTTCAACCCAAACAGCTTCACAGTCATTCATCAGGTCGGAGCGTAGGGTCGCATGCCATTTAGATTTGACAGCGATTAAAACACCCCCTCCCCGGGATCCTGTTCTACGATCGGCCCTGAATAAGGAAAACTCTTTTGAGAGTGGGATTTCAGATTCTAACACAAAATCCGTCAACCAAGTTTCACTTAAGGCGATAACGTCGAAAGCAGCTAATTCTTGAACATGAAGTTCACAGTCTGTAATCTTATTTTTTATGGACCTGATATTTTGACAGTACACGGAGAACTCATTATTCATTGTCGGCCCAGGTTTAATTTGCACATCACCAGACAGGAGTAACAGTGTTAGTAAGAAACTTAACGGGGAACGGCGCGCATGACAGCGTAATTTCAACGAATCGTGGGTCGATGTTGGGACCTTAAGAAAACAAGACAGGTTAGCCGTCGGTAAGGAAGGAAAATAAAACTTACGATCCGAAGTTAACCAGACTCCTGCCTGTGAGAGGGCGAAGGAAGTTTCCACGTTCCATTGTGTACCTGCAGGCCCTGAAGGCGGATCACTCGCAGCAGTTGAGGACGCCGGCCCCGTAGTGTGCGTAAGCTTGTCACACCCCGACCACGTGGCGCACAAACACAATCTCATTGTTTTCACCATTATATCGTCACACATCGCAAACTCACTACACTCCACATCATCACTAAATTCCTCGGAAGAAATTCCAACACAATTTGAGACAGCAAATCCTTGATTAACCACACATATTACTAAAGTAGCACAGAGGATACCCACACTGAGATGTTCGCTCGCTGCCATTTTACTTTGGGGAATTATAAACTACTTATGGTTAGTTGTTGTTTGGCTTGGCATTATTACATTTTTCAAAGAGTTTGGCTGATCAAACTTGCTGAACTGAAATAATTTTTCACAGGAAGCTGATGAAGTTTCCCCGGTAAAACTGAATATAAAGTATCAAGATTTTTAATTTGTGTACGGGTTAATTAATATTTGAAGCCGGTCCCATTGTTTAACTTACCTGCCTCTCACTCAGAGGGCCCAGGTTCAATTTCCAGCCAGGTCAGGCATATTTATCTGGATATGAGGGCTGGTTCCAGGTCCATTCAGCCTACGTGGTTACTTTTAATTGAGCAGGTATCTAATGGTGAGATGGCAACCATGATCTAGAGAGCCAGGAATAATGACCGAGAGGATTCGTTATACTGACCATGCATCACCTCGTAATCTGTAGGCCTTCGGGCTTAGCAGCGGTCGCTTGGTGGGCGAAGGACCATTGGAGTTATAGTTTGGTTTGGTTTAGGAGTGTTTGTAAGATTATAATTACACATACTTCCTTTTTGCGATGTTTAGTCAAATTGTTGATGGTTTTCATTCATTCCCAGATTTTTGATTTTCCCGCGTTGTACTTAATATATTTGGTCCCTCCAAAAATGGAGATTCGAGGTTCCACTGTATTACCTTTTCTCCTTCTTTGTTTATACTGTGTTCCTGTCTTACTACCTGTACTGACTTTTATCCTTTTGTCTCTTCTCTTTTCCTGTGTTTATCTGGCTTAATTTTTATCCTGCAGTTTCCACACAAAGGCTGGAAATCCGTCAAGTTTGCCCCTTAGTAAGCTCGATACCTGTCCCCATGATGAAGCTTGGAAGCAGTAACAAGCTCGTCATAGGCTGAGAAGGAATGGATGGAGATGAACTGGTAAACTGGCATTGGGGAAGAGAGAACCTATCTATGTAAACACGATAGTACCGCCACTTGAGGTTACTTGGTCTATTTCTTTTCTAAGTCCCCTATTCTCAGCTGCCATCTACAAACTGGTAGCGGCATTAATTTAAAATAGTGCAATCAGTAGCCAATGCTACTTAAATCACACTACAGGTTATGTGGTTTCTGCATGATGGAGCACCACCCCACTTCCGCATTACAGTTCACCACCAGTTCCCTGCACGTTCGTCTGTCTGAAAGGACCCATGATCACATAAAGGCCCAAAAAGGCTTGAAGCGTTGTGTGATGTGGTTGGTGTCTGTCTACATGTTTCGCGTTTTTAACCTTTCTTCCAGTTAGGACAGTTTACAGTGGGGATGAAATTCAATTAAATTGTATTGTTGCAAAACAAACAGTTATTCTGCAGTGACAACAAATGTTTTGCCTCCTGTAATAAATATTGGCTTATTAGGTAAATGTGTGGCAATACACTGAGCGGCACAAAAAATGCAACACCCAATAAATGATGTGTAATTATCTATTTAATTGAAGTAAAGCACTTCAACCATTGTTTTTAGACAGGGTATGCTATTGGCGTTGCTTTGCGAGTAAACAATGAAGTGTTGATTGTTTATTGCATTAGCCTCAATTGTTTTTTCCCGCGCAACCTGGAAAACACATCGCTGGATGTGAGGAAATAATGTTTTCCCGCTCTTGTAGCGCTTATTGTTGTACCTTTAATTGTTCCCCTTTCAATCACACGTGTTTGTAGGATCTTTCTGTGATTCTCTTAATCAGCTTTCTGGAGTAAACATGCCGTTAAGCCCTGAACAAGCTGCGAAAGCTGTTTCATTGGTGGACGATGGTCGCAGCATGCATTACGTTGCAGAAGTGTTGAGTACTACACCTTCTACAATTTCCAGAGGCTTTGCAAGGAGACCAGGATCAGGCCCGAGAAGAGCAACATCAGAGAAAGATGACCGCTTCTTACAACTTCAAGTTCTCCGCAACCGTCACACCACCGCTATTGAAGCACGAAATCGACTCCACCAAGTTCGAGGGGTCAATGTTAGTGAGAGAACCATTCGAAGAAGACTGGAAGAAGCCAATCTTCAGTCCAGAAGACCTGCTACAGGACCGGAATTCACCAGAAAGCATCGCACAGCTCGACTGCGTTTCGCAAGGGCACATCTTGGCTGGACACTACAACAATGGGATCAAGTGTTGTTCACCGACGAGTTGCGATTTGGCCTCCGATCACCTGACGGAAGAGAAAGGGTCTGGAGAAGGCCAGGGGAAAGGTATTCCCCTTGCACATTCTCATCCAGTATGCCTTTTCATGGTGGTTCTGTGATGGTGTGGGCAGGAATCAATACAGCTGCAAGGACGGATTTAGTCTTCGTGGAGCATGGGAGCCTTACCGCACATCGGTATGTGGAGGAAATCCTTCTGGAGGATGTTGTTCCTTTCGCTCCGTTTATTGGTGATGGTTTTACACTAATGCACGACAATGCACGCCCACATGTTGCGAGAATTGTGCAACAGTTCTTGGATGAAACAGAGATTCATGTTATGGTTTGGCCTGCTCGAAGCCCCGATTTGAATCCCATTGAGCATGTTTGGGACCAGCTGGGGAGAAGAGTCCATCAGCGCTATTCAGAGACCCTACAGGACCTACAGAACACCCTCCTGGAAGAATGGGAGATGATTCCTCAACAGAAGATTACCGCACTAATCAGGAGCATGCCTGAAAGGTTGAATGCCGTCATTGCTGCAAGAGGTGGCAATACACGCTTTTGAAGATTCGAACAGAGGTCCCCGAGATAATCTCCGAGGTCTGTGAAGTGAAAGTGTGAAGTGTGTAACATTAAAACAGAGTGCATTACCTTTATGAGCTTACTCAAAATTTCCTTGAAATGTGTGTCTCTTGCTTAATTTGTTCAGTTTGTTTGTAATCGTCTTTTCTTTTCATTGTTAGACCATTAGATGGGACCGTTCCACAATATTCCATCATAAGATGGTGGATTAGTGTCATGAAAGTGTCATAAATTTAGAATAAATTTCAGTTTTTTTGAAAGAAATTGAAGTGTTGCATTTTTCGTGCCACTAAGTGTATTAAAAAGGGATAATCACTTTTAAATAAAATCATGTTCATTTCCTAGCTAAATTCTGCTATGCCACCTGGTTACAAAAGAAAATTTGAAAGTCATTATTACCATATTTTGAAAGTGGAGTTTCTGAGATGATGTCTGGGGCAGCATCAGGGGAGCTTTTGCCTCTGTATCCTGTAAGAAGCTGAATGTTTATACCCTGGATGAACAGAAAGAGGCATAGATGGGTCCTATTATTACAGAATCAATTTGGTTTGATTTGCAAAGCTTTGAAGATTGGTTCCTGAATATTTGTGTTTCATATATGAGGAAATTGCTCAGAAGGAAAGTAATAGTATGCAACAACTTTTTCAGTCACCTAACTCTAGAGGTAATTTTTTTATGTGAAAGGAATAATATTCGGTTTATTTTTCATCCATCCAATTCTACCCGTCTTTTACAACACTTAGACATTGATTTCTTCTGTTACCGAAAATTTCTTGGTAGAAGAAATTGGACGAATGAAAAAATAAAAACATTGGGGTATCATGAAAATAGAATTCCCCATGCCTTTGAAATAAGTCACTGAAGAAATTGGGGCAGAGAAAGTGAAGAAAAAGTGGCCAAATACATTGTGTACAAATGTAGCCTCATCCTCCATATTAAACTTAATGTACCGCGAAATAAAATCAAACAGGAAGAGAGGATAAACACAATATCCAAAATAAGAACCACTAAAGTTAATATGAATAGACGGACAACAGCATGTATGAGATGCTGGACAACTCTACTGGGAATGTAACCTGGTGACACTTAAATTCTTGGACTTGGGCAATCTTGTTCCTTAACTGTTTATTTAACATAAAGCATTTATCCTTTGACACAGGAAATTTGGTCTACCGTTAAGGTATGCAAATTTGTGAAATACAAAAATCTTAAATGAACTGTTTCACTATGGGAGTGTGCACAGGCAGTTGGGTTCATCATCCTGCCCTCAGAACCATGCACCAAATAAACACCATCAGGATTAAAAGTGATGGCACAGAAATTTAAAATTTTTGAATCAAAGGTTAAACAGTATCAACTTAGGAAACACAAAGAAGCTAATGGACATCAAGGGAATTCTATCATGCAATTGCTGTATTTATCCAAACACAAGACAATGTTTTTTCCCAGAATTTCATGTGAAAAATCAAGGATTATCTTGCATTTGCGACCTAACAGTAATGAACATCACTGGCAGCTACCATGGTAACCATACTGCTTTCTTTCACCTCACACACGAAACTTGTTGACCGTCAATTTCCGCGTCTTTTTTATACATTTCTAGGTGCGGCAGCTATTTGCACAGTGCTTCTATGTAATGTCCACTGGTTCTCAGGAAATAGTGAAGAGATAATGACATTCTACTAGCCTCTATAAAAACATTTCTCAAATCTGTAGACTGGCAACAAAATGTGACTCTCTCGAGCTAATTGCAAGGTCAACCATAATGTACTTCCGAGCCCCAGCTGCACAGGAAATGTCATTCGAGTTGAAAAGGCAAGAATGCGACCCTTCGAATTCTTAGGAAGTTCACAGCTACTCATAGCAGAGTTTTAACAAATCTACTGTACCTGTTGGGTTATCAGCCCAGAGGTTGGTTGGATCCTCAAATAGTACCACCAATGGCTATACAGTTATAGGGAAACCGCAAAAACCAATGGCAGAGCCCAAATGAGGCATACTAGGCAAGATGATGAGTGAGGTAGTTTGCCATTGCTTTCCTCACTGGGCCAGAAGGTGCTACTGCAGTATGACTAATCCTATGAGCAACACCTTTCATAACACTCGACACTAGTTGTGCTCTAAATGTCATTACTCAGCACCACCCATACCCGCAGCAACTTCCCTACTGTCACAGCCATGGATGAGACTGGGACTTTGGTGGAAGCTACACTTTGCTCTGGCCTGTGCCAAGAGACGGATACAAAAATACTGCATCCATCAAGAAATGACTTAGTAAAGGTAACAGTTTTATAGACAGCGGGAATATTTTTGTGACAGACTGTCGTATTGTAGAGACACATGGAGCAGGTATTGCTGGCAAATTTTCAACTGGTTCTCATCGATATTATGATGTCAATTTTAAGCTAATGATTATTAAATACGAGGAAATGCAAAATAATTGTGCAGTCGCAAGAAAACATGGCATAACTAAAGCCAATGTTCAGCGTTAGCGTGAAGACAGATATAAATTAAAAAATGCATGCTGTACAAAAATTGCATTCAGTGGCCCGCAACAAGGACGCTTTAAAGAAGTCGAAGATGAAATGATGAGATATGTGCATGAAAACACAAGGGTGGAATGGCCATACACTGTGCACAAGTCTCGTTGATCTTCAACATCCATGTCTTTATTATACATCGCTAGTCGCTGAAGCCATCCAAAGCCGGCAAGCAAGTCGTGCATCTAGTGGCAGCCAGTTGTACCTGGCGCTTAGCAAAAGTAACGATTTTATAGACAAGAGGAATATTTTCATGATGGATAATCGTATTGTAGAGACATGTGGAACAGGTATTGCTGGCAAATTTTCAACGAGTTCTCTTCAATATTATGATGCTAATTTTAAGTTAATAGTTATTAAACATGCGGAAATAAAGAATAATTGTGCAGCCGGAAGAAAATAGGCATAACTAAAGCCAGTGTTCGGTGTTGGTGTGAAGACAGAGAGAGTCTAAAAATGTGCGCTGTACAAGAAAGGCATTCAGCAGCTAGCAACAAGGATGCTTTAAAGAAGTCGAACATGAAATTGTTAGGTATGTGCACGAGAAATGCAAACCTGGAAAGGCCAAAATATGAGATGCAATATGAATTCAGGCTCGCGAAGAGGACTTCCCTGAACTTTCAAAGGCAGTACCAGATACTCTAAGGAAAATTATTAGGGAAGTACACTAGGTAGGATTTACATGATAACTCTGTGTGCTTCATCATCATCATCATCATCATCATCATCATCATCATCATCATCAATGTCCCACTACGGTCGCTTTGGTTTGATTAACAACCTCCTCCACTCTTTTCGGTCCTTCCACATTTCCTGTTCCATTACTTCTGCCACATCCAATCCAGTTCTCTAATGTCCTTCCAAATCTGATTCATCCACGTTCTTCTCGGTCTTCCAACTGGTCTCTTTTCCTTAACTTCTCTTTTCAATTTCCTTCCTGCTACCCGTTTCTTTCCCATTTTTTTACATGTCCGAACCATCTCAGTCCTGTTTTCTGTATCTTCTGTACTAATGGTTCTATATTTAGCACTTCTCTGATTTTAATATTTTGAATTCTATCTCTTCTTGTCCTTTTAACCAATGTTCTTAAAAATTTCATTTCTACTGCTTGGATCTTACTGTCTTGTTTCTTATTAGTTACCAGCGTTTCTAGTCCGTATGTTACAATTGGTATGAAATACTGTATGTATAATGTTAATTTCGTTCTTTTGGGTACTTTGTCATCCCATAAAAGCTCTCTGACTTAATGATAAAATGTTGTACCTTTACTTAGTTGGTTATTAATTTCAGAGTTGATTTCATTACCACCATTAATAATGCTACCAAGATATTGAAACTGTTCTACATTCTTTAACCGTTCTCCATCTATGTTCACTTGGCTTCCCTTTCTCTCTTTTCCACAGTTCATGACTACAGTTAAAAAAAAAAAAAACTAATTACCTTTCCAAACTCCTTCAGATTTTCATTCCAAATGTCCAGTTTCCTTTGTACTTCCTTTTCTCCCTTTCCCCAAATAACCACATCATCTGCAAATACCAAAGCATTCACTTCATCACTACTGATACTCTGTTTTACACGTTTTATGATTTCACCCATCAACATAACAGTAATGGTGACAGTGCACTTCCTTGCTTGAGACCTTATTTTGTTTAAAATGTTTCAGAGTCACCACTCCCCACTTGTACACTGCTTTTACTCTGATGATTCAATATTTTTATCTTGTTAATTAATGATTTTGGTACATTCCTTCTTGGTAGGCATTCCCGTACATGTTTTCTCTTCACTGTATCATAAGCTTTTTCCAAATCCAAAAATATGAAGATGATTTCCTTGTTCCTTTCCAGATGTTTTTCCATTATCGTTCACACTGTAAATATCACGTCTATTGTTGATCTATTCAGTCTAAAGCCATATTGTTCTTCTCTAACTGTGTTGCTGTTATATCCCTCAGTCTTTTTTCTATGACTTTCTCCATTATTTTTAGGCCATGTGATAATAGGGTTATACCTCTATAATTTTCACATTTCTTCCTGTTTCCTTTTTTAAGCATTGCTCCCTTGTTGCCAATCTTCAGGTATCCTTTCATCCTTCCATATGGTATTGAGGGCTCTGTATTAGCCACTGTAGTCCAATACTTCCAGCTGCCTTAATCATATGAGCATTGAATTAGTCTTTTCCACTTGCTTTACCGTTGGTCATTGCTTTCACTGCCCTTTCAAGTTCCAACCATGTTATCTTCTTTTTCTCTGTCGTTTATTTCCATTTTCTTATCTCCTTCTTCCTCCGAGCAGTCATCCTCATTATAAAGTTTTTCAAAATACTTTGCCATCACCCTTTTTGTCATGTGCTATAAATCCATCTTCTCTCTCTAATGCTTTGATTTTTTCTTGATTTGTTCTTTTTGATTTTTTTAACTCTGTATAATAGTTCCTGATTTCCTCGACTATCTTGCTCAATTTTGTTCGTAAACTCTCCCCAGCATTTCTCCTTTTCTTCCTTGATACTCCTCTTTACTTGTAGTTTCAATCTTTTGTATTCCACATGTAACCTTTCTATCTTATTCTTATCCCTCTGATACGTTTTTTGCTTTTCCTTACCCATTTCTTTCTTCACCTTGTTCCTTTCTTTTTTTATTTTGTCTGTCCGCCACCGTGTCTCCTTTCCCTTAACCTTTGCTTTTGTTTTCCCGTATACCTCAATTGCTGCTTCCACAAATGCCTGTCTTAAATTGTCCTACTCTCCTTTTCCACTTCGTATTTCCATGTGTGCTTATTCTTCTCAAATTAAATATGAAATTTGGTATAAATAAGATTATGATTTCACAAAGCTCATTTTAAGCCTGATTTAATTTTTTTAAAGGAAAAGTTGGGGGTTGTGTTGCATTCAGGGTCATCTTTGAGCTGAAGAAATATGTTACTTCCATGTAATGGATAGGTTGAGGCAGCAGCATATCCAATTACAAACCTACTTTGGAATTGAAGATTCCCCTAGTTCAGTGGGCTAACCCCATTCTACAAGAACCAGTCAAACAAAGAAAAATACAATGAACATTATAAGTTATATAGTAAGGTTGGTTGCTCCAAAACAGCGTACATTATAATCCTGAAAAGAGCTATTTTGAATAAGTTATATAATTGAAGATGCGAGGCTGCGCCGTAGAATTCTTGCAAGGGAAACTAGTTAACTTAAGACATAATAACGGAAATAAAATTTACCTTATCCCTTTACCTACGCTGGTACTCCCTGAGAGGAGCAACAGCCCAGATGGAAACTTCCACCTAGAATGAAAACCAAGATGAGAATTCCGAGATGCTAACTTTGAGTCTTAGTTTATAAACTCTGCAGGTTGCAAGCATCCCCCTATCAGAAAAAGGGAATCAAACAACTGATCACGTGCAGGATTTTAACAGAGCAGTGTTCGCATCTTCTTAGATGAGGGTGGAACATTCTCCCACCCTGTGTCATACGCCTCAACACCACAACAAGGGTTCTTTCTGGCTTCATGCAAAAGAAATTGTTTAGGATAATTTTTACTCACCATTCTACATTATTTGGTGTACATGATCTCCTTATAAATGGCCACAATGGACTGTTCACCTTATAAAACTGACTGACCAGAACACTCTAAACAAGGGTCCTTTCTGGCATCAGTGAGTTGTGAGAACTAAATATCCAGGCCTGTCACAGGGTATTCAAACAGTTCCCTTCCCCAGTTTACTGCATGGATCAAAGACTCGGTTTTCTCTATAACAATAATCTAGTTCACTTACGTTGACAGAAGTTACCCCAAATCTGGGGAAACTTTGGTCACAAATTTTTTATCTTTGAGCCAGCTGACAATGTGCAATATATATCCGTTCATTTGTTTGATGAGGAACACGTGTGAGGTATTATCCAAAACCAAAACCAAACCCCATGGAGCAACAGCCCCAAAAGACCATGGCCTACCAAGCAACCGCTGATCTGCCCGAAGGCTTAGAGATTACAAGGTGTCGTGTGGTTAAGCACAACGGATCACGTCGGCCGTTATTCTTGGCTTTCTAGACCGGGGCTGCTATCTCACCATCAGATAGCTCCTCAATTGTAATCACGTAGGCTGAGCGCACCTCGAACCAGCCCTCAGATGCAGGTAAAAATCCCTGACCTGGCCGGGAATCAAACCCGGGGCCTCCAGGTAAGTGGCACGCACACTACCCCTACACTGCGGGACCAGCTTGAGGTATTATTCACTTCATCTAAATTCAGTTTCACTGCTGCTTTAATGTCAGATTTTTGAATAAACTTGTAATGTTGCTGAAGTTAGCCCAGTTCATCTTATTTAGGATAATTTTTACTCACTGTTCTACATTATTTTGTGTATATGATCTCCTTGTTAATGGCCATAATGGACTGTTCACCTTATAAATCTGAATTAAGTTTTCCCATGAAAACAAGAAGTTGTATTTAATAAATACTGGAAGATATTGAGGCAGTCTGTGTCCTGTTATGTTTTCATATTTGTTCATGTCTCCTCTTTCAATTGCTTCCTCTTTGCACACTGACCTGTCATTGTGCTTATTCTAATGTATGTTCCTATCAATGTTCCTATATTTCTGTATATGACTATTCACCATATGTTTGTTCCTATCACTCGTGTTACAGATTTTGCTGTGTAATAGTCAATGTAGCCTTGAGATGGACTATTGATAATGTAGTGAACTTCATTTTTAACATACAATAGTAGGGAACATCAAACTGTACATAATTTCATTCTTTCATCTGCTCTATTTTTTTAAAAGAACTCCTTAATTATATTTAAAGTGGAAATAAAATTTCTAGAAAATTTAACTAGGATCCCTTTAAAAGTATACATATATATATATATATATATTCATTGTACAAATAGTTTGCACTCTTTCCTCTTTTGAAAATGTTCTTTATATTATTTGCAATACAACAACATTTTAAAGAAAACCTTAGATAACAGGACTTGTGGGTACAGTGTTAAATGCTTTATTTTCTAGTGTTCATTGTATCTGAAGTGAAGTATGTTGTTTATTAGAATTGATTTCATGGTTGGTTTAAAGTACATAATGTGTACGGTTCACATAGGCTGAGTGGACCTTGAACCAGCCCTCAGATGCAGGTAAAAATTCCTGACCTGGACGGGAATCAAACCCGGGGCCTCCAGGTAAGAGGCAGGCACGCTACCCCTACACTACGGGGCTGGCTTG
Organism: Anabrus simplex; assembly: GCF_040414725.1. Taxonomy (NCBI): domain Eukaryota; kingdom Metazoa; phylum Arthropoda; class Insecta; order Orthoptera; family Tettigoniidae; genus Anabrus; species Anabrus simplex. The sequence continues at coordinate 210,542,971 of NC_090266.1, forward strand.
AGGTATTATTCACTTCATCCAAATTCAGTTTCACTGGTACTTTAATGTCAGATTTTCGAATAAACTGAGTAAACTGAATAAACTCGACTCATGCTGTAAAATGTACCAAAATATGATGCAAAAGAAATGAAATATTGTCCAAAAATTGTTTAGGATAATTTTTACATGATCTTGTTAATGGCCATAATGGACTGTTCATTTTATAAAACTGAATTATGTTTTCCCATGAAAACAAGAAGTTGTATTTTATGAAACTACACATAATAATAATCTGACCTTAGTCTTCCTTTCCAGCAGAGTTGAACTAGAAGATGAAGTGCATTTCAAGTCTTCTGACATGAAGAATCTTATTTTGTCAGTTTTGTACTTGCATAAACTGTGTTGTACTTTGCACAACATAACAATGGCATATTTGGAAAAGTCAAATCATTACTGGAAAAATTTGGTTCACTCATGGAATTTTGCTTCTAGAGCACTAAGAATGTCATTGATTTTATCCAGTGTTGAATATCCTGGATTTTTTTAAAGCATACTTCATGATATTTTACAACCCTCACAGCTAAATCACCTTGAGCTCCATCTAATTCAGTTTTAGATTGGTGTAAAATGCTCAATGCATTACACAACCAGATGCGCACAGTCTCAACATGAGTGATGGGTTTTGAAATTATGCTGAATTTTAATTTTATGTAGGCTTAGTTCTTTTGACCCAACTGTTGCAATTTCTTGATGGACGCAGTACTTTTGCATCTGTCTCTTGGTACAGGCCAGAGCAAAATATAGCTCCCAATGATATCCCAGTCTCATCCATAGTTGTGACAATATGGAAGCTGCTGGGGTATGTGTGGTACTGAGTAATGACATTCAAAGTATGACTAGTGCATCTGAATGTTGTATAAGGTGTTACTCATAATGTCAGTTGTGCTGAAATAGCACTTCTGGCCCTGTGAGGAAAGCAAGGACAAACTACCTCACTCCTCATGTTGCCTAGTACACCTCATTTAGGCATGGTCATCAGTTTTTGCAGTTTCCCTATAACTGCTACCACATAACCTCTGGTGTCGCTATTTGAGGATCAAACCACTTAAATTGACAGTAGTTCGTGCAATAGTAGATTGAGGCATTGAGCAAATTCCCCAAACATGTAAGGACAGGCTGGGGAGAAAGAGGTAGTTCTGGAACCTCTTCTTTAAACTCCTGCACTTGAAGTGGAGGTATAACAAAAAACTTTACATTTCCAATTGTTCTGGAATCTCTTCTTGAAACTTCTACACTCAAAGTGTAACTTTTCATTTGCAGTAAATTTGTCCACTTCACCATAATTCCCTTGAACCTTGTTGGCCACTTTGTGCAGGTCGTGAGCGAGACACGTAACTTGCACTGTCCTTTTGCTGCCTGTATCATTTAAGGTGTTGCATAGGTTAACAAGAAAAGCACATTTTCTCATTGTATTTGATTCATGCAAGTGTCAAAAACAGCAACAAAGGAGGAGTTATTCAATCATTTCAACGTTTCATATGTCAACAGGAACACGTCTCTAGGCTGGTCATCTTTAAGAGTGCCTGCAATTGTACTTGCTACACATATATCACCGATGTCAGATGTCTCCTCTACAGAAATCCATGTTTTATTGTTGCCAACACTACTTCTTCATTATTTTCTTGTATCGTCTTCGTAACAAGTGAGGCAATTCTTTCTTAATATGGACTTGATAGGAATAGGATGAGTTGTGTACCTTTCCAAGAACTTGCAGAAAATAGGGGTATTTACTTTATCTAAACGACTGTTCGATATAATCATCATTTCATAAAGATCCTCAGAAAGCTCAGATTCACTGCCCGATGGAGATGAATCACTGGCTGACTTCTCAAACAACAAATGCTCTCTTGTTTCTGCAACAAATTCTTTATTTAAAGAGCTTTTGTATTTAGCATTACTGCAGTGTTATTGGAATGTAAAAATTAAAAAGCCATAACTTTCACTTAAAAAAGTTTGCAAAATAAAATTTCCCCATCAGTAGCAAAATATTTTTCACCTAAATCTTTAACAAACTCATGCAATTTTGCACCATCACAGTAATTTGTTTCCAGCATCCTAAACCTAGGTTCTTATTCTGCATAACCAAATTCACACTTCACTATGAAGAAAATGAACGTATTCTGGGAAGAAACAGAACACCTGCCCTCAGAACAACCAATGCTCTCACAGTTATGTTAACAGAGTTGCTGTCTGCTGAGAATTCCTGTCTGGCAACAGTGGGGTTGGAACTACTTAACAGGGAATATTTGGGAGGTTTGAAGTGAGTGTAGGTGAGGCTGAATAACAGCAACTTGCCACATTCCTAAGATTTCTTTCATCCTGTGAATTGTGACAACTTACTGCTTGCAAAACCCATTTACCTTCTGATTGGAAAATACTTGTAAGGGAAGTAGTTGGCCGTACGGTTAGGGGTGCACAGCGTGACCTTGCATTCAGGAGATAGTGAGTTCAAACCCCACTGTCGGCAGCCCTGAAGATGGTTTTCTGTAGTTTCCAATTTTCATACCAAGCAAAAGCGGGGGCTGTACCTCAATTAAGGCCATGGCTTCTTACTTCCCACTCCTAGCCCTCTCCTATCCATTCATTGCCCTAAGACCAAAACACTTCCAAGGAAAGAAAACCCAGGATAACAAAACACAAAGTAAGCCATGTGGCATTATTGGCACAAAGCATGTGAATATTACTTGGAAGACTGCCAAAACAATCATAATATGACCAAAAATATGCTTTTATACCATACTCTATTCAAATATGAAATAACGATAAAATATAGTAAAATATGCATTAGTATGACCGGTGAGGATTATGTTACAGTGTTCCACAAAATTTGACCAGTATGATACAACATCATAGAAATCTGAACCCTAGTAATGTGTACTGTCTGACTTCACTGATACAATGAAAGCAGACAAATCTTTACAAACGTATTTCATTACTTTCAGCTGATGACGTTCTACTCTTCATCTGACTTAGCACAGCCTGCTCCTTCATTTCCTATTGGCCAACCTGCTAGAGTTCTTTCACTGTTTGATGGAATTGGCACAGGTTAGTAGTGAATTTCCTGTTTCATTTTTTGGAATTGTTGAAAATAAACACTGTTAAATTTGTGAATGTGGTTTTATTTCAGAACAAACTGCTTTATAATGTCAGTAAATGCAGAAATTAAGTGCCATGAATGGAAAGGAAACACAAAATCTCAAGCATGATTTATATGGTTAGAATAAACTTGCCTGCCATAAAATCATATTACATACTTCAGACAATCGTGTAGGTTAGTCACAAAAAAAATGTGATTAAAAATGAACTAGTTACTTACAAAAAGAATTTAATTAAAATTTCACATTAATTATAATGTTACCAATATATTAATGGAACTAGGTCACATAATATCAACTAGGATATTGTATATCACCCAGTTTGTATGTACAATTTCACAAAAGCTAAGAGATCATTATATCTTTCATGTGGTTCAGAGTCCAGCAAAGGATCAGTATATTGAACATCATCCAGTCTTTTCAGTTGCTTGTAGAAGGAATAATTATGAACTGGTGGAATATACTGGCACAAACCTAATAACTATTTTCTCTCTGTAAGTGTTGTATCTTTGGATACAACTGTGGCAAATGTATTTTTCTAAGCATGCCTTCCCACTGCTTGCCACTTCAGGTCAAAAGGGGAAAATGGATAGGCCTCTTGGGTAGTTTCATTTTGAGTACTATAAGATTTTCTTCTTCCTCTTGAAGCAGATTCTAATGTGTTTTAAGCCATTCACCCTTTTTGCTGTCTGTCAAGGTTGTCTTGTTTATAACTTCTTTCGTTAGATGGGTTTGAGTGAAAATGTCCTTAGTTAACTTATTTGTGACCTGAAATTTTGGTTCCTTATTGGCATTTGCAATTATTTCAATTCAGTGTCCAGGTATGTGTATCTCTAGATGTAGATATGTGAACATTTTCACTGGTTTAATGATTTTATTCCAAAGGAATATATCGATCTGAAAATGGAGCTCGGGTAATGTTCAGTTTCTGTATGTCAAATGGCTAATGACCTTGAATAAAAAGTTTTGTTTTATCTTGAGAGAGAGGAAGCTGGAAAGGAGGGTAGGATAAGTCTGTGTGAATAGAGGAAGCAACCGAATGACAGTTATGAAAGGATGTAAAAAATACAGTACTCAACATCATCACTACTAATTGATCATTTAGCTGTAAGTTTGCAGTCAGGAGATCATGTGTTTGAAGCCCCTCATTGGTGCGCGTGCGAGCACGCGCGCGCGCACACACACACACACACACACACACACACACACACACATACGTGCACGCACATACACACACATACACACACACACACTCGCGTGTGTGCATGCAGGAATGTACACACCTTTTTCCTTAACTTATTTCAATAGTTTGATGGTACATTGTGTCGTGTGACAAGGTTCAAAAGATTTATTATTGACAATTGCAAGTGTAGGAATTGTGGGTGTGGCGAGGCATTGAGGGGTATGATGGAGGAGTTAGAGAGTTTGAGGGAGATAATTAGGATTCTCACAGAAGACAGGAGGGAAGATAGGACTCACTCAAACAATGTACAGGTTACAGTAGGTGTACAAGAGGGAGGGGAAGGAAAGGAGGATCTGTAGAAGACAGGTGGTCTAATGTTCTAAGGGGAAGGAGATTGCAGGCTAAGGGCTCTATTCAGGATCAGAACTCAGGACAGGTGTCAATGAGAAATCGGTACGAGCCACTCCAGGTAGAGCAACAGAAGGAAGATGAGGAACAGGGAACTGTTGCTGAGATGTGTGGAAGTAGGAGGAAGGGAAAAGGTAGGAAAGGAAAATGTAGAGTACAGGATAGGAAACGACAGGTGGAACAGGAAGATGTACAATATTAGAAGGATCCACCTTTCAATACTTCGTTGTAAGTTGAACTAAAAAGAAGTCACAACTTGTTTATTGGGACCGGTTTCGACACAATACAAGTGTCATCATCAGCCAAATAGTAAAGTAGGGCAAGAGGTGTTGAGGGTACAGAGATCTGGAAGTCAAGTAGGGATGACATAAAAATGTTAGTATTGAACTGTAGAAGTATTGTAAACAAAGGACTGGAATTAAGTAATTTAACATATATTTACCAGGTATTGTAATAGGAGTTGAATCATGGCTGAGAAATGACATAATGGATGCAGACATTTTCTCACAGAACTGGAGTGTGTATCGTAGAGATAGGATAGGAATGGTTTTAATTTTGTGTGGCCATTTCTAGCGGAGTGCAGCCCTTGTAAGGCAGACCCTCCGATGAGGGTGGGCGGCATCTGCCATGTGTAGGTAACTGCGTGTTATTGTGGTGGAGGATAGTGTTATGTGTGGTGTGTGAGTTGCAGGGATGTTGGAGATGGCACAAACACCCAGCCCCTGGGCCAGTGGAATTAACCAATGTAGGTTAAAATCCCCGACCCGGCTGGGAATCGAACCTGGGACCCTCTGAACTGAAGGCCAGTACGCTGACCATTCAGCCAACGAGTCAGATGATAGGAGTGGTGGGAGGGGGATTATTCATCCTGGCGAAAGAAGAATTTGTAAGCTACGAAAAAGTTAAAGATGCGAACATGAAATTCTAGGAGTAAGGCTCGTTTCTAAAGATAATAGGCAACTTGATGTCTTTGGAATGTACAGACCGGGAAAGGGTAGTGCTGACATGGATTCAGAATTATTTGATAAGATAATCAGCTATGTGGGAAACGACTTGGAAAGGAATGTGACTGTAGCGGGGGATCTTAATTTACCAAATGTCAATTGGGAAGGAAATGAAAACGACAGGAAGCATGACCAACAAATGGCAAATAAGGTAATATGGGAAGGACAGCTGAATCAGAAAGTGACGGAACCAACTAGAGGGAAAAATATCCTGGACGTGGTGCTGATAAAACCAGATGAGGTCTATAGAGAAACCGAAGTAATTGATTGTTTAGTGGTCACAAAGCTGTTTTTGTCGTATATAAAAATAAATGTGATAGAATGGAAGGATTTAAAAGTAGGACTATTAGGCAGTACCATATGGCTGATTAAGCAGTCATGAGCAGTTTAAAAAAAGTAAGTATGATTGGTGGAAAACGATAATAAGAATGTAAACAGACTCTGGGATGGGTTTAAAGAAATTGTTGAGAAATGTGAAAACAGGTTTGTTCTTTAAAGGTGGTAAGGAATGGTAAAGACCTACCTTATTATAATAGAGAAATAAAGTGACTAAGAAGGAGGTGCAGACTGGAAAGAAATAGAGTTAGAAATGGCTGTGGAAGTAAGGGGAAATTGAAGGAACTTACTAGGAAATTTAATCTAGCAAAGAAGGCAGCTAAGGATAATATGATGGCAAGCATAATTGGCAGTCATACACATTTTAGTGAAAAATGGAAGGTTATGTATAGGTATTTGAAGGCAGAAACAGGTTCCAAGAAGGACACCAGGAATAATTAATGAACAAGGAGAGTTTGTATGTGAGGATCTTCAAAAGGCAGAAGTATTCAGTCAGCAGTATATAAAGATTGTTGGTTACAAGGAAAATGTCCAGATATAGGAGGTGACTAATACTAAAGAACTATTAAAATTTACATATGATAACAATGATATTTACAATAAGATACAAAAGTTGAAAACTAGAAAAGCAGCTGGAATTGATAAGATTTCTGGGGATATACTAAAGATAATAGGTTGGGATATGGTACCATATCTGAAGTACTTATTTGATTGTTGTATGGTTGAAGAAGCTATACCAAATGAATGGAGAGTTGCTATAGTAGCCCCTGCATATAAAGGAAAGGGTGATAGAATAAAGCTGAAAATTACAGGCTAGTAAGTTTGACATGCGTTGCATGTAAGCTTTGGGAAGGCATTCTTTCTGATTACATTAGACATGTTTGTGAAATCAATAACTGGTTCGATAAAAGGCAATTCGTTTTAGGAAAGGTTATTCCACTGAAACTCAACTTGTAGGACTCCAGCAAGATATAGCAGATATCTTGGATTCAGGAAGTCAAATGGACTGTATCGTGATTGACCTGTGTAAGATTTTTCATTTCAATCACTACTAATCTGCAATTAGGGCAGTCGCCCAGGTGGCAGATTCCCTATCTGTTGTATTCCTAGCCTTTTCGAAATGATTACAAAGAAATTGGACATTTATTGAACATCTCCCTTGGTAAGTTATTCCAATCTCTAACTCCCCTTCCTATAAACGAATATTTTCCCCAATTTGTCCTCTTGAATTACAAACTTATCTTCATATTGTGATCTTTCTTACTTTTAAAGACACCATCCAAACTTATTCGTCTACTGATGTCCTCCCACGCCATCTCTCCACTGACAGCTAGGAACATACCAATTAGTCGACCAGGTCGTCTCCTTTCTCCCAAGTCTTCCTAGCCCAAACTTTGCAACATTTTTGTAACGCTACTCTTTTGTCGAAAATCACCCAGAACAAATCGAGCTGCTTTCCTTTGGAGTTTTTCCAGTTCCTGAATCAAGTAATCCTGGTAAGGGTCCCATACACTGGAACCATACTCAAGTTGAGGTCTCACCAGAGACAAATATGCTCTCTCCTTTACGTCCTTACTACAACCCCTAAATACTCTCATAACCATGTGCAGAGATCTGTACCCTTTATTTACAATCATATTTATGTGATTTCCCCAATGAAGATCTTTCCTTATATTTATACCTAGGTATTTACAATGATCCCCAAAGGGAACTTTCACCCCATCAACGCAGTAATTAAAACTGAGAGGACTTTTCCTATTTGTGAAACTCACAATCTGATTTTTATCCCCGTTTATCATCATACCATAGTCCACCGTCCATCTCACAACACTATCGAGGTCACCCTGCAGCCGCTCACAATCTTGTAACTTATTTATTACTCTGTACAGAATAACATCATCTACGAAAAGCCTTATCTCTGATTCCACTTCTTTACACATATCATTGATATATATAAGAAAACATAAAGGTCCAATAATACTGCCTTGAGGAATTCCCCTCATAATTTTTACAGGGACAGATAAAGCTTCACCTCTAATTCTCTGAGTTCTATTTTCTAGAAACAGAGCCACCCATTCAGTCACTCTTTTGTCAAGTCCAATTGCACTCATTTTTGCCAGCACTCTCCCATGATCTACCCTATCAAATGCCTTAGATAAGTCAATCGCAATACAGTCCAATTGACCTCCTGAATCCAGGATATCTGCTATACCTTGCTGGAATCCTACAAGTTGGGCTTCAGTGGAATAACCTTTCCTAAACCCAAACTGCCTTCTGTCAAACCATTTATTAATTTTGCAAACATGTCTTATATAATCAGAAAGAATGCTTTCCCAAAGCTTACATACAATGCATGTCAAACTGACTGGCCTGTAATTTTCAGCTTTATGCCTATCACCCTTTCCTTTATATACAGACCGGGCGAGTTGGCCGTGCGCGTAGAGGCGCGCGGCTGTGAGCGTGCATCCGGGAGATAGTAGGTTCGAATCCCACTATCGGCAGCCCTGAAGATGGTTTTCCATGGTTTCCCATTTCCACACCAGGCAAATGCTGGGGCTGTACCTTAATTAAGGCCACGGCCGCTTCCTTCCAACTCCTAGGCCTTTCCAATCCCATCGTCGCTATAAGACCTATCTGTATCGGTGCGACGTAAAGCCCCTAGCAAAAAAAAAAACCTAGCTTTATATACAGGGGCTACTATAGCAACTCTCAATTCATTTGGTAAAGTTTCTTCATGGAAACAAAAATCAAACAAGTACTTCAGATATGGTACTATATCCCAACCCAATATCTATAGTATATCCCCCGAAACCTTATCAATTCCAGCTGCTTTTCTAGTTTTCAACTTTTGTATTGTGCCCTCCTGGACTCTGAAGTTCCGGCCAGGCAAAAGCCGGTCTCGAACCCAGAGTACAGTAGTGAAAGAACTCTCACAGACGTGAGCTGGTGCACATAGTCTTACCTGAACATATTCCTCTTCACTCAGCCGGATAAGCGTTCTTCTCAGGGATAACATGGGTATAACGGGGCAACAAAAGATAAACACGAGGATATGTGACTAATCAGGTAAGAATCGGCTAAATAAAATAAAATAAAATATCTAACAGAAAACATCGCTGCATTCAAAGTTTAACAAATAGGGATTTATTACATAAAATTGAATTATTTACAAATGAAAGAGCTTTTCATTTTGATAGGGTAAAATAATGCTGAGCCGATGACAACCAGTTCACTGCCTTCACGAAACAGCTGTTCTGTAACAAGCATGTTACAATAGTGTAAGTAACGAACTCTAGAAAACGGATATCTGCAGAGATACACATCAAACAGTGACTCCCATAAAATTTACTATGCCTCGTACAGTCGAACCCCGGTGCAAACAAATATCACCACAAAATGTACAATGACCTGACTCGGTCACGAACCCTAGTCCCATGACGATTAAGGCGTATAAGATACATATGCAAACAAAATAAAAAGGACACAATCAACATATACACGGGTGTCAATATCAAACGGGCCATTGTTAAAAAATAACGTAGAACAAATAGGACATAAAAAAAAGATCTCTCCCTGCTTTCAAAACATGAAGATCCTCCTCCCCTTCACACACTTGACAAGCTGCAGACGACAAAAACCAATTCTCAAGCCTGTGACGTCAAGCTCAACGACCTTTACCCTCCACCACTCCACTAGCGACAGTCCCCCTAATTTATGAGCTCATTTGGGCGGCAGGCTAAAAACCTCGCCTTTCAAAAGAAACACCTCACGTAATCTGCTGCTAAAAGCCCACTTTTAAATACACCTGGGCTATCTGCCCTCGTCTCAATATCACCAGCAGTATCGCAAATCTTACTTCCGCCTCTCATGGGCTCAACCTTGGTGCTACAAAAACACTAATCATTAAGTGATAGTCACATGGCCATACTAGGCATCTCCAAATACCTCCAATATACTCTCAATTGTGCTGGGCTCTCTCATATCAATCGCAAATCTTACTTTTGCCTCTCATGGGCTCATATATCTCCAATATTCGGACTCGCTCGCTCTATCAGTGAAGCTGGGTGAAGTACGGGTTCCATGCTGGTCTCAACTATACGTATCTACGTCAGCAGAAACAAATGCCTAAATGCGATGTAATAAAAAGTGCCTGTCTGTTAGACTAACCTCCTATGACCAAAGGAGTTCGATCAGACCCATAAAATCACACGTACGTTACAATAATACAATCGAAATGAAATACACACGCTAACAAGGAATCTACAAAATATCATCTACCTTAATGTACGGGGTTCGAGCTTGAGGCCTAGCTCTAAATTACAAGGAAAATTTTCCTACCATAACTAATCTGTTGACTGACGGCCCCCATATTCCTATATAAATTTAAATGACATGCTTGAAACAGAATTGGAAAGCTCTGACCTTATGTTGCCGATGACATTACGGAGCGGCCCTCCCTGTGGACCACTGAATTTACCATATCATGGTAGACTGCGGCGCTGGCATCAGATACTGTTGACCACTTGGAGACATTCTTTCTTGTGTGGCGCCTTCGTACAGCTCCCTCTGTAGTTGGAAGGTGTCCCCTTCTACGTCGCGCTGATCAGGTGCTCCCAACGTTCCTGGATCACTGCCCGTTGTCGTGTTGGCTTCAGCTCCTGGTTGTGGCTTTCTTGCAATGATGACGTCAAACACTCTTTCTGACTTGATGCTGGGGTAACTGAAAATAAATTCATATATTACAGACTGTCCAAACTCGATGCCTGTTTCCCCTACTATCGTGTCTCACACGTCGCATTGACCAAGTCTCGTTCAGAGTTTTAAACCTGGTACACAGTTTCTTCACTACTTTAGGTCACTGTTATTTCATCCCTTCACTCGGACAACATGTCGTTTCTGAATTCCTATCCTGAGCCAATCTTAATTCTAGCAGTTCGTCAGTCATAACTTGACCTCACAGAAATATGAAGCTACTAGTTCATTAGTCTCTAATAAGCCGTACCTCATCTCCCCATAGCATATTCTCACAGGTAAAAATCTTAAATTCAGCTGAATATTCAAGTTGATTACTTACTTCCTCGCAGATATAGCAGTACTAGTAGTCTGTGCAGCTCGAAGACAAAGCGTTGTTCTCAGTACCTACAGGCAGTATGACGACTCGTTCAAGCGGCCTTCTGGTCCAAGAATGAGACTGATATGCCAGGCGGCCTTATTTTATAATCCCGTATAGCGTCATCATGCCGCTTGATCGCGTGCAATCTGCGCGCGCCCGCGAAGTTTCTCCCGCATAAAGTACACCATGAGCTCTAATTAACGAATGCATTTATGAATGCAGCCCTAATGCATATCAAAATAAAGCAGAAATTATACAGGTTGCAATTCTTGTCTCAAATCCAATGCAACTCTTCCGTAACCAAAGATATTAATTTAATTCTGTCTTCCCTCCTACTATAAGTTTTGCCGGGATCTGGGAAGCGTCCCCAATCTTCATCAAGAGGCTTGGCTTGGGACATAACTCCTTTTAATGAGTTTCTAGAGATTTCTCATAATGACGCTCTCGCTCACTTCACACAAGAACGCTTCTTCTGGACTCCTTTATGACATATACTGTAAGACAATGGCTTCATGGGTGGCCTTGTGTGATACCAATATCCAATACTAAAATTAATACAATTGTCCCATGAACCGTATGGTTCATAGCCCCCCGTGAACGACAAAATAAAATTTTGTCAAGAATTTTATTTTCCTAAATGTTGAAATCATCTTCTCCTTGCAATCATATATGCTGTCAATCTTCAAAACTTCATGGCACGGGACTATCTTCAGCTACAGACATGATAGCCTCCCTATCCTTCCTAACTTGGTAATAGGCATCCAGCAGAGCTAGAAATCTCCGGTGGTTACTCTCGCAGTCTTGACATGCCGTTTCTTCTCGCTGCTCAGATAGCTGTTTATGGTTTCCTGGAGAAATCATATTTACTTCTTCTTCTTCTTCACCACTTGGTACCTCTGGTTGTTCTTCTTCGCCGTCATGTTCATCTTCTTCCGGAATGACAACCTCCTCTCCGGCAATATCTTCGGTGTCTTCCTCCCCAAGTTCTTCTTCCTCTTCTTCGCCTCCTTCTTCTTCTTCTTCCTGATTGTCTAATTGGTATTGGCCTGGTCGGAAAAAGGGCTTAAGATTTGCTGAGTTAAAGACCTTAGTCACTGTAGCGTCCAGGCTTTGTACCTTGTATGAGTTATTTTCATAACTATGAATTATTGTATACGGTCCAGTATATAGCTCAGCGAACTTATGGTAGTATCTCTCCGTCGGGTTGGAGACAGTGGGTGTCTTCACTAAAACCAACTCGCCCACTTGTAGGGGTCTATGAAATCTCTTGTTCCTCGTTCTTCGCAGCCGCTTCTCAGCCTGTGCTTTTAAGTGTTCCGCAACGTTACTAACACATATCTCTCGAGCTAGTTGAGGATCCCTAGGGCACGGAATTACATTTTCCCAAGGACGTTTAGGCAGCTCATTATTGTGAATCCAGACCGGAATCATATCGGTCGATTCGTGTCTGGTTGTGTTAATACACTCTGTAATAATGGGCACTACAGTGTTCCACTTATAATGTTCTCTCGGGCAGTATATCCTACAATACTTGGATATCTCCCTCATGACACGTTCACTCGGGTTAGCTTGCGGATGTCTGATGCTGGATAAGACATGCTCAATTCCTAGTCTTTCTAGTTCACGCTTAAACCCTGCAGCAGTGAATTGGCTCCCATGATCACTTAAGATGCTCTCAGGCTTACCTATAATGGGTATTATCTTCCTTTTGATCTGCGATAGCGTCGAACGAGTATTCGCCTTTTGAATAGGGCATAATGTAGCAAATTTACTGAAGACATCCATACAGACAAGGATGTACTTTAAGCCCCTAGTAGCAGAGGGTAACGGACCGAAGAAGTCTATTGCATATAATTTACGTGGTCCCGTAGGTATCAGTGGTCGTGGCGGTTGCTTCAGAAGGTACGGATTGGGTTTCACTCTCTGACAGATGTCACAGGTACGCAGGATTTTCTGTACCATCGACCTCATTTTAGGCCACACGAAAGTTTCCTGCAGTATTGCTACCACTTTATCAATTCCTGAATGTCCTGTCGAGTGATGAGCTATCCACAACAAGTCAATCTGTAATCGAGGAGGTACCACAATTCTAAATTTCGTATGATTCTCATCCACAAATTTATGTAAAATATTATTAAAGTAGTGATAATTTGCCGCTTTGCGCTCCGCTTCAGCGTACTGTGGAGTCCCGGGTTGGAGTTCTTTCCGAAAGTACTGGATCAGCCGTCCGGTCTCTGGGTAATTTTCCTGTTCCTCATGAATATTCCGAAGTCTCTCCAGTATATTCTGATCCTCTTGGTCTAACATAGTTAAGTGTATAGTAAGTTCCTCCGGATTAGGATTTCTGCTCAACGCGTCAGCAAGTACGTTCAATTTCCCTGGGCAATGTTCTACCGTGAGGTCGAACTGCTGGACGTAAAGTGCCCATCTACTGACCCTTGCATTAGCCATGTCCGTCTTAAGAATGAAGGTAAGTGCTTTGTGATCTGTTCTAATCACTACTGGGAATCCGTATACATACTTTCTCCAGTGTGCTAAGGCAGTAACTATGGCTAACATCTCCAACTCGGTGGTAGTGTATTTCAACTCGTGTCCTCGTAATTTTCTACTCATGAAAGCCAAATATGATATTTTATGCTCCCTCTCGGGTGTTTCCTGGTAAAGCACTGCTCCGACTCCTACTGCAGAAGCGTCCGTCTGTATGATGAACTTCCTATCGAAGCTAGGATATCCCAATTTTACGGAATTTTCTAAAAGGACTTTAGTGTTTACAAAAGCTTTTTCTTGCTCTTCTCCCCATTTCCATCTATTATTGGTCTTCAACATATCTTGAAGTGGCGCCACGGTATCCGTGTAACCGGGACAATGATTGGCGAAAAAGTTCGTTAGGCCCAAGAACTGCCTAACGTGTTTAATCTTGATTGGCCTAGGAAAATTTTGTATCGCTGCAATTTTCGCTGGGTTAGACCGAATGCCTTGACCGTCGACCACATGTCCCAGGAACAATACCCTTCGCTGACAGAAGTGTGATTTCTCAAAATTAACCTTGAAATTGCATCGCTCGAAGTCCTGAAAGAGTAAATTCAATTTTTCCAGGTGTTCTTCTAGGGTTTTAGTGCAGATTAAAATATCGTCGATATACCGAATCGTAAACTCCTTTACCTCGGGACTGAGGTTCGATTCCAGTGCCCGTATCAAAGCGGCACAACTTGAGGCCAGGCCAAATGGAAGACGTAGGAAAATATACGTCTGATTATCAAATAAAAATCCGGTTAGCATATTTGTACTTGGATCCAAGACGATATGGTGAAAGCTTGAGGTCATGTCTACCGTACTGAAAAATTCCATATCTCCGAACTTCTTAAGAATATCTTTAAGGTTTGGAGGTCTCTCATACTCGGGCACTAGGCGTTGGTTCAAAGATCGTGCGTCTAGGCACACGCGCACAGTTCCATTTGCCTTGGGCACTGCACATAACGGGTTTAAAAACGGACTCGGGGACTTGGCGATTATCCCGTTCCTCTCCATGTCTTCGATTACCTCCCGGACCTGGGGTAGCATTTTCTCTGGAATCGGATATGGTCTCTGTTTAAACGGCTCCCAGTTATTTACACATAATTTGTATTGGTAATTCGGGATCTTTCCAGGCCTCGAACCGAAGACCGTCTCATGCCTCATCAATAACTCCTGCAGCCGCCCCTTGTCTTCCGGACTAATCTTCGCTTCTTCAATTTTACTCGGCAACAGATCCAAAAATTTTTCTCTCGTTCTTCCAATTCGGATACCATAATTTCGAACTCCGGAATAATTTCTTTGTGACCCTGTAGCCACCTTTCTGAATCAAGTTCTTCCGTCTGCATGTCCATTGTCCAAATACGTTCACCGGGTTGGTAATCCTGGTTCTTGTTTAACTCTATTCGTTCCTGGTTACCATTTAATTTTAACTGGATAGAGTTTGTACCCATGTCAATCACAGCTTCGTATTCTCTTAAGAAATCGGCTCCTAATATTAGATTGTATTCCATTTTAGGAAGCACAATACATGGATGGGACACCAGTAAATCTCCAATCTGGATGTCAAGTAATACCTGCTCCTTACAGGACGTTACTTTGTCAGGTATAATACCCTTAATTTTGACCTTTGAAATTGGTATGGACGGGATACGAACTCTGCTTTGAATTTCCGAAACTAAGGCTTGTGATACCACACTGACCGTGGCTCCAGTATCAGCCAGAGAGCGTACGTTTAAACCGTGAATTCTCGTATAAATTACAGGTAATTCTTTAGGTCGGGGCAAGTTACTTTTATTAGGATCCTCTAGTAGATCATCTGGAGTGATAACCAAATTATGAATAGCTATAGTCATCCAACCGGCGTCCTCGAGAAATATTCTATCTCCTTGCACTAAATTTCTCATTTTTTTTTTTATCCTCCCTCTCGATCTCATCGAAACTAGGTGCATTTGGGTTGAGACTCTTCTGCCTGGCTCCGTTGTGAAATTCTTGGTAAGCCAAGCTCGTAGCTCCAGGAGAGTTGGCAGCACTGTGGGTTCGCATTGCTTCCTGCCATGTGTCGCGTGTTGACATATCCCCCGATTCTCTTACTCTTGAGTGGAAGGCGCCCTCCTGTCTGCCATCATGTCTCGGGCGCAGTGAACTCTCCCTAGGCCTGTCATATCTCGCTCAGTTCCCATTCCACCGCTGGCTGTTACTTCTGGGGTTGTAACGATCACCGTCTCGTCTCCAGTACGGCCGGTCATTCCGCCGCTGTTCAAATGAATTTCTTCGGCGTTCTTGCCCTCTCCATTGGTCCGGTTCCTCCTGCCATGTGCTCCATCTTCGAGGTCGCCAGTTCGTATCTCCTCTGGGTTTAGGATTTTCTTCATCTCGTTCCCTCCGGGTAGGCGTTTGAGTGCCGGAATTTTGACACTCCTTGTGGCTTCTTTCTCCCATCTGCTCTTCCGCCTGTACGTTCACATTATGGACAGTCTCTATGGCCCGTATACGTGGCTGATGCAGTGCAGACGTCTGGTCCCAGAGCCTGAGCATTTCTTCCGCTGCCACCGCCGTCGTAACATTTGCCGCGATAAGAGCCCTCTGTACCTCTACAGGCAGCTGTCTGATAATGGTCGTGACGATTTCCACTTCTTCGGGCTGATGATCTAGCTCTTGCAAACGTAAATATTGGGAGATAAAGAACTCGCTTAGTCTTGTGGGAGTACTATTCGCATATCTACGAGCGTAGAGCTCCATTCTAAGCGCCAGCTGATGCCCCTGATTCCAGAATTTATTCAGGAATGCCTGTTTAAACTCATCATAATTCTTAAATGATTGCCCAAACGCCTTGAACCAGGCTCCAGCAATCCCTCCAAGATACTTTTCTGCCGTGCGTAGTCTGCGCTCTGGTGGTATCTGGCCTTCGTCCATGTATGTCTCTAACTCTTTAAGGAATGAACGGGGCGTGACCTCTCCATTTCCCTCGAATTTCTTCAGTTTCTCCTCGGGTGACCTAATCCAATGATAACCCGGGAAAACACTGTCCTGACTGAATAGGGTTGAATTTCCTATTCTTGGCTTAGCCCTAAATGATTCTCCTAGTATCTCATGTCCCTCATCCTGACTTTCATTCAGGCTGTCATCTCCACACTGGCGTTCTATCGGGCTGTGAGTCCTACTCAGCTTCCGCATCTTTACTCCGTTTTCCTCCTCAATTTTTAATTGGTCCAACTTATCACGCATATTCTCCATTTCATGCTCTAACCCTTGTATCCGCTTCTCAGTTGTCCGTTGTTCCTGCTCTCGGCACTTCTTCAAACCCTGGACCTCAGCACTGATTTCCTTCCTAGTTTGTTGTAAATCCAATTCCAGTCCAGCAATCTTAGCCTTATTCTTTCCCGTCGTCTTCTCATAATTGTCAACTACTTCTTGAGTCCTAGCCTCCAGTTTTTCTTCTATTCTGACTAGTTCTTCTTGGGTATGGTCCATACGAACTACTACTGCCACCAGGTTTTCTCTAAATGTTCCTAGTTCGGACTGAGTCTCCTTATCCTTTTCTTCCATACGCTGTTCTATTCCCTCGATACTGTTCTTTACTTCCCTAATTTGCTTCTCTACCGTTCTGTGCGATTCTTCAACCTGTTGACTCAACTTCTCGGTCGTGGTAACACAGCACAGCCGTACATTCTCTATTTTCGTATCTAATTCTGCTATGGTTTCCCTAGTCGCTTCATTTTCAGAGGCCAATTGCTCCAAACGAATGCTAGTGTGTTCCTTTAGCTCAGTTATTTGGTTAGCTACCTGTGTTTCGGTGAGTACTAATTGTTCGGTCACCTTTTCTTTGCACTCCGCGAATTTTTCCATAAGTTGCTCGGTTAAGTGTTCCTTAAGTTCTTTTACTTGTTCCGAGTTCCTAACTTCCTGTTCTTTAAATTTTGCACTGACTTGCTCGTTCAAACGTTCACCAAGCGCCACAAACTGTACCTCGCTTTTGGCACCCTGTTCATTTAATAGCTCACTATTCCTATCCGTTTGTCCTTTAATAGCTCCTACATCCTCTCTAAGCGCCACAAACTGTGCCTCGCTTTTTGCACACTGTTCTTTTATCTGCTCGCTGAGTTGCCTCAGCACCTCTCCTATGTCTACCGACATTCAACTCACTTGTCATAAGGTCCGGCGGAAAAACCGCTCCGTATGTCATCGATTAAATTTCAAGTATTATCAATTTCCCTCAATTCTAATTTATCAAAATGTTCCTAACTACTAAACTCTCGAACTTCCAAAGCCTAAATGGGCTACCTCAATCTAACATCATGTCATTCAAACATAGGGTAACCGTCAGCACAACACTATGATACAAAATATATACAACACAAACACAAAAATTCTCCAACAGATGTCACAAAAACAGCAAAAACTACAACATGCAAAAATCCAAGCTATACGATTATACACCTGTGAAACACAACACCCTGCAGGTCAAATCCCCGCACGAATATCATCATTACTCCACTGAAACCACAAAATCAGCACAGCCTCGCTAATCACTATCAACAGCAATATCCATATTCTAATAGTACGACCAAGGGACAAATCAATCACGAAATACCCCTCTGAACTGGCAGTCATTCAACCTCACAAGTTTTAACAACATACTCCTAATATATCCCAAAGCTAACAGTACAGGTCAAAGACCAAACTTGGTATATCTGCACTACACATAATTGAATGCAGCTGTCATAACACATGCCTGAAATCAAGTCTTGCACGACCATTATTTACCGAAATATTAGGTCCTGCTTTTACAGACACACGTTATGACCTATAGCCCTATTCTATGGGGAAAATTAGCAAAATACACCTTGGCTGTGTGAGCTCGTTTACACAAATATCAAGCATCACCTGACGGCATAATAAAACAAGCTGTACGACCCTCATTACTGCAATATCGGGTCCTCAGTTAGCCATACCAAGTTCACAATGTAGACAATGGCGCTATGGTCCCTTTTACTGAAATACCGGGCCATTCGTTGCTCTGCGTCATTACTACTATGGCGCTATGGTTAGCCCTCATTTACGGATATATCGAGCCACACCGTTGCTTGGCGACAAAATACTATGTCGCTATGGTTAGCCCTTTACGAAAATTCGGCCAACACCTTGCTCGGCGCCATAAATACTATGTGCCCTCCTGGACTCTGAAGTTCCGGCCAGGCGAAAGCCGGTCTCGAACCCAGAGTACAGTAGTGAAAGAACTCTCACAGACGTGAGCTGGTGCACATAGTCTTACCTGAACATATTCCTCTTCACTCAGCCGGATAAGCGTTCTTCTCAGGGATAACATGGGTATAACGGGGCAACAAAAGATAAACACGAGGATATGTGACTAATCAGGTAAGAATCGGCTAAATAAAATAAAATAAAATATCTAACAGAAAACATCGCTGCATTCAAAGTTTAACAAATAGGGATTTATTACATAAAATTGAATTATTTACAAATGAAAGAGCTTTTCATTGTGATAGGGTAAAATAACGCTGAGCCGATGACAACCAGTTCACTGCCTTCACGAAACAGCTGTTCTGTAACAAGCATGTTACAATAGTGTAAGTAACGAACTCTAGAAAACGGATATCTGCAGAGATACACATCAAACAGTGACTCCCATAAAATTTACTATGCCTCGTACCGTCGAACCCCGGTGCAAACAAATATCACCACAAAATGTACAATGACCTGACTCGGTCACGAACCCTAGTCCCATGACGATTAAGGCGTATAAGATACATATGCAAACAAAATAAAAAGGACACAATCAACATATACACGGGTGTCAATATCAAACGGGCCATTGTTAAAAAATAACGTAGAACAAATAGGACATAAAAAAAAGATCTCTCCCTGCTTTCAAAACATGAAGATCCTCCTCCCCTTCACACACTTGACAAGCTGCAGACGACAAAAACCAATTCTCAAGCCTGTGACGTCAAGCTCAACGACCTTTACCCTCCACCACTCCACTAGCGACAGTCCCCCTAATTTATGAGCTCATCTGGGCGGCAGGCTAAAAACCTCGCCTTTCAAAAGAAACACCTCACGTAATCTGCTGCTAAAAGCCCACTTTTAAATACACCTGGGCTATCTGCCCTCGTCTCAATATCACCAGCAGTATCGCAAATCTTACTTCCGCCTCTCATGGGCTCAACCTTGGTGCTTCAAAAACACTAATCATTAAGTGATAGTCACATGGCCATACTAGGCATCTCCAAATACCTCCAATATACTCTCAATTGTGCTGGGCTCTCTCATATCAATCGCAAATCTTACTTTTGCCTCTCATGGGCTCATATCTCTCCAATATTCGGACTCGCTCGCTCTATCAGTGAAGCTGGGTGAAGTACGGGTTCCATGCTGGTCTCAACTATACGTATCTACGTCTGCAGAAACAAATGCCTAAATGTGATGTAATAAAAAGTGCCTGTCTGTTAGACTAACCTCCTATGACCAAAGGAGTTCGATCAGACCCATAAAATCACACGTACGTTACAATAATACAATCGAAATGAAATACACACGCTAACAAGGAATCTACAAAATATCATCTACCTTAATGTACGGGGTTCGAGCTTGAGGCCTAGCTCTAAATTACAAGGAAAATTTTCCTACCATAACTAATCTGTTGACTGACGGCCCCCATATTCCTATCTAAATTTAAATGACATGCTTGAAACAGAATTGGAAAGCTCTGACCTTATGTTGCCAATGACATTACAGAGCGGCCCTCCCTGTGGACCATTTTGCTGGCAGGACCTAGTGTTTACAGTGCACCATGTCTTCTGGTATAGGCTAGAGCAATTTTGTTACTTTCATTGATCTGTCTCTGTCTTATCCTTGACTTTGACAATATGAAAGTGACTGAGGTATGAGCGATGCTAGTAATGCCATTCCATGTGCAGCCAGTCCCTGCTATGAATGGTGTGAACATGTTGCTCATAGGGTCGGTTGGTGAATGCATTTCAGTGGGCTTGGCAGACTGATATGTAATAGCAACTTCTGGCTCGGTGAGGAAAGCAACGGGAAACTACCTCACTCCTCATTTCCCTAGTACGCCTCTTCAGTGATGCCTAGGCCATCTATGACAGCTGATGGCAGAGCTGTTGAGGATCCAACCAGCCTTAGGGCTGAAGACTGAACATACATACATACATGGTAGACTGCGGCGCTGGCATCAGATACTGTTGACCACTTGGAGACATTCTTTCTTGTGTGGCGCCTTCGTACAGCTCCCTCTGTAGTTGGAAGGTGTCCCCTTCTACGTCGCGCTGATCAGGTGCTCCCAACGTTCCTGGATCGCTGCCCGTTGTCGTGTTGGCTTCAGCTCCTGGTTGTGGCTTTCTTGCAATGATGACGTCAAACACTCGTTCTGACTTGATGCTGGGGTAACGGAAAATAAATTCATATATTACAGACTGTCCAAACTCGATGCCTGTTTTCCCTACTATCGTGTCTCACACGTCACATTGACCAAGTCTCGTTCAGAGTTTTAAACCTGGTACACAGTTTCTTCACTACTTTAGGTCACTGTTATTTCATCCCTTCACTCGGACAACATGTCGTTTCTGAATTCCTATCCTGAGCCAATCTTAATTCTAGCAGTTCGTCAGTCATAACTTGACCTCACAGAAATATGAAGCTACTAGTTCATTAGTCTCTAATAAGCCGTACCTCATCTCCCCATAGCATATTCTCACAGGTAAAAATCTTAAATTCAGCTGAATATTCAAGTTGATTACTTACTTCCTCGCAGATATAGCAGTACTAGTAGTCTGTGCAGCTCGAAGACAAAGCGTTGTTCTCAGTACCGACAGGCAGTATGACGACTCGTTCAAGCGGCCTTCTGGTCCAAGAATGAGACTGATATGCCAGGCGGCCTTATTTTATAATCCCGTATAGCGTCATCACACCGCTTGATCGCGTGCAATCTGCGCGCGCCCGCGAAGTTTTTCCCGCATAAAGTACACCATGAGCTCTAATTAACGAATGCATTTATGAATGCAGCCCTAATGCATATCAAAATAAAGCAGAAATTATACAGGTTGCAATTCTTGTCTCAAATCCAATGCAACTCTTCCGTAACCAAAGATATTAATTTAATTCTTTCTTCCCTCCTACTATAAGTTTTGCCGGGATCTGGGAAGCGTCCCCAATCTTCATCAAGAGGCTTGGCTTGGGACATAACTCCTTTTAATGAGTTTCTGGAGATTTCTCATAATGACGCTCTTGCTCACTTCACACAAGAACGCTTCTTCTGGACTCCTTTATGACATATACTGTAAGACAATGGCTTCATGGGTGGCCTTGTGTGATACCAATATCCAATACTAAAATTAATACAATTGTCCCATGAACCGTATGGTTCAGTATCTTTTGTATCTTTAAAGCATTTTATAGGGTGGATCATGGGAGACTGCTGGCAAAAATGAGTGCAATTCAACTAGACAAAAGAGTGACTGAATGGGTTGCTATATTTCTAGAAAAGAGATCTCAGAAAATTAGATTAGGCGTAGCTTTATCTGACCCTGTAATAATTAAGAAGGGAATTCCTCAAGGCAGTATTATTGGACCTTTATGTTTTCTTATGTATATATAAATGATATGAGTAAAAGAGTGGAATCAGAGGTAAGGCTTTTTATGGATGATGTTATTCTCTATAGAGTGATAAATAAGTTACAAGATTGTGAGCAACTGCAAAATGACCTCGATAATGTTGTGTGATGGACAGTAGGCAATGGTATGATGATAAACGGGGTTAAAAGTCAGGTTGTGAGTTTCACAAATAGGAAAGGTCCTCAGAGTTTTAATTACTGCATTGAAGGGGTGAAAGTTCCTTTTGGGGATCATTGTAAGTATCTGGGTTTTAATATGAGGAAAGATCTTCATTGGGGTAATCACATAAATGGGATTGTAAATAAAAGGTACAGATCTCTGCACATGGTTATGAGAGTATTTAGGGGTTGTAGTAAGGATGTAAAGGAGAGGGAACGTAAGTTTCTGGTAAGACTCGAACTTGAGTATGCTACCAGTGTATGGGACCCTCTCCAGTATTAATTGATTCAAGAACTGGAAAACATCCAAAGAAACGCACCTCAGTTTGTTCTGGGTAATTTCCGACAAAAGAGTAGCGTTACTAAAGAGCTGGGAGATAGGAGATGAGCTGCTGGACTGAGGGGTATGTATGAACATTAAAATAAGAATAATAGTTAACACCAACTTTCCAATACTTATCTTTCGTTATATTTAGGATATAAACATTACAACAGGTGTTGTAAGATGGGACATGTTTCACTTAACTGTCGGAAGCATCATCAGCCGAAATAAATCTTAGCCTAAAGTTAGGTCAGGGCCCCGAACCTAGTTTCCTTAAAATATATATGGCACCCTAAGAATCAACATTTACATTTAGAAAATCAAATAGGCTTAAAACTATTGTGAAAAAAAAAACCATAGAATGTTACAACATAGGAGTGGAATCATGGTTGAGAGAAGGGGTGGGTAATACAGAAGTTTTTCCAGAAGGGTATACAATCTATCGTAGAGACTGAGGAGATAAAAAGGGAGGGGGGTTGTTTATTCTGGTGAAGGAAACTTATTGTTCATATGAATGGTTTACCAATGAAAGGGATGAAATATTAGGGATAAAATTATTTTGTGATAATATGAAAGAGGTGGGAATTATAGGAATATATAGGCCTGGAAGAGAGGAAAGAGACATGGAAATATTTGAGAAAATAATAGATTATACCCATAAAACAATAATAATGATATGGTAATAATTGGGGGAGATCTAAACTTGCCTGAAGTTGAATGGAATGGAGCTGTAAGTGAAGCCCATGAACAGAAACTGGCAAATAAGTTAATTTGGGAGGGAGGATTTACACAAGTAGTACAAGAACTGACTCGTCTCAATAACTTGCTAGATGTATTCTTGGTTAAACCATGGGAAATTGTTGATAAAAGTGAGGTAATTGAAGGAATAGGTGACCATAAGGCTGTAATAATGGATGTAGGACTCGTACCAAAAATGCTTAATAAGAGGGTCACACAAGATAAGAAATTATACAGAAAAACTAAAGTTGATGAATTTGGGACTTACCTTAAATCACAATTCAGTTGTTGGATAAGTGAAGGGAGTAATGTGGATACACTTTGGGCTAAATTTAAAGGAATAATTTGGGAAAGGGAGAAGAGATTTGTACCTGTTAAGAAGGGTAAAATGACCTCAGACCCAGTTTATTATACAAGCGAAATAAGAAAATTAAAAAGAAAATGTAGAATAGTAAACAGGAAAATCAAAGAGGGTAGGGAGAGTAGAGAAACTAGAAAACAGCTAATGAGGGAACCGAATAAAGTGAAAAAGGAAGCAAAAGAGAAATATATGAATGGCATACTTCAAGAGGGTAATGACCACAAAGGGAAATGGAAAAAGGTGTATTCATATATTAGGAATCAAAAAGGAAAAAAGAAATCCAAATTCCTACAATGGTGGGAGAAGGGGGTGAACATTATTTAACAGATACTCAGAAAGCAAATCTATTTAGTAGGGAATTCAGAGATTGAGTAGAAGATTGTCAGGAGTTGGAAACAGTAACAGAAGATAGAGAGGGAAAAAAACACATAGGGAAACAAGAAGCTTCTCATTCACAAATGAAGATATTTTCAGAGAAATCCATCTGTTTCAACAAGGAAAAGCAGCAGGAAGTGATCAAATTACTGGGAAGGTATTAAAGACAATGGGGTGGTACATAGTGCCTTATTTAAAATTTCTCTTTGACTATGTCATAAATAATAGTGTAATACCAAAAGAATGGAAGGAATCTATAATAATACCAATTTATAAAGGAAAGGGTGATAAAAGGAAACCAGAGAACTACAGATCAATCAGCCTGACCAGTATAGTTTGTAAAATACTGGAGAGTTTAACACTATGAGCCGGGACATTTCAAGATGGCGTCCCTACCCTGTGTCGGCGTAATTTAGACTCTCAGAAAAAAAATCACAGTTCTGTCAGTTTTCGCATTATAAATTAACAAATTTATACACGTATTGTAGACAGAGTGGGCTATCCCACGAAATCAATTGAAAAATGCTTACCTTCAGCATTGGAAAGTAACTTAGGCTACAATATTGGTCCATTCTGTTATCCTTGTTCACGCACTTGAATTTCTAATTCACTAGAGAAGTTCGATAGTTTTTAGTCACTGAATAACAGAATTACACATTGTTATTTCCAATACTTAGCTTTGGTACGGTATCGCTCAAAACATTCTCCTATGCAAAGACCTAAGTCACAGTTATGACAATATATTGTTGTCATTTTCTTCACAGCACGACCGATGTTATGTTTGGACTTGTCGTAGCAAACCTTGTACGTACGCTGCACGTGTCCTTCCTTGTTCACGCCTACAGCAGGTATTCTTTCTGGAAAATGATCTCTATCTACTAGCCCTCCTGCAGTTGATGCTCGTGATTCTTTAGTAATTTCGGCCGCAACATTACTCACCAAATCATCCGCTAAACGTTCACATAATTTCGAAAGGGGAAGTTTTTGTGAAGAAACCTTATGGTACAGTATATAGGCATTCACAATGGCAAGATCAAACAGATGGAAGAATAATTTTTTCCACCACTTGGTCGATTTCCTTGTGAATGCATAATATGACAACAATTGGTCGGACTTATCAACACCAATATTGAATTTGTTATAGTCTACTGCTGATGGTTTGGATTTCTCGTGGCTCCCTTTTACTGCAGGTACTTCAATCATGTCATCATGTGCAGTGCTCAGCATATACACATCTCGAACATCTCACCACTTTATTGCTAGAAGGTGTTCTTTCTGCAATGACAATTTTTCACCCTTTTTCAGTTTTTTCGCAAACTCTGATTTTGGCATTCCTTTCCAGTCTGACACTCTCAGAGATGGTCATAATTATACAGTATAAATCGACTACTTGAGAGATGATTGCAGACTGTTGCCTCACTACACTTTCATTCTAAATCTGTGAAGTCATATAATCTATCATTAGAACACACGCACATAAATTTGAGCATATCTAACTGGAGCGCGCGAGGAGTACGTATGTCAGCAATTACGTAAGATCTAACTGAGCGCACGTGGCTATGAAACATCGCCCCCAAGTTGCACCACCAATCACAATTGATCGACAACACCACTTAACGATAGTAAAGGAAATCGACAACACGCCAAAGCAAAAACTAATTCGATAACGTGAATAGTTTTCGAGTGGCTGAATTTCAAAAATCATGGTAGTAGTATTACTAACAGCGGCACTCAGGCGCACGCCACGTGGTAGTAATATCACTACCGGCGGGCGCATAGTGTTAATAGCAAAGTACATCAGAGGGATATGTGATGATAAAAATTGGTTTACGAGGAGACAGTATGGATTTAGAAAGAAATTTTCTTGTGAAGCACAACTGGTGGGATTTCAGCAGGACATATCAGATCAGTTGGATTCAGGAGGCCAGTTAGATTGCATAGCCATAGATCTTTCCAAAGCCTTTGATAGAGTTTAACATGGAATATTATTAAAGAAATTGGAGGGAATAGGATTGGACGTAAGGGTTATACGTTGGATAAGAACATTTCTAAATTCAAGGGTTCAGAAAGTCAAAGTAGGAAATAATATATCTCAGGAAGAGAAAGTTTGGAAGGGAATCGCACAGGGTAGTATAATCGGTCCGTTACTTTTCTTAATATACAGAAATAATTTAGGGAAAAATATAACATCAAAAATAAGATTGTATGCAGATGATATAATTGTTTATAGGGAAATAAATAACGTTGAGGATTGTTCAGAATTACAAAGGGACCTTAAAAGTATCCAACAATGGGTTGAAGAAAATAATATGAAGGTTAATGGAGGCAAATCAACTGTTACAACATTTACAAACAGGAGCTTTAAAACTGAATTTGAATATACTTTGGATGAGGTAGTTATCCCAAAAGATGGCAAATGCAAATACTTAGATGTGAGATTTGAAAGTAATTTGCACTGGAAGGGTCATGTTGATGACATTGTTGGGAAAGCATACAGATCGTTATATGTCATAATGAGGCTACTTAAAGGATACAACAAAGAATTAAAAGTAAAAAGTTACTTAAGTATGGTTCGTCCATTATTGGAATATGCAAACAGTGTTTGGGATCCTCACCAAGAATATCTAATAAAAGAAATAGATAGTGTGCAGAGGAAAGCAGCAAGATTTGTAACAGGGGATTTCAGGAGAAAGAGTAGTGTATCAGAAATGTTAGAGGAAGTTGAGTGGGAAACTTTAAGTAAGAGGAGGGAGAAAACTACACTTATAGGGTTATGTAGAGCCTATACAGGAGAAAAATCATGGGGAGAAATCCGTGAGAGGCTTCAGTTGGAAAATAATTATATCGGCAGAACTGACCACAAGTATAAAATTAGAAGGAATTTTACTAGAAGTGATTGGGGTAAATTTTCATTCATTGGGAAGGGCGTGAAGGAGTGGAACAGTTTACCAGGGGTAGTGTTTGATCCTT
Source organism: Anabrus simplex (assembly GCF_040414725.1). Taxonomy (NCBI): domain Eukaryota; kingdom Metazoa; phylum Arthropoda; class Insecta; order Orthoptera; family Tettigoniidae; genus Anabrus; species Anabrus simplex. The sequence goes on from NC_090266.1 coordinate 210,570,236, forward strand.
TTCCAAAATCTGTACATATATTCAAGAAGAGAATAAACAGCAACAGGGAAAATAAATGAAATGTTAGAGGGCATTCGACCAGTGCAGGTTATTGTAAATAAAAAATGTGTGAGAAAAAAAAAATTAATTCCATCCCCTGGTCCATGGAGTTTGGACAGAAAAAGTAGGGGACTGCCTGTGGGGGTGAAGTACAGTGGGGACTTCGAGGGCCCTGGGACCGCTACGGTAGCTATGAAGGCCCTTCAGGAACTCTGAAAAGTGGTGGCAAAAGGGGGCTCTGGTTAAGACGCAACAGGTCGTTATGCTACTTAGGAACCAAAATGGGTATAAAAAAATTAGTAAATAAATGCAATGTAAATTTTAATCTTATACCAGTTGTATAGTATTATTTGAAGTAATTCCACATACTGTATATGAGTTGACTATGTTTGTAAGTATAGGAGATATTATAAGTAGAATTTTGTAAACAATGTAATTTTTTTAAAGGATGATCTGTTTGTTTAATAGAAATAAATTGTTAGCATAAATTGTATATTATTGTATTCTAGAAAAATTTTCTTCTTCTCTTGTTAATTTAAAATTTAGTGCTTGACAATAATGTATTTTAGTGTACCATTTGCCACCGAGGTAGACACCTCATTTGCAAATAAAGAGATTTTGATTTGATTTGATTTGATTTGATTTGATTTGATTTGATTTGATTTGATTTGATTTGATTTGATTTGATTTGATTTGATTTGATTTGATTTGATTTGGCTAAGAGGGGTATGTTCCGAGCTGTCAGCGGAGAAATGGCGTGGAATGACATTAGTAGACGAATAGGTTTGAATGGCGTTTATAAAAGTAGGAAAGTTCACAATATGAAGAGAAAGTTGGAATACAAGAGGACAAATTATGGCAAATATTCATTTATAGGAAGGGGAGTTAGGGATTGGAATAAGTTACCAAGGGAGATGTTCAATAAATTTCCAATGTCATTGAAATCATTTAAGAAAAGGCTAGGAAAACAACAGATAGGGAATCTGCCACGTGGGCAACTGCCCTAAATGCAGATCAGTATTGACTGATTGATTGATTGGTAACAACCAGTTTTCCGTTTATTCATCATCATTATTGATAAGCAATTAATTAAATGCACTTGGATTTTGATGGTGGAAGTCATGAAATTTAACTGAGTGGAAACAATGCGGGGATGGAGATCAAGGAACTAGTGGTGGGGCATATGCAGGTACTGTAGTGTATTTTAAACTGAAATCACTAAGCAGTTGAACATGCGTGCTATTTACTAAGTTCGAGAGTATTTTGAAACTGAGTCCATTGTGTTGATAAGTGCTAAAGTAAAGTTGTATTCTGTGTGTTTGATGTTCTGAGTTGTGTAAGTATATGATAGCATTCTGTACGTGGCTGTACTGTTTGAATACAGATTGATTTGCGACTTTTCTTAAGACGGCACCTCACAGTATAGGGTGATCCCAATCATGTGGAAAGTAATGAGGAAATGAATAATACATCTCAAGAGTCCCTATGAACATATCCCCTACGGATGATCTTTTATGAACTAAACAGGTTTTAGTTATTGGCTAGAATTGCAGGATAGTTTGTATTTAGGATTAAGTTTGGAGTCAGGCATGCTGTTACAGAAATTGCAGTACTTCATCTGCATGTGAAACAAGGTTGCTATTGAATACGTGCAATGCCTGGAGTGTTCAAACGTGTCATACATTCAGTGAGGTGGCGTGTTCCAGCGTGCAATCAGGAGCATGGTTTATGTTTTGAGCACTTCGTGTATTAGAATGCAGTATCCCTACTGGTACACCAACATTATAACTACTTGATGTTGGATGTGCTGGGTTAGGCATTACCAATACTTCCACTATAAAGTTGGAAAGTCTGTAACTCTTAAATGATCTACTGTAGAGCTCATGTTTGTAGGGGTATTTTGTGTTGTTTTCGGTGTACTATCACTCCCCCCCCCCCCCCCCCGATTACTTTGTATATGTTTGGGAACATTTTATATTCCTCAGAATTACATTTTCATCATACGCTACTATTCTCCCACAAAAGCAATAGAAGTAGTTCCCGTAGGGAACCTGAAGTATTTGTCGTGAATGAGTAAATTTATAATACCAATATAAATGGTCCACTATTGCACATTATAAATTTTTCAGCTAACTCATTCCTGGTTGCCAGCATTTCGCCCTGGTGTGCTAAGTTGGGCTCATCATTTGGTAAATACCACACCCACCAAGACGCATATCTATTGTATACCATGGAGGCCGCTGCGTAGGCTACTTGGAACCACCAGCAGTGACAATGCACTATGAGAGACGTTGACTCATTTCCAAAAATTGATGCTTGTGTGGCCATCAGATGATATAAATGTTAATTCCCATAGGAAACCGGAAATATTTGTCCCGAGTATCAAATACCCCTTAGTCGAGCAACTCATCTCCTTTCTCCCAAGTCTTCCCAGCCCAAACTTTGCAACATTTTTTTAACGCTACTCTTTTGTCGGATATCACCCAGAACAAATCGAGCTGGTTTTCTTTGGATATTTTTGAGTTCTTGAATCAAGTATTCCTGGTGAGGGTCCCTAGATTGGAGCCATATTTTGGTTGGGGTCTTACCAGAGATTTATATGCCCTTTCCTGCACATCCTTACCAAAACCCCTAAACACCCTCATAACCATGTGCAGAGATCTGTACCCTTTATACACAATCCCATTTATGTGATTACTCCAATGAAGATCTTTCTTTATTAACACCTAGTTACTTACAATGATTCTCAACCCATCAATGCAGTAATTAAAACTGAGAGGACTTTTCCTATTTGTGAAACTCTCAACCTGACTTATAACCCTATTTACATATATATATATTTTTTTTTTGCTAATTGCTTTGCATCGCACCGACACAGATTGGTCTTATGGCGATGACAACCCCGTTTATCATCATACCATTGTGTACTCTCCAACTCTCAACATTATTGAGGTCATTTTGGAGTTGTTCACAATCTTTATTTTTCTATACAGAGTGCAGATCCCTCCCTATCTCCTAGCCATCCATTAGGATCTAGAAATCTCACTCCCAGTTTCCCACATACCCACTCCATAGTCTCATTTAAATCCCCAATCACCTTCCAGTCAGTATCCCTCCTACGCAGTATTCCACTGATAACAATCTCTTCTTCCTTAAACTGCACCTGTGCTGCATTTACCAGATCCCACACATCCCCAACTATGTTGGTACTTATACCAGCTTGCTTTACGGTATGTTGTTGGTACAAATGTGAAACACTACCACCTTTTCCTTCCCCTCCTCCTTCTCTTCTACTGTCCTCAATATCTGCCTCAACCAAATTCCTGGATAACACTCTACCCTGGTTCTCTTTCCTCCACACACACTTTCCCCACATGTCTAAGAATGGAATCGCCCATGACCCTAGCCTCAACCCTGCCCATCTCATTTGATTTCTTCTCCTCTTGGTCAGCCCTATCATTCCTGACAGCTGCAGAAGCTACTTTCACCTCTCTTTTCTCTCTCCCGTGACCCTGTTCCACCTGTCTTTTCCTATCCTCTAATCCACATTTCCCTTTCCTATCTTTTCCCTTCCTGTTATTTCCACACTTCTCAGCAACAGTTCCCTGTTCCTCACCTTCCCTCTTTGTTCTACCTGCAGTGATTTGTACTGGTTTCTCACAGACACCTGTCCTCAATTCTGATACTAAATAGAGCCTTTAGCCTGCAGTCTCCTTCCTTTCAAAATATTAGACCACCTATCATTTACAATTCCCTGCTTCCTTTCCCATCCCTCTTTTACACCTACTGTATTCTGTACATTGTTTGAGGGAGGCCTACCTTCCTTTCTGTCTTCTGAGAGAATTCTAATTATCTCTTCATATTATCCAACTCCTCCATCATATTCTTTGATGCCTGGCCACACCCGCAGTTCCTACACTTGCACAACTTAACCATTTTTGACGGAAAAATGAAAAGAAAAGGAACATAAAATAACTTGTTTTGTGTAAAATAAAATGATAGGAAAGAAATATTGTCTAGGATAGCATACAAGGTTCACAGGACAATAAAGTAATTAATATACTGCTACACTATAATACTACTTAGTCGTACCATATTTTTATCCTACAGCACCCTAACAGGATAAAAATTGCCATTAATTACTGAATACCAAAAGGAATATACAAGAATTACACAATTCTGTGCTGCAGTTAGGCCTACCCTAATTACTACAACAGAATTCTAGTAAGAGAGTTTCTACAGACACTTCTACTATACTACAAAAATATTTTACGATAATAGAATAAGCACGCTAATTTCTAATGAGATACTACAATACACTACAATAATTTTAAAGTACGTTCAGACATATCCTAAATACAATATGTTGTTACTAAGCACAAACAGAAATTAAAATTGCAAGTTTGAAATTGGATAGAACTACTCAAAGATTACCAACGAAGCTAAATACGTAGGCAGCTTATTATTAGTACTGTTTTATCCTACTATGCTCTAAGTGATACACACAGATACATATCAGGTTCTACGAGCCATATAACACACTGAGCCTTCTGTTGTGGCATCGCCATTGCATTGCACTGTACGGACAGACCGCTGGTCAGTCATTCATTGTCAACGCTCCGCAGCGCTTATGGCATGCATGAAACATTTTGAGATACGGATATAGGTATTATGATTGTTAATTGTTATGATCTAATCTGAGTTAAGTAATGCACTTGCTCGCTGTGTTCATCCCTTCTGCGGCAACCATCACCCCAAACATGCTGACCAGGGTGTGGGAAGAGGTTGATTGCAGTTTGGGTGCGTGCTGTGCCACAAATGTGATACATATTGAACTGCACAAAATGTAAAGGAAAATTGACAATATTACCTTTCAAACTATGTATAACACATTATCCTTCATTTTTTATTTCATTAATCTTTTGCACTCCTATGTCAAGTGGGGCTTGACATTAACGACTCAGGCCGGTTCGACATACATATCTGCCCCGCGGGACTCTACTTGTTCAGCCGGTTTGATGTACCACAAATGGCCAGTGCAGGTGGAAATTAGAGTGCCTGTTACTCATATAACACTGCTGCTTGACGGGAGTTTGTTTTCACCTTATGAATCGAGAAGTTATGTACTTTCATGCCATCTCTGTTTCATAATTAGAATTAGTACGAAATTGATCGATGTCTGTTACTTTTAAATCATACCAATAAGGAATAGAACATACGACATGCTCTATTCATTTTCAAGATATTTACTTTACAAGGTATCACATCATTTCCTGACATCTCAAGAATATTTTTTGAACTATATCTAACTTGAAAATTCTTGCCATTTATGGGGAGAAGCACCGAAAGCAAATACTGCTCAGATTTTTTTTGCTTCGCTGGCTAGCGGCCACTCAGTTGTAGAGGAATGGCTGGGCCATCTCATTCTCCTACGGGCGCGGAGATTATTGGTTTGATAGATAACAGTAGTGGAAGTGATGTGTCAGGAAGCAATATTTTCGGTAGTGATACGGACAGTGACTATGCGTAGTAAGAGGTTGCTGGAGAAGTGGCAGACAGCGCAGAGGAAGAAGAAATAGCTTCAGCAGTAATAACTTTGTCCGCTGCTCAGTGGTTGTGGCGAGAGAAAGATGTCGTCATGAGCACATAAAAGATCCCGTTCACGGGTGTGCCAGGTACAAGAAAGCATTTTGCGTCTATTATAGACCTTTTCTGCTATTTTTCGATGATGAAATGATTGACATAGTTGTTTGAAAAAGAAATAGGTTACGGATAGAGTGTATACTCGGCACGACCTTGGCGCCCTTGAAACCAAGGTCGCACGCCCGGAAGTGGAAGCCAATGACAGGTGCAACCTTACCAATTAGTAAACCAAACATTCAAAAGAAAAGCACAGACATCAAGAAGAAAACAAGCACAATACTTACCGAAAGGCAGTAGCATAAAATATGAAGCGTGGAAGGCAAAGCGAGAATTAAAAAGGCCAGGATCTTACATAACTTTGACAGGTTGCCAGGTAAATACTGCTAGCTACTAAATGACACACCAGATAAATTTGAAATGAAGAAAATTTACTAAGCAAATGTAATTTGAAAATGGTATAAAATAAGAACAATAAAAAAATATATAATTCTTTTTCTGAAATTTAAAAATGCAATCAAGCTAGACGAGGAAAACAGTATTTTAAAATAAAGTAGAAATTAAGGAAAAATGAAGCTCACATAAACATAGGCTTCCGCCGAAATTAAGGTTTGAAAATTCATTAATAACTCATTACCTTACATATAGAAACATTAAAATTGGTTGCAACCGATATGCGGGCCCGCGATATTAAAACACTTTAAAACTGAAATTTGCTACACTACAAAATTCTAAGTTACAAGACGCACACAAGGACACACGAAAAAGAAGAAAATTTAGTGGCTCCAACCGCGAATAAACATTACACTAAAGAAACAAGCTAGATGAAAACACAATAAAATAATAGTGCACAGCAACCCCAACAAAATGAAGTATATAAAGGAAATTTACAATTAACAGTGCACTCATAAAAATAATAAAGGACACCGAAAACCAAACAGAAGCTACCCGTTACCGACGCGAAGCCAAGATCCCATAATAATCATCAAAGCCACCCAAAATATTAACGTATCATCAGATAAGATAAGAAGGGGTGACATGACGTAATAAAGACAAAAGCAAGGAACCCAAACAAAGGGAGAAAAGATAATAAGACAACGAAAGAAAAGTCCCATTATTAAACTTAATTTCGACCAGCAAATTTCAATTTTAAGATTTTAAGTTATTAAAATAATAATAATAATAATTATCATTTATCCAAGAGGTGATAGTGCCAGTTTACATTAGCCTTACTTAATTAAATCACCAGCGATTTACATACTTTAGAACAGAGGGGGCCGTGGAATGCGCTACGATGCGAATATGAGGTGTCATTAATTGAGGCCCGTAACAATGCGATAATCATTACGTACAGATAACCAGCCACGAAGGCAATAGGACAAAATTAGACAGCAATATCAACCAAACAGGACAACACTAAGGGAGAAAACACGCACCGAAATGAATTACCAAAAAAATAAAAGTAATAATAATAATAATAATAATCACCATCATAATGAATATCAAGAAACACAGTTGGCAAAAATGCACCCCGACAAAAACGTAAGATAAAATCACTTACACAAAATATCACCTCATAGATGCATAACTAGCGATCCTCGAGCTCCCTACATTACATTAAATTTTCTTTTTCAAATGCATTCACTTCAAATATATATCAGATTTTGCTTACAAGGTTAACCAATACCAAAATAGTCGTTTATAATGTTGCTCATGTCCAAGATGAAATTACTCACACTAGTGCCTGAACGACTGGGATCCCTTCAATAAATTATAATTTTCAGTACTTACTTGGAGTAACGATATCCAAACTTACAAAACACTTGAAACTTTAAATTCCGATAACGGATAACTCACTGCACCAAGTTTACATGTTACATTAAGAACAAAAAAAGGGTTGGAGCACACTGGATAACTTTGAAGGAATAATAGGGCCTAGCCCTCACATTATGTTTAACCGCCGGAGTCAAGCTCCATTATAATAGCTTTCCCTTCTCGCCAAACCGTCTGCTTGGGAGCTCCATACAACACAGCCATCTTGGAGAGTAACGGCAAGCTGACTCCTGCCGACTACTGAGCTCACACCGAGCTAGCCGAGAGGCAGTCCCATAATTCAATGCGTGCACCGCGAAAATGCGCAGAAGTTACAAATGATAATTCGGCGCACTACAGAGTTCAGTCAAATGCCTGACAATAATGGATAGATAACTTGAATTAAATTGGTCTGGTAACTTCCACAGTTAGGAAACAGTTCCAACAATGACCGATAATACAGATAACGGCTGGATACACAAGTCGACATGACAGATGAATAAATAAATACTCTTCGATGCTTTGATGTAATAATTCAGTTATGTCCAGTAAATATTAGTTCCCATTTTCACATTACAGTCCTCCCCTCCCGAAGCCAAAACACAGGGGAGACGCAAGTCCAAAACAATGGATAGCATGCCACAGGTATAATTTCAATGTCCAAACAAATCTTCATACGTTGGATACAGGAAGAGAGACACCAAATTTTTTTTCCAGGTTCAAATAACAAGGAATGGTCTTACTTGGTTGCAGGAATGTTGATCTTCACACAATACTAGCAGACAAACATGCTGAGTGTGAACAGAATGGGATGCAACGGGGCCAGCGTCTCATCACGCACCACACAAGTTGACAGTACATTATTCAGCACATTGATCACACCAGTACCGAGCGCAGTAGGGAACCACAGATATAACACACATTAGATCTCCGATCAGCAGATGCATGGGTGCTCGCGCGCGCAAATAACTGGAACACCACACACAGGAGCAGAAAGAGAGGGTCCAAGTGTACATAGCAGACCATAATAAACGGAAATGATTCAACCACAAATGTTAGGGACCACAAAATCTTTCCAACTAGGTTTCCAGGACACCTTAGCAATATTTCATTATGCTTCGAGGAGTTACACAAGTTCCACATGTCCAAATTTACCAGCGATAATAGTTCAAATTTTGCACCCGAGTTAAACACATAAGTAACACCGTTAACGTCATTATACCAGGCCACATAGTTTGCATCGGCATTTGAAGAATTACCAAAATAATTTAGTTATTTTACATCTTTTGTTGGCTAGTAAGCAAACATACACAAATTTTTGAATTACCAATTCATGAGTTATAGTATTACCCATCCAACCTTTGAATAAGATTTACATATTAAGAAAAGGGAGAAAATAACTGAAATATCCCAAGACTTTAATATACTAGTATCGAGACTAATCACAAGAGATCAGAAAAATAATTTTGAATATTTAAGATGGCTCATGGAATCCAGTGGCAAGTTACAGTGGTTTTAGTCCCAGCAAGTTAAGTAAAATTCAATAGACTCAACAATTTGATAGGTCGAAGACCATTATAGATTATACATTCATTTACATGAAATACTAGCATACTTCCACACATTACATAATTCCACAGGACAGTACAGATACCAGAAAGATCGTTAAGACCAAGGACAGGAAAGATAAATGACCAGGGTGTACAGGGAGGTAACAGAGCAAAAAGATATTACTAAATGGAGGCAGCAGAGCACATACTGACAAACCATGTACAGAAAACAGGTAGCCCAGAACATGAAGATTAGGAAAATAGGAGACGCAGAGGCAGAAACTTTCACAATAAACACAACCATCCGCGACCATAACGTAGCGATCACATGGATAATCGACCAAGAATAAGAAGCAACGATGGCAATAACTGGAGACTTCGCATGCATAATAACAGATGGTGGGGTGTACACAATGTGTGTCCGCAAGAGATCACCATGCAACCATTACCGAGGCCAACAACCACATGACAGCCAACAATTACAGTCAGGACGATAGAGTACAACTGAGAAAAACATGGAAAAGATATTACGTCCACCAGAACCAGCTCAACGCAGCATAACAAGGGCCAAAATTCAGGGAAAGTTACCTCTCCATATAAATAATCTTTGAATATACTGAGCACAGGTGTATTATCACAACCACCAAGTGTTCAGAAGAACCTCTGGATAACCCAGGACTAATAATATGGTGGCAAAACAACAGTCCACCCTGTGTGATTAGGCCAATCACCACAGACACCCTACCAGCCAGTCGGAATACACGGGATATAATAAAATATAAACGATGAAGAAGTGATAGGTTACACGATGACAAGGCGCCTAAGTTAATGGAGAAGAACCTTCAGTCAATCAGTTGGGTCCCATACCACCAACGACGGACAAGGAATTTTAGCGACAGTGCCGGATTTACACCAAATGATCCCATACTCATTGGAATAGAACCCAGAACAGTCAGATGACAACCAGGCAACGATATAGTGTTGCGAAAACATGCAGGGTAGAGCCAGAAGCGACAGAGTTACAAGGGGTTACCTTACTAAACCAGATGAGGAACTACGGAAGGCACGAACAAAGGAATACCTTATGTAAATAAGATAAAACGGAAGACGTTACACAGTGACAAGCACCAGATGCAAGGAAAATTTCTCGTACACAAATTTTTCACAATAACAGCAGATCACATACAGCATCTGATCCACGGATACAAATCAAAAGAGACATAAGCGCTCATACCACTAGACATCAAATGAAGACATGATCAGGACAGTGTACATTCACAAAATGACAAGATTTACCAATTACACTCCCATAACCCACAGAAAATGAACAGGAAGGAAGATTTAACACAGAAGGTTAATTTTAGGACAGATTCCACAATAATTAGATAAGGAACAGCACCAGTAACAACACAACAATTGCGCAACTCACAACCAAAATCCCAACATGAAGACACAGTAAAAACGAAGGGTCGTTTAAGCGATAAGCCAGCAGTACTCCACACCAGAACTCAGAAATGAACCCACACAACTGCCATGAAGTACCAGTAACAACACATGGGTAAAGCGACAAGAGATAAGGATGACCAAGAATCAACACATGCAGCAACCAACTAGGACTAGCAATGAAAAATCAGGAAGAATGAAAATTCACTCAAGCACATGGCCAAAACTGATATCATTAACCAGCACCAGAAGATCACACACATGCGTGACACTAGTCACACATAATGAGCAGCAGAGAATGAAACCCAAAGCAAGAATTTAGTACACAGACACCTGACAGAAAATATGCAAGGGGAAGAAGCTAATACACAATGACTACAATTAACCAGGTCAAATAAACCACAGATTCACAAAGAAATTAAGACCACACCTCATTACAACAAGACCACATGAGTGAAGTACATGCACACAGCAGAAGAAGGTGAATAAAAGGTGATGAGTAGTTCCAAAAGGACTAAGACATGAATAACATCAGGTACCGAAATTAATCACTCCACAACAGAACTGACAGAGCTACCTGACATGGACACATCAAATTAAAAGATAATACCATCTCAGATGAACCATACAGACGTAGCCTATCACCGTTCAATCAGGACACTCATTTCAGAGCACATGACAACAAGAAGACTGCCCAAGGTTACACAAATAGCATTAAACACAACAAATTCAAGTGATATTCCCACCAATACACCATAATCACATGACATAATTATCCAAGAGTTCAATACAGACCTACAACAACACCATATCAAGAACGGGAACATGCACAAGACCACACAAGGTAAAATAGGAAGAAATCCCACAGCACATGACCCAGATATGAACCAATATAGGCCTACATAAGCAAGAATCACCAACACATGAGAACTCACCACATTAAATAAACTCAGAATAATAACACATGACACATAGTAACCTGGACAAGGCAGAACAGTAAAAATAAAAGTGGAAGGAGAGAGTCACCATGGGTCAAGATTGTAAATCAATTTTACATGTTCAGGCCAAACAGCGAGGTGGGTACACAGTCACTGCAAGAGAAAATTTTATTACAATACAATTTCATATCACACACTCTGTACCATGGATGAAACTGGAATAAAAACATCACTTAGAATTTAAATCAGGGTCACAACAGCCGTTCCAAAACCCAACACAAATTAATCCAAGTAAATCCCACCAAGGACAGGCACAGCAATTCCAGCAAGACCTATAGTATACCAAGAAGCTGCAGATAACAAGGCCAAAGAACATCACATCATCAAGGTAAAATGTGGAAGAAACTTTCAATTATTTAAATCAGAAAGCAGATTAAGTGAATATTTCAAATTAATTATTAATAAAGGTGAGAATGGTCTTCAACTTACCCCTACATGGCAGGTATAGAATAAGCAGACCCAAAAACACAACAGGATTCCATGACCACGGAACATGGTAAACAAAACAAGCAGCCAGTGCATAGATACAGAGCCACGTCATACTCCAAGGCCAAGAAGGCAGCGACAAGCAAGTCTCGATCAAACATGAAACACATATTAAGCACAATTACTTGGATCCATTTCAGTCTTACAATTTTTAAGTTTAAAAGGTTGGTTTCCTTTGGCAGCCAGCAACACTGACCCGGGCAACTTATCAAGTTGTTAGAATAACAATAACAATAGCAACCACAGCGAATTGCTACCACTCACTACTGCAACCTTACCAATTAGTAAACCAAACATTCAAAAGAAAAGCACAAACATCAAGAAAAAAACAAGCACAATACTTACCGAAAGGCAGTAGCATAAAATATGAAGCGTGGAAGGCAAAGCGAGAATTAAAAAGGCCAGGATCTTACATAACTTTGACAGGTTGCCAGGTAAATACTGCTAGCTACTAAATGACACACCAGATAAATTTGAAATGAAGAAAATTTACTAAGCAAATGTAATTTGAAAATGGTATAAAATAAGAACAATAAAAAAATATATAATTCTTTTTCTGAAATTTAAAAATGCAATCAAGCTAGACGAGGAAAACAGTATTTTAAAATAAAGTAGAAATTAAGGAAAAATGAAGCTCACATAAACATAGGCTTCCGCCGAAATTAAGGTTTGAAAATTCATTAATAACTCATTACCTTACATATAGAAACATTAAAATTGGTTGCAACCGATATGCGGGCCCGCGATATTAAAACACTTTAAAACTGAAATTTGCTACACTACAAAATTCTAAGTTACAAGACGCACACAAGGACACACGAAAAAGAAGAAAATTTAGTGGCTCCAACCGCGAATAAACATTACACTAAAGAAACAAGCTAGATGAAAACACAATAAAATAATAGTGCACAGCAACCCCAACAAAATGAAGTATATAAAGGAAATTTACAATTAACAGTGCACTCATAAAAATAATAAAGGACACCGAAAACCAAACAGAAGCTACCCGTTACCGACGCGAAGCCAAGATCCCATAATAATCATCAAAGCCACCCAAAATATTAACGTATCATCAGATAAGATAAGAAGGGGTGACATGACGTAATAAAGACAAAAGCAAGGAACCCAAACAAAGGGAGAAAAGATAATAAGACAACGAAAGAAAAGTCCCATTATTAAACTTAATTTCGACCAGCAAATTTCAATTTTAAGATTTTAAGTTATTAAAATAATAATAATAATAATTATCATTTATCCAAGAGGTGATAGTGCCAGTTTACATTAGCCTTACTTAATTAAATCACCAGCGATTTACATACTTTAGAACAGAGGGGGCCGTGGAATGCGCTACGATGCGAATATGAGGTGTCATTAATTGAGGCCCGTAACAATGCGATAATCATTACGTACAGATAACCAGCCACGAAGGCAATAGGACAAAATTAGACAGCAATATCAACCAAACAGGACAACACTAAGGGAGAAAACACGCACCGAAATGAATTACCAAAAAAATAAAAGTAATAATAATAATAATAATAATCGCCATCATAATGAATATCAAGAAACACAGTTGGCAAAAATGCACCCCGACAAAAACGTAAGATAAAATCACTTACACAAAATATCACCTCATAGATGCATAACTAGCGATCCTCGAGCTCCCTACATTACATTAAATTTTCTTTTTCAAATGCATTCACTTCAAATATATATCAGATTTTGCTTACAAGGTTAACCAATACCAAAATAGTCGTTTATAATGTTGCTCATGTCCAAGATGAAATTACTCACACTAGTGCCTGAACGACTGGGATCCCTTCAATAAATTATAATTTTCAGTACTTACTTGGAGTAACGATATCCAAACTTACAAAACACTTGAAACTTTAAATTCCGATAACGGATAACTCACTGCACCAAGTTTACATGTTACATTAAGAACAAAAAAAGGGTTGGAGCACACTGGTTTAACTTTGAAGGAATAATAGGGCCTAGCCCTCACATTATGTTTAACCGCCGGAGTCAAGCTCCATTATAATAGCTTTCCCTTCTCGCCAAACCGTCTGCTTGGGAGCTCCATACAACACAGCCATCTTGGAGAGTAACGGCAAGCTGACTCCTGCCGACTACTGAGCTCACACCGAGCTAGCCGAGAGGCAGTCCCATAATTCAATGCGTGCACCGCGAAAATGCGCAGAAGTTACAAATGATAATTCGGCGCACTACAGAGTTCAGTCAAATGCCTGACAATAATGGATAGATAACTTGAATTAAATTGGTCTGGTAACTTCCACAGTTAGGAAACAGTTCCAACAATGACCGATAATACAGATAACGGCTGGATACACAAGTCGACATGACAGATGAATAAATAAATACTCTTCGATGCTTTGATGTAATAATTCAGTTATGTCCAGTAAATATTAGTTCCCATTTTCACATTACACAGGGGAGAAAATTTATTTGTTCTTGGTGCTTGTAATGTTCATGGGGACTGAAACCCACTCTGAAGATGGATTTTTAAAAACACCTACATTCCCTCAAACAATGGCAAGCGGCAGGTTTGAACTAATCTTGCGATTTTTACATTTTGTTGATAATTCTACATGGAATATATACACGGGATGTAAAAAGCTTTTCAAGATTCAGCCTTTCCTGGAAATTATTAACGGAAATTATCGGACGGCCTACATCCTTACCGAAAATATTTCTGTGCACAAGTCCCTTACACTCTGGAAAATGGTCATGTGGTTAGAGGCGCGTGGCTGTGAGCTATCAGCCGGGTGATAGTGGTTTCGAATCCCACTCTCCGCAGCCCTGAAGATGGTTTTCCGTGGTTTCTTATTTTCACACCAGTCAAATACTGGGGCTGTACCTTAATTAAGGCCACGGCTGCTTCCTTCCTACTCCTAGGCCTGCCCTATCCCATCATCGCCATAAGACCTGTCTGTGTCGGTGCGACGTAAAGCCACTAGAAAAAAAAAACCCACTCTGGAAAGGCAGACTTGGAATAAAGATTTATATTCCCTTATATATTTTTGTAAATACTGAGTGTGATTATGGACAACCCAGAACAGAAGCCATCACATATATTGCTCAGAAACATTGGACTTGATCTCGGTAAGTAGTCCTGAAATTTTCATTATGTTATATTTTGTAGATTTAACATTATGAATTCTTTAACTTGATAGTGTTTAAACCTCTGCTGAGCTTCAATTTAAATACCACCTGAGAAGTGAGAAGCTCTGGATTAAATTGCTAGCTTGAGGGGTTAAAATATTCGACTTGCGCTCCGATGTCGAGTCCCTTTCCTATGGCGACTGTGCTGTGTTCTAGTATCGTAGAGCTATCTAATGGTCTCTGAGAGAACATCATTCTCTATTTACTATAGTTTGCGCAAATTGTTATGACTTTGTAACATCTTTAATTCTCGAATATTTATGACAGTTCAGTTAGTGGACAGTACTGATCCTTTCAATATCTGGAAACAATTCAACCTCAGTTATGCCAGAAAGAAGCGAAACTGTGTTGAACCATTAGAGAAACCTAATTTAATTATTGGCTACTCGTCAAAGATGGAAGGTGTTGATCGCTCGGACCACTACACATCAAGCAATGCTTTTGTAATGAAAAGCTTGAAATGTTGACTGAAATTATACTTCTGGCTAATGTAAGTGGCAATAGTTGACAGCTCTTTGCTTTTTAATGATTACTGCACCACGAATCGCATGGACATACCATCACACAAAACTTTGCGGAAACTGGTGATCAGTGGGTTGGTTGGCGATGTACGCAACGATGTTCAAAAGTGAGGAAGACCATCTAATTCTAACATGTTGAAGAACGTTTGAATGGTAAACTGCACATCATCAACAACCTACCTAGAAAACAGCATAAAGACTGCTCTCTGTTCAAACAGAAGCAAGTAAGGTGGTAGAAAGGAAACTGTTTACTCCTACAAAATGTGTTTGAGAAAATCCAGTTTTCACCCAGAAAAGTGTTTTGAAAAGTATTACACAATGAAAAACTACAGGGATTAATGTATTTTGTGTTCTATATTTTGTGTTAGATAGTTTTGTAGTGTTCACTTCCTGCAGCTGTTCATAGTGCAGACATTAATTTGGAGTGAAGCGGGAAGCATGCGCTAAGGGTAATGGAATTCAAAAGGTTAAGTATTTAACTTCAAAACTCCAGAGTTCTTTTATGATTACCCTGTATTTGCTAGATTAAAGTGTTTTTAGATAAATTTAAACGTTTCCTTCTCCATGTCATCTCTTATATTTGTTAGCTTCAGTGATTTTGGAGAAATATTTACTTTTTCTTTGGTGTGAACTTCTATCATTACGGTAGTTAGTAAGTAATTCAATCCTCCGTGTCATACTAATGTGCTAATTTTCAATTTTCAATTTTGATTCGGCCAACATGGTACTCATAAACAAAAAACAAACAACTTTCAGTTATAAATGAAATCATTGATGTGCTCCAACAAAACAACACAAATGACAAGAATGCATTTTTCATCAATGGTCCGGGATGCACTAGAAAAACATTTAGGATAATTAATACTAAATGCTTCAATTTAGGGCTTTATGTTAAATCAGTAACATGAACCGGAATAGCTGCTGTTTTGCTGTCCAGCGATTGAACATTGCACATTACATTCAGAATCCCTCTAAATTTAATGAGAGTTTGGTGTCTGGATTAAAATTAAATTCCAAAGCAGCTGACGATATTTGATTAGGATGGCTCAATATGGGATAAAGCCCCAATGAGGAATAGTCATTCATTAATGTTTGTGAATCATCTTCTAGAGTATATCATAGGTAACAACATTCCATTCCTACTGGTGGGAAAATTATTGTTCTGGGGGGAGATTTCATAAAGGTTTTGCCTCTTTTGCCACATGCTTATCACCAAACAATTATTTATAATTGTATTAAATACTCTTCTCTTGGACCATTTTAACTACTTGGTGGAATACTAACACTGAATGGAAATTTGTAACATCCATAATATATAAATAACAACATTGAGCGCCACTTGCAAAATACCATATTTACTTGCATATTAGACCACTTTTTTCCCACTTTTACAGCCAAAAATAGTAAAGGGGGTCCAATATATGATAACCTCAAATTTTGTGCAGCGAATACATGACTTCTAGGCTATAAAGAGCTATAAATTGTACAAGAAAACATTCTACACTATTCTTTAAAAACTTATGAATTTATTTGAGTTATACTGGTTATTTTTGTAGGAAGGCAGTATTTCTAAATGTAAAATGAGAATAAATGGTGAACATGACTTTTAGGCCTACATATAAGGTAAATATAGTCCATTTTGTTACCGGTACTCATATCACGTAATTCGTTACATCTCATTAATTCCCGTGATGAGGTTGATGTCAGGAAGGGCATATGGTTGTAAAAACTCACTACGAGGAATCATCTCACGTCATACTTGACCCAGTAGAGGAAAGGGATAAGGGTATTGTATTATCATATTATGCAATATTGATCCAAAAGAACTTAATGGCCAGTCATTTGTCTCTGTCATTTGAGCAATAGGCCTACCACACAGTAAACCTGATCACTGCTTTCATTTGAATTCTTGTCTTGAGTCACCTACTTCCCTGCTACTGGCATGTTATCATTCAAAGTGACATCATCTTCACTGCCATCTCGTCAGCCATATACTGCAGCACTGCAATCAAGAGAGTACGTGGTCCCGTCTTTTGAATCTTTTAAAAATAGTTTCGTTCCCAACTATAGAGTCCAAACAGTGTGAATCTATTCCCAAATGGTTTCTGGAGATGGTCTCTGATATTCCCAATTGGTGTATGTGTAGCAGAAGCCACTCCTTCCTAATAAAGCCGTGCTGTAGAAAGCGCGCCAAACCTCCCGCTGATAACTAGCGTATGTTACGAGTTGTACTTCCGAAAGTAATACATAGTGATTGGAAGCATTCTTTTGATAACTGCGGCTGTTGAAAGCCAGACCCTTATTTTGAAGTATATCTCATGCTTCTTCTCTTCATTTATCACATCAGGATTTGCCTAACCAGCTGTAAACGAGATAAGGGAGACTGCATTGTTTAGGATATTGCCTGGATAGTGCCAAAAGTTCCACAATGGAAAGAATAAACATAAATAACAGGAACATTTGCTGCATTTATGGATATCTACAGGTGTGGCAGTAATGCGTTTTATTATCATGATGTTTAATTTTGTACATTCGTTGTCTCCATTTTTTATTAATGCAACCCTAGTATGTTTTGTTTGGCATCTATGAAAATCATCTTAATTACGTAGGGGCTTAATGTTGTTATTATTATTATTATTATTATTATTATTATTATTATTATTATTATTATTATTATTATTATTATTACTATTATTTGTTAGTTACGTTGGCGAGTAAAACAATCATTATAATTGGATAGATTTCATCATGTTTTGAACTTCTTTCGAGAAAATACCTATATCGGCCCGAGTTATGAGATGTTAAACGATCACTTTCTTAATGATCTCGCCTGCTATATAGCAGCAACAACCATGAATATTTCTCAAATAAAGTTAACTCGCTTCCTCATCCCGAGGTGGTGCAGCTCTTTTTAGACACACCCCCAGTGGAGGGGAGTTACATGTACCGTTTTTACCGCATATGAACCTTCCTGCCATTCGTAAATCTCTGGCAGTACGGTACATGGAATCGAACTGAAATTCCCGAGAACGGCAGCTAATTGTGCTAACCATTACACTGGTAGATATTAACTACGAAACACAGACGTATAGCATGACTGATGCATGCTTGCAATGCACGGGTTGGACACGAAGCTATTCACCTATTTGTGCGACGTCATCAGAGCTTCAGTAGGCCTACGTTACGGAGGCAGACATTTCTTAACTATGAAACACAGATGTACCGCAGGATTTCGATGCATGTTTTCATTGCGTAGGTTGTATGATGAAACTGTTCACAAATTTGTGCGATGTCATCAGAGCTGCAATAAGACTTGTGCCCGCTCCGAAGCGGAATCGTTGTTCTTCTCTCTGACAAATTACGTTGGGGGGGTCTTGTGTACAAGATTTATTTTTTCATTTTCTTCGTCTTGAAAGCATGAAAGGACTCATTCTCCCAAGGCAACAGTCATCAGGCTGATGAAGTTCCAAACTTGCTTCATTACCTTACCTTGTACTATTTCACTCTGAAAATAAATTTGGGTAGCATGCCAGATGTTTTCTTACTCCACCAATAAAAGATTTATCACAAGTTTCACTACATGAATTTACTCCCAAAACAAAAATGAAACAAAACAAAACAAACACCAACAATTATCATCACGTCATGAAACCAACTTGTTTTGCTGCTTACAACCATAAACATCCACAAACATCCACAATTTATGAAGAAAAACTATACATCGTTCTGAAGGCCATGCTTCAAATTAATGGTATCCTTTGGATAAGATGACTGTCCATTCTTAACCTTATATACATTAGCACAATAGCATCATCACCGTGGAATCTATTTATCCTGGGTTATAACTATATGTTAAAACAAACCCTGTGACCTCACTATACTCTGTTAATTGAACAACTTCACCATGTAATGAAAACTTCTGTGGACTAGATGCAAGACAAATGTCATGTAAAATCAATCAAAGAATGACCAAGCGCTGAACACTTGGCCTACAATTTCTTCTAGCAATAATCATTTCTGTGCACAACAGCACATTATCTCCATATTACACCTATAAAACACTGCCCACAGTGTGCATTTCCTTGGAGAGGGATAATCTAGATTCTGACATACAAAAAACACCATGTAGCATCTTCCACTGACTGCTTACTGGGAACTTGTAATTACCGAGTAATGCACTCATCGTGACTCCATAATGGTACAGTAAAGCAACCGTAAAGAACTCGTACAGCAAAGACTTCGTGATGGTAATTGTCTTCAACAGCAACCGCAGTGGTCATGACCAGTAATAGTAAAAAACTTGTCACACACATGCACACACATATATAGGCTTGCTCCACATGGCTGTCATGTCAGCAAAAGTCCACTGGAAACAACGCTACCACTGACACATCATCAAGCTTCACTCGCTCAACGCAAGCTTCTTCGAACTCGGAGCTTTCGGATTGGCTACCAAGCTACCGATCTGCAAATAGCGATCTTGCATTTTAATCCACATTGATGAACTACTGTCTTCATTATACACTTCCCGGCCCTCCCCCTGATTTCTAAACCTCTTGTTGAAACACATTCAACCGACTTCAACAGTCTTTCCCAATGTAGTCACTGTTTCAAAGTTGCACAATCTTCCCTGCTAGGCCAAGTGCACAGACTCTTACCCAAACAGAAATTTATACAAAATATAATGATGCACTCATGCAATATTCCCTAACTACAAATCCTTCTTACAATATTATGTTCTCACATCTTAATTTAACAAATTCACATAATATTCATTACTTTATATTACAAAATTATTTTACAAAAATATCCTAACCTAAAGTCTGGAGATCATCATTTACATATATTTCCTAGTCTAAAATCGTGTACTGTTGCACCCTTTTTTCAAAATATGCTGCTTACATAAAAATATGTGGGCAAAACTTCAAAAAATAAAATAAAATGGAATTTGCTGATTTGTTGCAAGAAAGCGGTAATAGCGACTACCCTTCTGTATATGGTTATGGATCAAATGTTATAGTTAGTCTCAGTTTTTGGCTCCTTTATTTGCCTTCTTTATACCAGAATTGCTGTGAGCAATCTTAAAATAAATCAGAAAACTTGCCAACATCACTCTGAGTGACTTGTTGGCTTTTGAATTGTAGCAGGCCTTTTGGACTGAAAATTCTGCTGTCATACTGATGTAACCATTGACAAGTGTTCAAGCAGCCATGTGCTGGAGACTTTCTTTTGTTTCTGATATATCATGAATGTACACTGCTATTTATTCAGTGAATTGTTTTCACATTCTGCAATTGTCAGATGGACAATATTTTATTTGCACACTTGTTTTTTCATGTATCAATGTTTATCACACTCAGCAAAAATTTTATAATGTTTTCAAGCGGTCACCGTATGTTTCATGGCCATATAAACATGGTTTAATATTTTATTTAATTTACTGAAGATGGCCCAAACATAGGGCTGTAACACATATAGATTATAAGTAAATATATTGTATTGAATAGTAGGATATATTAGAATTAATAAATCTCACTCTCAGCAAAAAATTTATAATGTTTTTATGCAGTCACCATACGTTTCATGACCATATAGTCAGTCATGCTTTAATATTTTAATTAAGTAAATATATTTGTATTTAACAGGAGGATGTATTAGAATTAAGAATCTTATATAATAACTAATATAGGAGCGAGGGTGCTTAATAGGTTCACAGAGGTTTGCAGACCAAATGCTGGAAGGCAGAACATTTTATAAAATAGATGCATGTGTATATTTAGGCTAGCCATTGGACAAGCAACTAAATTGTCACAACGGCAACTTGATACACGCTACTTGCCTGAAGAGAAATTGAGGGTGGTGAGAGGGAAGTTGCGGTGGTGCTCATCGAAACTACTGCTGTTGGTATTCTAGGGATTATGAGTTGATTCTGAGTAATAATAAAATATTTTCTTCTCTTAGTCCTAAATCTAGTATTAATAACTTACTAGATGTCTGTTTTCACAATAGCTATCCACTATCTTACAAGGTATTTCTTCCAAATCTGTACTAATAAAATCACAACTAAAAATCTTCTCTTTCAATATTGCATGTATTTGATGCCACAACCATGGGTGAGTTATTACAATAATTATTCTAAAGATAATTCCTTCAGCATAATTAAAGATCTTTACTTTAATATTGTTCTTGTACTAAGGAACTAGCAATTACCCGTGGCTTCGCTCACGTGGATTTGATAAATGTAAATCATTCTCGATACTGTACTAAGACATTATCTTAAAATCCCTAACGTATAAAAAGTAACAAAAAAAATTGAGTTTCATTTTCCCCAGAAACCACGTTTGTGGTATTGCCTTTTGGGGTTAAAATGACCATGCGACAAAGAACTGTACATGTGAGAAATAGCCTTCTCTCAAGGGGAAAAAAAACAAAAACAAAAAAAAACCCAACTACAAGAATATTTTTAAAGAAGGTTCCAAATACCCGTTTCCACGTCTGTAACATCTTCAGTTTTTTGAGATATGAGTATCCCCGTAAAAGTAATTCAACCCCTTTGTCCGTCCTTCTCCCACCCCCACCCCCACCTAAGTGGATTTTCCGAAAACAAAAAAAACACATGTTTCGTTATTTTAAAAGCGGATCCCAAATACCAACTTTCATGTCTGTAATATTTTCAGTTTTTGACATTTAAGTATCCCCTTAAAAATTAGTTCAACTGTTTTTTCACTTCTTTTCACTCTGCTAAGCACCTTTTCCGAAAACCAAAAGATAGATTTTCCTGTATTTTTAAACAAATTTCCAAATACCAAGTTTTATGTTTGTAACATGTTAAGTTTGTGATATGTACTGTAGATATACCGGTACTCATTGTAGAAACTCACCTGCTTTTTCAATTCTTTCAGCCCCTTAAGTGGATTATCTGAAAACAAAAAAATACATGTTTTAATTCTTTAAAGGAAATTCCAAATTCCAATTTTCACGTCTGTAACATCTTCAATTTTTGAGATACATCCTCATAGGAAGAATTCAACTTCTTTACTACTTTCCACCCCCCCCACCCCCCCGTGGACATTCCGAAAGAAAAAATATATATGTTTCTTTATTTTTAAAGGAGATTCCAAATACCAATGTTCAGGTCTGTAACATCTTTAGTTTTGATATATAAGTATCCTCACACAAATAATTCAATAAATTTTCAAATCATTTTAACCCCCTCTAGTGGATTTTCCGAAAACAAAGAATACATGTTTCTTTACGTTGAAAGAAGATTCCAAATACAAATCGACAGGATAAAGAAAGCATAATTCCCACCCGTACCAGTGAACCAGGTAACCTCATGACAACCTCTATTACTGTTCCTAACACACTTAATCAATCTCCTAACAATCCAAGGTTAAGTTACTCTGCAGCAATGCAATCCTATCCTACCAAAGATCAAGCTATTGTTGTTGAATCTTGCGATGGTATTAGTATCCGAGATTATATACTAGCAAATGGAAAAGTCACTAGCCCTAGTAACATCCGATTTGTCTCACGGATATCTAATGGAAGAATATGTATCTTCCTTGCAAGTCAAAAGTGTGTTCTCGATGTCCAGAAAAACAGTTATAAGTGTTTTACCTTTCTCCCAATACTTCTCATAGAGCATTCTGGTGGAAAAAGTTAATGAGGTCTATAGTTGATCTATGAAGTCTAAATCCATGTTGTTCCTCCTCAAGTGTAGGTTCAACATATTTTCTAATCCTGCTCTCAAGGATGGATTCGTAGATTTTGAGGCCATGTGACAGCAGAGTTATACCTCTGTAGTTGGTACATTTCTATCTATCACCTTTTTTCAGCAATTGGATGATGACTTTTCCTCGGACACTCCCGGCACTAAAAGCCATACGCCGTTTCATTTTTTCAGTCAGGACATGTTTATATATATATATAGATGTAAGTCTAATCCAACTTCAGATGGTTAGAAAACAAAAAAATTACTATGTCAGAACTTGAACCAAATAAGTTTACTGATTGCTTCTATTAAACTCACAAGGCACTCATTTTCCAATTTTGAAAATCCATTTGGAAGACTTTGTGAGAGTTGTTATTTGCATTTGTATAATGGTATCTTCTTTATCAGATGGTTCTTTTAAAATGTGATGTTAATTTGCTTACTTTAAGTATTTGATCATCAGCAATCTTTATGTTCTAGCCCTAAAACCTATTTCTGATGCAATGTGTGATTAATGCAATCTTTTTCCATTTCTGGTAATACTTAAATGCCATTACAGGTATAGTAATTGCATATCATTTTGATATCATTTTGATACTGATTTGATACTATATACTTGGTTCAAACACCACTAATGACGGCTGTATACATGGACGAGACCTGGAGAGAGTGGAAGGTATCAAATAGAGTTCATTATGATTAGGCAGAGATTCAGAAACCAAGTGTTGGATTGCAAAACTTTCTCAGGGGCAGACGTGGACCCTGAACACAATTTGTTGGTCATGAAATGCCATCTGAAGTTGAAGAAACTGAAGAAAGGAAGGAATGCAAGGTGATGGGATCTAGACAAGTTGAAAGAAAAGAGCGTGAGGGATTGTTCCAAGGAACATGTTGCACAAGGACTAAATGAAAAGGCTGAAGGAAACACAAGAGAGGAAGAGTGGATAGTCATGAAAAATGAAGTCAGTAGGGCTGCTGAAGAAATGTTATTAAGGAAGAAAATATCAGCTAAGGATCAGTGGATAACTCAGGAGATACTAGACCTGATTGTTGAACAATGAAAATACAAGAATGCTAGAAATGCAGAGGGCAGAAAAGAATACAGACAATTAAAGAATGAAGTGGATAGAAAGTGCAAGGTAGGTACGGGAGAATGGCTGAAGGAGAAGTGCAAGGCTGTCGAAGGTTGTATGGTCCTAGGATAGGTGGATGCTGCATACAGGAAAATCAAGGGAACCTTTGGAGAAAGGTAATCTAAGTGTATGAATATTAAGAGCTCAGATGGAAAGCCATTTCTTAGGAACGAACACAAAGCAGAATGATGGCAGGAACATGTCCAACAGTTGCATCAAGATAAAGATGTAGATGATTTGGTTCTGGAACAAGAAGAGTCTATTGATGCTGATGAAATGGGAGACCCAATTTTGAGTTCAGAGTTTGACAGAGCTGTGAGACCTAAATAGGAATAAGGCACTTGGAATTGATGATATGCCCTCTGAATTACTGACTGCCTTAGGAGAAACCAGCATGGCAAGGTTATTCCATTTGGTGTGTAAGGTATATGAGACAGGAGAAGTCCCATCCGATTTTCAGCAGAATGTTGTTATACCTATTCCCAAAAAATCCGGTGCAGACAAGTGTGAAAACTACCGCACCATTCGTTGAGTATCGCATGCCTGCAAAATTCTAACATGTATTATTTATAGAAAGATGGAAAGACAATTTGAATCTGAGTTGGGAGAAGATCAATTTGGCTTCAGGAGAAATGTAGGAACACACGAAGCAATGCTGACTTTATGTCTGATCTTAGAGGATCTAATTAAGAAGGACAAGCTCACGTACATGGCATTCATAGATCTATTAAAGGCATTCGATAATGTTGATTGAACCAAGCTATTTAAGATTCTGAAGGTGATTGTGATCAGATACTGAGAACGAAGAATTATCTACAATCTGTATAAAAATCAGTGTGCACTGATAAGAATCGAGGGCTTTGAAAAAGAAGCAGCAATCCAGAAAGAATGAGGCAAGGCTGCAGTTTGTCCCCCCTCCATTTTAATGTTTACACAGAACAGGCAGTAAAGGAAATCAAAGAATAATTTGGAAAGGGAATCTCAATCCAAGGAGAGGAAACTTGGGTTAAGAATACAAGGTCAAATAAATAAGTCCAAAACAAAAGTAATGGGGAGCAGTCGAATGAAGGCAGGTGGTGCTGGAAATATTTGGTTAGGAAATGAAGTCTTAAAGGAAGTAGATGCATATTGTTACTTGGTAGTAAGATAACTATCGATGGCAGAAGTAAGGAGGACATAAAATGCAGACTAACACAAGCAAGGAAGACCTTTCTTAAGAAAAGAAAATTGCTTACTTCGAATATTAATATAGGAATTGTGGAGATTCCTATGAGAGAAGCATACATGCTGTATTACAGCAGAGGACCTGAAGCAAAAAATGGAGTGGCCATGATACTTAGAAAACAAATCCAAGAATATATGGAATGTACAAAATGCGTCAGCGATAGGATGATGGTGATGAGACTCCAGTTTGAAAATGGCATGAAAGATCTATTTCAGTTGTATGCCCCACAAACGGGTTGCATAGATGAACATCTAGAGGACTTCTTAGAGGAAGTGGAGAGACAGATAGAAGATAAGGAAGTGCTATTGATGGGAGATCTAAATGCACAAGTTGGAATGGAAAGACAAGGAAAGGAAGATGTTGTAGGGCCCTTTGGTTATTGAAATGTAAATCCAGAAGGCGAGTTGTTGGTGGGTTTTTGCATGAGGATCCAAATGATTGTTAGAAACACCTGGTTTAGGAAGAAAAACAGTCAGAAGATTACAAGGTATGGTTAGGGAGACAGACGAACAAAGACCATGATTGATTATATAATCATAGAGAAAGAACACCTGAAGAACCTTTTAGATGTTACAGTCATGACTGAAGAAGCCTTTGGTGGAGTTCATAGAGTTGTGATAGGAAAACTGAAAGTGGGAAAGATTGAAAAACCCCCATTAAGAAGAGAGAAAAGAATTAAAGTATGGAAGTTGAAGGAGAAAAGCATACAAGAAGAATTTCAAAGGGAAATAATACCCTTGGACAGAGGTGGGGAATGTTGAAGATGAATGGGAAAGATTTAAGGAAGCACTGGTTGGATGTGCAGGAAAGGTATGTGGTAGAACATCAGGAAATATGAAAGACAAAGAGACACACTGGTGGAATGATAGGGTAAAGATTAAAGTGCAGGAAAAGAAAATGGCATGGAAAGCATGGAAAACATCTAAGACTGAAGAAAGTAGAAGAAAATATGTGGAGGCAAAGAATTTGGCCAATAAAGTATTGGAGGAAGAAAAGAGGAAAAGCTGGGCCTTATTCACACAGAAATTGAGAGATGATATGCAGGGCGCAAGAAATTACTGTATGGTATCTTAAGAAACAAAAAGAGAGATCAACTAAACACCAGATTTGTGAAGGATGAAGGCGGCATGATATTAACAAAGCCAGAAGAAATAAGAAATAGATGGGGAGAGTATTTTCAGAAGTTGCCGAACATAAGAACTGAAGACAGTCATTCAGTGTACGACCAGGAAAGGGAATTACTTGATGAAGAAATGGATAAAGAAATTACAATGAATGAAATTGAAATGGCAGTAAGAAAGATGAAGAATGGAAAAACTGCTGGAATAGATGAAATTTCAGTGGAAATGATAAAGGCAGCTGGAGCTGTAGGCCTGCAGTGGACATATTGGGTTCTCAGGAATGTCTGGGAGAATAAGGAGGTCCCTGAGGATTGGCAAAAATAATAATCATCCTAATTTTCAAGAAAGGCGATAAGTAAGTTTTGAAGAACTGCAGGGGAATTACTCTAATATCCCATGTTGCTAAGATAATGGAGAGGATACTGGAAGGTAGAATAAGGTTGAGGGTTGAGAATCAGATACAGGAAAATCAGTTTGGTTTGAGAAGTGGAAAGTCAACAATAGAGCCCATTTTCATTATTTGACAACTAATGGAAAAGCAATGGGAGTATGGGAATGATATGATGATGACATTCATTGACACTGAAAAGGCATATGACAGTGTCCCCAGGACTAAAGTCTGGTGCAAAAAGGAGTTGGACAGGGATTAATGAAAATGATCCTGGCAGTGTACAAGGAATGTTGTAGTTGTGTGCAAACACAAGTTGGCAGGACATGTTGGTTTAAAATAACTAGTGGGCTGAGACAGGGAAGTGTTCTATCACCAATCCTGTTTACAATAGTAATGGATGACATCATGAGAACAGCAAAAGCAGCATATGGAGGAAGAGTAATGAACATGTTATTATTTGCAGATGATATTGTGATTTGAGGAGAAGACGAAAGGAAGGTTCAAGAACAGTTGGATGTGGTGAATGGGAAGATCGAAGAATGTGGATTGAAAATAGGTGTAGAAAAGAGTAAAACTCTTGTTTTGACTAGAGGGGGGAGAGAGAAGGGAAAGGTCAGATTAGACTTGCAGACAAGCCCCTGGAAGTAGTGAAACATTCAAATACCTGGGGAGTGAATTAATGGAGAATGCTCGACTGGATGCTGAGAGTAGTAAGAGGATTGAAGCTGGAAGTTGTTTCTATCATAGTGAAAGAAACATGTTATGGGACAAAGATGTGCCAATGGAAGCAAAGGAGATTATGTACACGATGTATTACGTACCCATAACAACTTACGGAGTAGAAACTTGGACAATGACAAAGAAGGATGTGAGTCGAATACAGGCAGCCAGAATGAAGTTCTTGAGGAGTATGATACAGAAGAGTAGAAGAGACAAAATAAGGAATGAGAAAATCCAGGAAAAAGTTTGAGGAAAAAAAATGAATGTTAGAATAGAGAAGATGGTTTGGGCACATAAAGCAAATGAGTGATGAAAAAATGCCAAAAAAGTGATGGAAATGCAAATGCAAGGAAGGAGAGGCTGTGGACGACCACGACTGAGATGGAAGGATACAATCCAACATAGTATTATAAAAAGAATCCTCGACTGGTACACTGTTGGAGGAGGAGTGGTGGAAAGACCGAAGAAAGTGGAGAAGAACCATATTTGGCCCTACCCGGCTACAGTTGGATAAAGGGAAATGATGATGATGATGATGAACTAGCTCAGAAAGAAAGAGAATACAAGCTTTCGATATGTGGTGTTACAGAAGAATGCTAAAGGTGAGATGGATAGATCGAATCACGAATGAAGAGATACTGAATCGAATCGGTGAGAGGAGATCGGTTTGGCTAAATTTGATGAGAAGAAGAGATAGAATGATAGGACACATCTTAAGACACCCAGGTCTGGTGCAGTTGCGCAGAACAGTAGGGTTAGACCAAGGTATGAATATGACAATAAGATTAGAGCAGATGAAGGATGCAATAGTTACGTAGAAATGAGAAGGTTAGCACACGATAGGGTAGCATGGAGAGCTGCATCAAACCAGTCTATGGACTGATGACTCAAACAACAACAACAACAACAGCACAACTATATATATATATTGCAAAATTTACTTTTTTTTCTGTCTTATAATTTATAATATATTCAACATTTATTCTGTTAATATTCCAATCTTATCTTTTTAGGGCTTGTTGCACTCCAGAACCTGAACATTAAGGTAGAAAAATATTATGCCAGTGAAATACATGCTGATGCCATTAATGTTGTAAAATTGAACCACCATGTCATTGTAGAGCATATTGGATGTGTGAAGGAACTTTCATTTGATGCGATTGACAAATTGGGACCCATCAATCTACTGCTTGGGGGATCTCCGTGCAATGATTTAAGTTTTGTAAATCCAGCAAGAAAGGGGCTGTTTGGTGAGTACCATAATTTTTCAGTTGATTTGTAGAGCAGTCATGTCTTAAATGATGAAAGAAATTAGAACATATATATATCTCACACTCTCTTTCTCTTAGTGACACCAAAAATTGATCTGAATTACTGCTTTGTTGAACTACTTGAAAGAAAAAAGAAATCTAAGTTGGCTGTTCAGTTTGGGTCTTGTAACTGTAGTAAGCTTGCATTCAGGCAATGGTGCATTTGAATCCAATGTCGACAGCCTTTAACTTGGTTTATCTCCCATTGTTTCCCATTTTCACACCTGATAAATGCCAGAGCTGTCTGTACCTTAACTAAAGTGATGATCACTACTGTCCCACTTCTAACCTTTTATGATACCTCTATTGCTGGAAATCTGTTTGTGTTAGTGTGAAATAAAAGCACTTGCAAAGAGAAAAAATATGTACATACATTATAACCTTTCTTTATGTGTTTTAACGAGCAGGAAGAGGTGAATAGTTAAACAAAATTATTCTATATTTTCCTACAACTGCTTTTTTAAAAATGTTCATTGTAAGCTTTCCAATTGTTAATCTGAAATTTTGTGCTGTCATTCTGCTCCAAGCTCCATTAACATGCGTGGGGTCACGTCTGCTTTAGAACGCGAGGGGTCGCGCGAAAGCAAATTGCTCACACTTAATATTTTAATGAGCTGCTATTTTCCTTTTGCAGTGAATGCTCTGATAAATAAATAAATATGTACCCTGTTTAACTGCCTTTCAACTAGTACTAACATAATTACCCAGAAACAATATTTTCTAAATGTAAAAAAAAATGAATGAATTTTTTTGCAAAATCTGGTAAAATAACGTGAGTTTTTAAAGGGCGCGCGAGGTCGTGTGTGAGCAAATTCCATCAACGTTTGCATTTGTACATTTCAATGAATGATTTGGTCACAATTCAAGATAAAACTACAGCACCACACTTCACTGAAAGCCACCGTAAACCTCATGAAATTTACTTAAGAAACTTTCTTGAAAATGCAGTCATGTAAGAATGCACTACGCGAGGGGTCGCACGAAGGCAATTTGTCGCGGCAGATGCGAGAGTGAAAGAAAACTTAAACTACTCCAGAATGCAGCAGCCAATACACTGACAGTAATCAACGTCAGGCGAGAGAAAGGGAGGGGAGGGATGAAACGAGCACCCTAAGCCCTACAGTGGTTAGCAACGAAATTATAACAAATATTTAAAAAGTGTGGCAAACTGCCATGGGCGCAACCTCTTGCGTGTTAAACAGCTAACTCCAGCGTAGTCTGAAATAGCATTCATCATGCATCTTTTCCTTCTCTGTTACCTTCATTTCTCCTACTTTGCTGCTGATTTCCACAACCTGATAGAACACCTGAACAGAAACATTTTTACAGTACATACTCTAACATTACAAACCATCTCTCTCATTTTTGTTCCGTATTGAAAATAGCGTTCTCACTTAGTTTACAAAAGGTGTATATTTATTACCCCACCTATTCAATACAATTGATACCACTTTATGTGGTTAAATAAACGTAGAAATTCTAAATTTTAAGGGGACTTGTTTTGCCCTTCCTTTATTGGGCATCATCAGCCTTGTTTAATCTTAAAACAAACATTATTTAGAGGACATTGACATTTATAATTTATAAAAATTGAACTGTGATTTTTGAGGTTAAAAACACTAAGGAATAGTAGTTATAAAATATGATGTTGAGACGTGACATATACAACACATGTTAAAATCATTGTAAACAATTTTAAAATCTTGTCCAAAAGAAAATTTGTGTCATATAAAATTCTAAAAACAAGTCTTGTCTGGCAATGAAGTGGATCTTCTTCGTAAGAAAATTCGAGCATATGTTTGCTTGAGGCAATTGTCAATACAAGCCTTCAATAGACTAGATTGGTTGAAACGTTGAGGTTGGATTTTGTTTATTTTTACGAACTGGAGCTTAAGAATATTGGCCAGGATAAAATAGGAATGTTTTAAATTATCTTATTAAGTTGGTTGATCCATAATTTATTGTAATATATCGTCATATAACCAATGCAAAAAGGATGTTGATGTGCTGGTTGAAGATGCTTTTTTAGACGAGTATATCTGGTATTTGACGGGTATGTTTGACTGTCTCGTGAATGTGTAGTCCCTCTAGAAGATGTAGAACATTGTGGAAAAGGATGTGATTAAACTGTAATGAAACAAAAAGAAAGACATGTATGACGGTATGTGTTAAAATCGTATGTTAATATCCAAGAGTTATGTGTTATGTAAAATGGGTACTTACTCATTCGCCATAACTATGTCTATGTCTATGTTTATTTAGCCACATAATGTGGTATCAATTATATTGAATAGGTGGGGTAATAAATATACTCCTTTTGTGAACTAAGTGAGAACATACTCTAACAATCGTGAAAAAGGAAGTTTCGCTCTTATAAGCATGTAAGCTAGTGTTTGGTGGTGAGTTAGGTTATAATTTTGTGTGTGTGGTTAGTTTTGAAGGATGAAGAAAATAACAAACTATTTAGTATTAAGTACTAATGTTTGGTGGTAACAAATAAGAAACTTGGCTGCAAAATTTATAAACAAGTTACGGACTTGTAAACTGAAAGCACGTCACGAGGTATGAACAATTCACAGCAATGGGTTCCAGTTTCTATTTTTGCAACTGGTGGACCTGAAAATAAATGCCAGCAAATGCTTTCTCTTCTCATGGAAATGTTTATAAATAAAGAAAGTTCAACTCATCAGGTTGCAGTTAAAATATTAAAAACAGCAAAACTGACAACTTTGGAAACTGCATGTACTAAGGCTTTTGAAAAAGAAAAGGAAATAACTGTCAATGTATTTCGAACAGCATATAAAGTAGTTAAGAAAAATCAAGCCTTCCACGATTTCAAAACTGAAATTGACGTGCAAGTTGAATGGCGTACTTCATTCAGCTAAGGCATGCATAAATATTGTTTCTCATCTCGCAAGAGAAAATAGAAATAAGGTAAAAACTTGATAGTGCATTGCAATAGTAAAATTGCCCTCCATATAGATCAGTGGGGCTCACGCTGGGCATTCCGTCCCGCGGGCAGGCTGGCAGGCGATGAGCTCAGCGTATGCTATTTAACTACAGTGACGTTGTGGCTACGTCGTGGGCCGTGAAGGTTGGGCGAAGTTCTCCCAGTCACTCTCGATCATTGCGTCCATGCCCGAGTTTGAAATGGAGTCAGAAAATAATTAAAGAAAGAGGGCAAAAATCCACGTCATTTTCAAT
Source organism: Anabrus simplex (assembly GCF_040414725.1). NCBI lineage: Eukaryota > Metazoa > Arthropoda > Insecta > Orthoptera > Tettigoniidae > Anabrus > Anabrus simplex. The sequence continues at coordinate 210,602,726 of NC_090266.1, forward strand.
TTGCGCTGTAAGAAATAAGTTATTTGCGTTCATTATAATTTATGTATTTTGTATCGTAATCTGTGAGGTTCATATCTGTATTGATGATTCACACAAATGCAAAGAGAAGAAGAATTCCACATAATCAATACTTGTTTATTGTTATTATTAAAAATACAGGACCGGTTTCGACCCTAGCGGGTCATCTTCAGCTGAATACACATATACATATAATGCATTGTGCAATTGCAAACATTACCATATCTAGAAAGGAATATCATGTGACGATAACATGTCAGGTTGTACTCATGAGTAGGGCAGTCATCAAATTGGAAATTAAGTATATGTTATCATTTATCTATGTGACGTGCGTGAATGCACATCTGTGAGATGTGAATATTCTTGAACTTAAAACTAACTTATAAGTATCCATAATATAAAAACAACATATACGTAAAACACTTTCATGCTTGTAAATGTTTGAGTTTATGGCTTGCACTGTATCTTGATTCTTCAGTTTGACTGCTATAATTAAGTCTTATTGTCCATAACTGTACATTATATTAAAAACTCATTGGCTTGAATTATGATATGAGTTACACTTTTGAAATACCAATTTCTCGTTTAAAAGATTTTTGTCACCATATGTACATGAAGGATAAGAAACACTTTACATCTCTAAAAGGCAAAACATTGAAGTAGTGTAGATTCAGTTGAGGCTTGGACGGAAGTGTAGAGATTACAGCTTGCCATATATAAAATCCTGTTGTTTACATTAAAAGATGAGTCATAATGTCCTGTGCCGTATTAAGTAAATTTGTATGGCATTAAACCAGAGTGGAAGCTCATTCCCTCTTTGTAGTTGTGTGAGAGTGTAATGATTATCTGTGAAAGATTAGAATAAGATGTGAGTGGTACTAATATATTGAAGGAATGTCTTTGAATCATGTGAGAGAATCTATATGTGTACTTACTGCTATTGTAGTCCTGAGGTTGTATATGGTTTGGGAGCACGTTGTGTACTGCTCCGTATTCGTCTCAGGCTAATGCCAGTTGCTGTATGGGGAAGGGGTGGAGGGGGATGGGGAGTGGCTGTTGCGGGGGTAAGGGTGAAGCTGGGCGTGTCTTCCAGTGGTTGTCTGGTGCGTGTTAGATTTTGTTTATTGATTCTCTTGAGGATGTTTATCTCAATAATGTTGAGTGCCATTTTGCAACTGCCAGAAAACTCTCCCTATAGTTGCACTAGTGTACAGTGTCGTATGTACGCCATCCTACACCTAATTTAACTCTTGTATAACCTTCAGTTATTATGTTAATACATTTTAATTATCCTTGATTAAATGCTAAGTACACCTATACCCTGTAAATATATATTGTAAATTTGTATAACCCCAAATATGTATTGTGAATATGTCGAACCTCAAAATCTGTGAAGTCGAAAACTGTAGAAAACTCTGTAATATTCATATATTGGGTATAATCCATTATTATTCTGATATATATGGAAGCTTCTGGAAACTTACTGTAATTTTTTGTTATCCAGATATGTGTGAAAGCTTAAGAAATGTTATAAATTTCTTCATGTGTTTTTGCAAACTGTAATTGAACATTCGAGATTTATCTACTCCACTCACCTTGTCAGTCGACAGTTGATCGGGCGTGTTCCATTGTAGGAACACTTCCAGAAGTCGTTGTTTGACCTGACAGGCCAAGAGAGTGAGTGTTAATGTGAGCTGAGGATTTGGTTGATATCTGTACTTGTTAGAATCAACTCAAATGAGTTAAAGGGTAGTCAGTCTTGCCTTGTGATGGTAAAGTGAATAATCAGTGTATGGACTGTTGATATCTGTACTTGTCAGAATCGGCAGTAAATTGCTTCAGTGTGTTTGCCTTACTAGTGTTGTGTATCATTGTGTAGTCATTAAGCGAACTGAGTGGGAATTGTGTATTGAAAGGAATAGTCTAAGTGACAATAATGTTGTTTTACATTTCTTTATTTATATATATTTATTAACACAAATAAAATTGCATTGAGAATTATAACAGCCTACCTGGTTGTCATGATTGTTAAAGCATCAAGTCTTCATGTTCTTACACTGTGGTTAGTTGGTTATAGTCCTCTTGGTGGAAATAATTTTCATCATCAGAATTTTGGCTAAATTGTGTGAAAAAAGCCTTGGTTAAATTCCAAACCTCTCCACGTTGCTGATATATAGTGAGGGTATATGATGCTGTTCATGGTGATTTGTCATTCGGATGGGGGCATTAAGCCTTGATCAGACCTCGTGATACTACTTGACAGGAATGGGCTATGCACCGACACCAGGTTTCACTCCCTCCATATGTCACATGCACGAACACACATGCATGCACGCATACAGAGTCATCCCACTGGACACAGAAACATGTACACTCATGTAATGGTCTTCACCTAGGACCAAAGATGGTGCACACAAATAAATGTCCATCATCATGGCCAATGGACTTGTGTCCAAGTGCCAGGGTTTTAGAATGCACAGTTTCACCAGTGTTGTCAGCACACTCAGTTGCACTAAAAGTGCCATACGAGGAGACAATACAGGCATACATGGAATTTATAATGCTCATATATATTCAGCCATTAGCTACCCATTGATTTATTAAATTGGCATTAATGTGGCATCAGAACAGCTGCATTTTATGTGTTTGTAGTGAATGGTCCTATTATATTGTCTTCTATAACAGAGGACAAGAATTCATGAAACCTTATACTTTGCTTCTCTCTTTAATACTAGAGCAAAGTAAAGACACTATTTTTACCTTCCTTTCTGTGGAAGGTTGATAATGTACTAATGGTTGTATTACAATACCTTTCATTTTATGTCTTTTCAGATCTGACAGGTACAGGTCCATTATTTTTTGAATTTGTTAGAATCCTACACTATTTGAAGAAAAAGAATAATGGCCAAATATTCTGGCTGTTTGAGAATGTCTCTGCTATGTCTGCTGAATACAAGGATGCCATCACACGGTGAGTAACCTACGTCTTTCTCTCTTCTATTCCAGCTTACAAGAAGCTGGTCTTACAAAAAGTTAACTTGTGTGGCTTGAAGTAATTGAAATATTGTGGGGAGTGAATCAGGTCGACAGTAAAGAAGAACAAGCGAAGAAAAAATGCATATTTGAGTGTGCGTGTTGAACGTTGTTCTCGGTAGGCATGACGAAGTGAATTTTTAAAAATGGTTAATACATTAAATTACATTCTGTGTTAATGTGTGACAAATCTAATTGAAATGTTACAATTTTGGAGTGATCATCTGGGATGTACAAGCGTAAAGGTAGATGGCAAATTTTCGTCGTTTGCTCCATCCAGTTTAAGTACTTATCAAAAATAAGGCCAAGGTTTTTTTTACAGTTTCGTTTATTTGTATTGGTGTTGCGTGGAATAGGATTGGAGGAATTTGAACACTTTCCAATTTGGTATGATTACTTTTGGGTCCTATTATGATGATTGCTTGCAATTTGAATGGATTGACTTTAAGAGAATTATTTTTAGTCCAGTCTTTTATATTTTCGAGGTCATCGTTTAGTTTGTTAATATCTAGTTGTATGCCTTTCGGGTTTGTATGTATATATAGTTGAAAGTCATCTGCATAGAAATGATATTTACAAGTTTTCATATGTTCTGGTAGGTCATTTCAGTACAGTGAAAATAGCAGTAGTGCTAGGATACTGTCCTGAACTATGACAACTTCATTTTGTTGCCAGCGTGATACTTTCGTACCAGCTGACACACACTGCTGCCGCCCAATTAAATAAGAGTGCAGCCACGTCAGTGCGCTTAAAGAAAATCTTTGTGCTTGTAGCTTAGCTAATAATATTTCCCTGTCCACACAGTCAAATGCTTTACTTAGTTCTAAAAGTACAAGGATAGTCATTTGTCCATTGTCCATTTGTACTTGAATGTCATTTGTAACTTTTGGTAGTGCTGTGGTAGTGCTGTGGTTAGGTCTAAATCCTGATTGGTATTTGTCAAGTAGTAGTAGTAGTAGTAAATTGTGTTTGTTAATGTAATTTGTTGTCTGCTTGTGAATGACCTCTTCTAATATCTTACTAAGATAAGGAAGTATGCAAATAGGTCGAAAGTCTTCGGGTTTTGTTGGATTATCGATTTTTCTTATCGGTCGTATTATGGCACTTTTTCATATATTGGGAAAGATTCCTGTCATCAGTGAGATATTTATTATGTGTGTAATTGTTGGGAGAACAATTTCAGAGAGTCTTTTAATTAATGTCAAATTTATTTCGTCACATCCAGTAGCCTCTGACTTTATTTCATGAATTGCTTCTCTGGCGTCATTAAGAGTTACATGTGAAAAATAAAACTCTTCTCCATCGTGTTTTCTTTTCGTATGTAGTCTGTCGATTGTTTCCCTTTGAGTTCATTCATCTGTATGTGAATTTTGTGAGCAGAAATATGTATTTAATTCGTTTAATGGCAAGTCAGTGTTGATTTAGTCGGTTTTATTTTTTGTCAAACCAATGTTCTGAAGAATTTTCCAAACATTGTCAGAATTGTTATTTCTTAAGATTTCATGTGTATGGCGTATCTTAGCATTCCTGATGGTCTGAGTTGTTGTGTTATGCAATTTTTTGTACTTTTTGAAATTGTCTGTAGTTGGATTTTTTCCATAATATTTGTAAGCTGCATTTCTTTCCACCATTTTTGCCTGTATGTCTTGCATCAGCCAAGGTGATGGTTTTTGTTTCACTGATTCTATCCGTATGGGGGTATGTTTGTCATACAGTCCTAAAAGTAGTTTGTTAAACAAGGTTATTTTGTCGTTAATGTCATGTATGAGTTGTATGTTGTGCCACGGTGTTTTGAGCGCATCCTCAATGAACACCTCTTCGTTTAGGTTTTTGAAGTCTCAATAGGAAATTAATTTAGGCTGATATTTGGGACATTTCAGCGAGTAAGTTGCGTAAATAAAGTCATGTTGGGAAATTCCGGGAGCTGGCTGTTATCCGTAAGTCTGCATTCTATCAGTATTGTTTGTAATAATTAAATCCAGTAGTGTATGGGAAGTAGCTGTGTGGTGTGTAGTATTTAGGTAAAGGATCATCATATTGAGTGAGGTAAGCATGCTTTTGAGTCATCTAGATTCAGCAGAGTCACATTTTGTCATGTCAGAATTAAAGTCACCCATTAAAATAACATGCTCATACCTGGGTAATAGGTCCTGTAGTGCTTCCTCCAGGTCTTTGATATATCTCGTCTTCGGTGCACGATACACAACATCTAGTAAACACTTAACACTGCGAATTTGTAATTCAATGAATAGGAACTCCGGCCCATTGTGAAATTCACTTGGTGTTTTGAGTAATTCTTTGAATTTCATATCCTTGCACAGATATATCCCTACGCCTCCCCCACTTTTCCTACTCTACCGTTTCTTATCAGTGTGTAACCCTTCATATGTACTAGTGAAGACGGGATACTTGGTTTCAATCACGACTCAGATATTAATATGGCATGGAAGTTGTTGTTAGAGAATATGTTGGAGAATTCAGTGAAATGGGAAAGAAGGCTCTGTGTTTTCACGTGGCCCACCTTCAGAGAGCCTGGAGGTACAGGAGGAATGTCACTGGGGCAGCCAGCAGTGGTTTGGGAAGGGGTTGTTGTAGTTTGACCGGTCTCCTTTGGGGAGGGGAGATTTGTAGTCTGTAATTAGAGACATTTGTTTCCTTTAACCTAAGAAAAGCCAACTTGACAGTTTCTAAGTGCTAACTGAACTACACTGACTGAGCAAATGTCATGGGATAGCGGAGCACTGATGCGCAGGTGTGTTGTCTGCGCACCACACGCCCCCTGTGCCAGCGGCAGTTGTATAGGAGACCTTGTGAGGAGTGGCTGTGCATGTGACAGGTGTTTATTACAAGATATTAGAATCATTCCGTATTGACGGTTTTCACTTTACAATGGCGAAAAATGAGAGTATCCTCCTATTCAATACATCATATATTCCGTCATTAGACGGAGCAAACAAATTCAGACATGTTTCGGCTCGCTTGAGCCATCTTCAGTGATAAAAAATTAGGGGGGTTGGAATAATTTACATAATATAAGTTGAAAAATGCTAAAAAAACATAATGAAGGAGCAAATGAAAAAACAAACAAAAGAGAGCCTAGACAGAAACAAAATTAGCACAAATTAGCACATATTGATGTAAATAGCTTAGCACACGAGGGCGAAACGCAGGCAACCAAGAATGAGTTAGCTGGAAAATTTATAATGTCCAATAACGGACCATTATATTGGTATTATAAATTTACTCATTCAGGACAAATATTTTAGGTTCCCTATGGGAATCAACATCTACATCATTTGATGGCCAGGCAGGCATCTATTTTTGGAAATGAGACATAGCTCTCATAGTGCATTGGCACTGCTGGTGGCTTCAAATAGCCTATGCAGTGGCCTCCACAGTATGCACTAGCCTTGCGTCTTGGGTGGTGTGCTAAGTTCCAACTGACGAGCCTAGCTTAGCACATGAGGGCGAAACGCAGGCAACCAAGAATGAGTTAGCTGGAAAATTTATAATGTCCAATAACGGACCATTATATTGGTATTATAAATTTACTCATTCAGGACAAATATTTTAGGTTCCCTATGGGAATCAACATCTACATCATTTGATGGCCAGGCAGGCATCTATTTTTGGAAATGAGACATAGCTCTCATAGTGCATTGGCACTGCTGGTGGATTCAAATAGCCTATGCAGTGGCCTCCACAGTATGCACTAGCCTTGCGTCTTGGGTGGTGTGCTAAGTTCCAACTGACGAGCCTAGCTTAGCACACGAGGGCGAAACGCAGGCAACCAAGAATGAGTTAGCTGGAAAATTTATAATGTCCAATAACGGACCATTATATTGGTATTACATACCACTTAGTCGAGCAGCTCTTCTTCTTTCTCTCAATTTTTCCCAACCCAAACATTGCAACATTTTTGTAACGCTACTCTTTTGTCGGAAATCACCCAGAACAAATCGAGCTGCTTTTCTTTGGATTTTTTCCAGTTCTTGAATCAGGTAATCCTGGTGAGGGTCCCATACACTGGAACCATACTCTAGTTGTGGTCTTACCAGAGACTTATATGCCCTCTCCTTTACATCCTTACTACAACCCCTAAACACCCTCATAACCATGTGCAGAGATCGGTACCCTTTATTTACAATCCCATTTATGTGATTACCCCAGTGAAGATCTTTCCTTATATTAACACCCAGATACTTACAATGATCCCCAAAAGGAACTTTCACCCCATCAACGCAGTAATTAAAACTGAGAGGACTTTTCCTATTTGTGAAACTCACAACCTGACTTTTAGCCCCGTTTATCAACATACCATTGCCTGCTGTCCATCTCACAACATTTTCGAGGTCACGTTGCAGTTGCTCACAATTTTGTAACTTATTTATCACTCTATAGAGAATAACATCATCCGCAAAAAGCCTTACCTCCGATTCCACTCCTTTACTCATATCATTTATATATATAAGAAAACATAAAGGTCCGATAACACTGCCCTGAGGAACTCCCCTCTCAACTATTACAGGGTCAGACAAAGCTTCACCTACTCTAACTCTCTGAGATCTATTTTCTAGAAATATAGCAACCCATTCAGTCACTCTTTTGTCTAGTCCAATTGCACTCATTTTTGCCAGTAGTCTCCCATGATCCACCCTATCAAATGCTTTAGACATGTCAATCGCGATACAGTCCATTTGACCTCCAAAATCCAAGATATCTGCTATATCTTGCTGGAATCCTACAAGTTGAGCTTCAGTGGAATAACCTTTCCTAAAACCGAATTGCCTTCTATCAAACCAGTTATTAATTTCACATGTGAAATAACATCAACTTTATGATGGAAGTTAACTCACAAATGGAAGAATTTTAATCGACACATCAGTTTATTATATTATTAACACCTAATTAAAATCACTGTTCTTAATAGAGATGTGATCTCTTGTCTTCTATATATAAAAAAACTGATGTGTCGATTAAAATTCTTCCATTTGTGAGTTGACTTCCATCATAAAGTTGATGTGATTGTTATCACTGATATACTGTATTAGGGAGGTAAGTGTGACATAATTATATCTGTGTGTTGATATCAGCAGAGGTGCCATCAAATGGGTATTCTGTGTTATCTGCATTGGAAATGATCCAGTTCACAGTATATATTGAAAAACGTAGTGATAACAATTTTAAACAAGCCTCGGATCTGTGATAGCAATTTTAAACAAGCCTCGGATCTGTGGGAGTAATGTAGAACTGATTGAGTCAGCGAAGTGTATGCGTCTGTATGTGTTAGGAGTTAATGCCATTTGGGCCGGGGAAGCTAACGAGGAATAGATAGGAGTTTATAAAGTGTTCTTAATAGGTATTAAAAAGGGAAGGGCACAGTGTGGGGTAGGACTGTTCATTAGGAATACTATTTCATTCAACATATAGCATTAGGAGGAATTAGGACGAGAATTGTCTCAATCTGTTCAGTATGTGAGGGTGCAGATGATGATGAAGTTGATATGTATTATGAAGCATTGAGTGACATCATAGTCAGGGTCAACAGCTGGGATAGGATAGTGCAGATGGGTGATTGGAAATAGAACAGAAGGATATGAAACGGTGATGGGTAAATGTGAGGAAGGTATGTAAGTTAATAGGGATGGGAAGTGTTTACTGTACTTGTGTGCTAGGATGAGATTGGCGGTTACAACTGCATTCTTTAGCATTCTTCTGCTACAAATGCTACATGACACAGATAGGTCCTATGGCGACGATAGGATAGGAAAGGGCTAGGAGTGGGAAGGAAGCAGCCTTAATTTTGGTAAAGCCCCAGCATTTGCCTAGAGTGAAAATGGGAAAAAGGACGAATTACACCAACCATCGAGTTATTTCATTGATCAGCATACCAGACAAGGTGTTCACCGACATTATGGAAGGGAGTATGCAGTAAAGGGTTGAGAATAAGTTGGATGAAAACCAGTGTGGTTTCAGACCACAGAATTCATACCGGGATCATATTTTCAGTATACACCGGATAATCGAAAAATGCTACTAATGGAATAGACAGTTCAGTTTCATACGTATAGAGAAGGCATATGATAGGGTACCAAGGGTAAAGTTGTTAAGGGTACCAAGGGTAAAGCTGTTAGCTGTACTGAGGGATTATGGAATTAAGGGTAGATTATTAAAAGTAATCTACAGCATTTATGTTGACAGTTGGGATACAGCAAGAATTGAAGTTATAATGAGTTCTTGGTTCAAAACACTTACATGGGGTTAGACAAGGCTGTAATCTTTGTTTATAGTTCACATGGATCATCTGCTGAAAGGTATAAAATGGCAGGGGGTAATTCAGTTAGGTGGAAATGTACTAAACAGTTTGACCTGTGCTGGTGGCTTAGTCTTAATGACAGACTTTGCTGAAAGCCTGCTATCTAATATCTTGGAACATGAAAATGAGTGTGATGTGAATATTTAGAACTTCCAAGACTAATGTAGCAAAGAAACCCAAGAGAATTTAATATCAGTTTATGAATTAAAATCTTGAACTGGTACAGTAGATTATTTCAAGGATTAGGATGTGTGTTCTCCCAGGATGGTTGTATAACAAATGAGATTGAATTAAGATGCAGCAAAGCAAATGCAGTGAGCTTACAATTGTGATCAACAGTATTCTGTAAGAGAGAAATCGGCTCCCAGAAGAAACTATTTTTTCACTGGTCTGTTTTCATACCAACTTCGCTGTATGGTTATGACAGCTGGGTGGACTCAGGATATCTTATTCATAAGTTAGAAGTAACAGACATGAAAGTAGCGGGAATGATAGCTGTTATAAACTGGTGGTAACAATGACAGGAGGGTACTCAGAACGAGGAGAGATAGGCTAAGTTATGAACGAACTCGATGGATGAAGCTGTTCGTATAAACTGGCTTTGGTTGTGGGGTCATGTGAGGCGAATAGAGGAGGATAGGTTATTTAGGAAAATAATGACTCGAACATGAAGGGTAAATGAATTAGATAGAGACCAAGATGATGATGGTTAAACTGTTTCTAATGTTTGAAAGATAAGGGGTATGGAACTAAACAAGGCCACAGAGCTAGTTATAGATAGAAGATTATCAGGGTGTTTAGAAAATTTACAGAGACCTGCAGACGAAACACTGCAAGGCGTAACATTCTATAATAAAGATGTATGTATGTATGTATGTATGTATGTATGTATGTATGTATGTATGTATGTATCTATGTATAAAAAGGTGGTAGTAAGGATGTAACCAGTAATGCCATCTTTGAATGCAATTAGTACTATCAATTTAACAGTCTTTAGTTTTCTATGTTGGTTTGAGTAAATATACTGTAATATAGCAAAATGTGGCTTTAAACAATGATTTATGAAATAAGGCTAGCTATTAATCATAATGTAACAAATTGGTAATAAGGATGAAAGCTGTATGTAGTACAGCATGAATGGGAAAAACAAACTCCGAGCATAAAAATAAGAGGAAGCAGGATGGAGAAAAATACATGGAGTCTGATAAGAGCTAAGCATAGCCCATCATGAACAGGGAAAGCAATTGCCAAGTGTAAGATGAGAAAGCAAGACCAATAGAAATACATGATAGTTTATTCAATCTTCAAATTGAATACGTATATTATAGTTTCTATGACTGCAAATTACAAAATCCAATGCAGATCATCAGATAAGCAGTCGAAATATTTTTAAATTCTGGCCAAATAAAAAAAAGTTGATTAAATTTCAACTTACTGATCAACACATCCAATGTGTAGATATGATACAGGCTTTTGGGCTTATGCTGTGTCAATAAAACCAGGTGAAACTAATTACATTTTGCAGAGAACGTTTCTTCGTGTCTTCAGAAGAAAATTTGTACTGTTTTTGAGAAAAGACTAGTACAATAAAGAGTGTTTGAATTTAAGAATGCTGTAAGTGGTACACTCATTTGTCACAAGATGGTGCTCTGTATGCTGGCACAGCACTAGCATTCCAAGCGGTAGCTGACGACAACATTAAGCTTCAACTAAGATATTCCTATCACACCGTGTGTGTGTGTGTGTGTGTGTGAGAGAGAGAGAGAGAAGTAACAGAGGTCATCAGATGACTCAGGGACGAATGTGATAGACAAAATAAATAGATCGTCATCATCATCATCATAATTTGTTCGCTCCAGCAAGCCAGGTGCGGTTGTGTACGAGCCTCCTCCAGTTTGTTCTATCCATTCACAGATGCTGCTCATATATGCGTCACCAGTTTGCATCTCTAATTTCAAGGTCCTTCATTATCTGTTTTTCCCAAACAACATGAGGTCTTCCTCTTGGTCTCTTCCCAGGAACATTGTGGTCAAAGTATGTTCGAGGAGTCCTGTGAGGGTTCATTCTTTTCATGTGACCATACCATTGCAATCTCTTCACTTCTAGAGTCTCCAGCAAGATTCTTTCCAATCCAAGGTGTTGTCGGATATCCACATTTCTTATTTTATCCATTTTTGTTTTTTGTAGACAATGTAACCTCCGTGATAAGTAAGGTTACAAGTAATAGGTATAATAAAAATAATATTAATGTTTGCTACCGTTGTGCATTAACATAGTTACACACTAACACGAGACATGATAATATGTACGAAATTAAAACTATAAGCACATTAAGCACAGAAAATAATAACAACAGGATAACCAACATGACGGCTAAGGAAGTATAACAAGGAAGTGGCTGGGAACCATATCCAGGGGGTGGAAGGTATTGGCAATGCTGAAGAAGCGAAGTCAAATGTAATCCTTAACTTTACCTAACTATTTAGATGAAAATTAAAATGTAAATAAACAAAATACACCATTAAAATTTGAAAACAGAAATCCAGCAGTAATTACAGTTTACCCCGAGGGTAGCATTTAGTTATCTAATCTTACTATAATCTATCAGCTTCTTGTCCGTATTGATGAATTAAGAATGCAAGTATGAAGAATGAGATTTCCACCTAATCAATACTTTATTACAAAATGTTTAAAGTTATCTACATTAAAACAGTACCGGTTTCGACCTGTAAAAAGGTCATCATCAGCTGTTGGTGAACCTGCTTAATAGCTATTGTACATAAAACATTACTAAAACTAATTTAACAAGAATGCCTTATTCTAATATAATATTACTATTAAGATATATACATATCCTACTTCCATTTAGCAGGCACTCTCTATCAGTTATTCTAATTCCACTTCCTTTTTCTTTCTCAGATTTTTTAATTTACCGGAGCACAAATGCAAGTGTGAAGAGGGGAACTCTATCAACCTTTCTTTAATTTCAAAATTTCATCCATAGCATGACATGCCTCAACAAGGAACCTGGAAACTAGTATTTATCAGCAACATCATACACTAAGAATGAACAAGCTACAGAACCTCAGTCGATTACGCTCCCCGCAAAATTGCGGCCCAACAAAGCACCTTGATTGTGTATTCACAACGGTTGGTCTCAGTGCCAACATGCTGCATAGACGTTTCAACTTGACACCGAAACCTCAGTGATCCTCTATTCTATAGGAACTGTATTTTCAACCTCTGTTGTACAATTTTTGGAGTGTGTGGCATTCAAGGGACCCCAGCAAGCCAAAGCCCTTTATTGCACCATATGTATATATGTATATTGTTTGACATAATGTTGGCAACAGCACAGATTTTTGAATGGAACTCCAACGAGTCTAAGCCCCATATTGTACCATATGTATATATCTGCAGTAGGTACATTTCTTACTATCACCTTTTTTCAACAATGAGATGATGACTCCTTGCTTCCAGTTATTGGGTATAAAATAAATAGAAAATTTAAAAAATGCAGTTAAAGTCACCCAGGATAGAATGGAGCAGAGCTGAAGAATGAAATGAAAGTGTGTGGACAAAAACAGAGGATGATAATAATATGAGATGGTGTGGAGAGGGGCATAACTGGTGTACATCAAACTCTCCCAAAGAACAAAGATATGATGAACTTATGACTCTCTTAGCAAAACATTTTGCACCAGAAAGGAACATAGTTGTAACTCAACATCAATTTTTGTCAAAATACGGTACAAGACTGAGCAAAAATCAGTCATCAATTATGTTCCCACACTAAGAGCATTGGCAATTGCAATTTAATTTCAGACTGCCAGTGCCAGGCATCAATTGCAGACATTTTCCTCTGAGCTCAAGTCATTTGTGGGATTTGGAGTTGGGAGATTTCAATGAAATTGAATCCAAGGCCGTAGTTCTAGAAACTTCTAAATCAACTACAAGGAACTGGCCCTGAAAACAATGATACATTCTTTCCTTATATCAAGAAGGTACACAATCTGTAGAAGGACTGTTATCAAAGAAGGAACCACGATCGATCTCAACACTGCCCTTCTCAAACTTGAAATCAATCTCAATTATCAAGCAAAAATTGGAAATTGATTACAGCAAACTGGGCATCGATGATCTATGCTTAAGATATACTACAAATAACAACGCAGCCAAGGATTGCCAAAGAGACGAATCAAATCCAAGGTGCTCTGGATACCAGAAGAATGGTCATATTATCAAAGTGCAGTATATAATTGATTGTTACTTAAGTAGAAATCAATATTGAAACAAAATTCAGCTAATTATGTTCATGACATTGTAGCCAACTTTTTTTCAAATAAAATTCTCAAGAAGAATTTATATTGTATAGGTCCACCTGTTCAATGTAATGTTGATACAAGCCACATAAAATTAAATGGTATGTACACTCATAAATCTAGTGGATACTGTCCACATATATCACTTTGTAAATTTTAAGATGTCTTTATTTTTATGTTGAATGGCTCAGGATGACCCATAAAGGGGTTGAAGCTTGTCCTAGTTCTACAAGTTTTATGAGTGTACATACTATCAAGATTGTATTAAACAAGTAAGAGATTCATCACTTGTAGTAAAGTACCAGTCCACAAACACATAATTTCTCAGATCATCAACATTTCCCAGAATCAGCCCACAGAAGGAGATCTCAAGTGTTATCGTATTCAAGTCAGTGTCAAAGAATAACCAGTGATGTTCAAAATCGACACAGGTTCAGCGTACACAATCCTGCCTCGTGACCAGTTTGCCAAACTCAAATGCAATGCTCCATTACAACCTTCAACCATAAGATTCCAGTCATACATTCTTAATGGGTTTGTTCCAGACAGAAAAATTAGGGACACCACCAGCTATAATGAACAATCAACATTTGATGACATCTATATTGTTCCATAATACTACTGTGCAATTATTGTTCAAATTTGGAAGCAATGACTGAAAATCAAATTGAACGAAACTGATGAAGTAGAACAATCAACAGCTGCATTGGCTCATTCAGTTTACAGCATCACTGAAATCAATTAATTATTGCAGCATATTGAGATACTTTCAAAGTGAAGGTAGGAATAAATCCAAATTTCAAGCTCACTTTATGAGAGAGAGAGAGAGAGAGATTAAGAGAGACATTCACTTTTGACTCAGCTAATTTACAACTGTTAGCTTCTTCAGTCTACTGAAACTAATTTTTGTACAACATTTAAAAACTACCTGAAAAAGAAAATATATGGTAACAGAATTATACCTGAAAAGAAAAAAATTAATATAGAATAACATTTCAATTCTTGAAAGAATATCATTAAATTGTATCAAATCACACTCAAAAGCACTTAGAATTGTATAAATATTTATGATCAAATTCTGTTTAAATTCTTAAAAACTTGAAATTTGAAATTTATCTTAAGTCCTCACTTCCTCCATTCAAGCATAGTCTGCAAGTTGGTGTTATACCTTGTCATTGGCAAGGTTGATCTAGTTACCAGAGGATGGACAATTCTGAGATCAAAGGGTTTGATCGGAGAAATTTCTCCAGTCAAAGTTAATCCTCAAGATATTATGGCGTCAATATCCTCTGAGGTAATGCTATTAACTTTGTTTTTAAAATGGAACTACACTGTTTTCTACACCTAGCCTTAAATCTACAAGCATTAGAAGTTCAGAACTGTAATTATTCCTAAAATCGATCCAAATACTTCTCGAGAAAATGTAATGTATTCAAATGTGCTTCATTTGCCAGCTGGGGACTGCTCTGTTCGATTTGCGCTACATGTGAAACATGAGCTAGCTATTGATATGCAGAGTTGCTTCACCTTTTCCTGACAACTACGTATTCACTCTGCTCTGCTCATAAAAGCACTATGACAAAATGTATGACGTGATATTAAACCCAACAAGACCGAATGAGTTAGTGCAACAGGGCAGTCATCCCTTCTTAACACTAATTGATTCTTCAAAGAATGAATAAAAGAAAGAGAACAGCTATGAAGGCCGTGAAAATGAGAGACTCATTAGGATTTTCAAACCTAATACTGTTGGAATCAGAAATAAAAAGGGTTGACTGAAGGAAGTCGGATATCTGTTTCTCCTTCACCTGTGTTCGGCTATGAAGGCCGTGAAAATGAAAGACTCATTAGGATTTTCAAGCCTAATACTGTTGGAATCACAAATAAAAAAGGTTGACTGAAGGAAGTCGGATATCTGTTTCTCCTTCACCTGTGTTCACTGCAAGGAAAGCATATATGAAAAATTCCAGTACATGCTGCAAACAACGTTCATTTGTCGACAGTCACGGCCAGCTTAATTCCACCATTTAAGTATTATCCAACGGGCAAAGCTATTTTGTATTTCATTTGTTTTGCGGTGTTGCAACGTCCACTTTTCTGAACTCCGATTACATTTGAACTACACATGTGTAAACAGAGTTCAGTTTTGTACAACGCGACAAAGTTATAATCTCAGTTCATATTCAGAACTAGGTTCTAAATTGATCTCCGGTCAGATGTTTTTATGCAACTGGCCTATAATGACATACGGTACATATTTACAAGTAACTAATCTCATCTTTGTTCCATGCTAATTATATTGAATAGGTGGCTACAATAAATTTTATTCTAATAGAATCTTACTTATACGGTACATACACGAATTAAAGTTTGGGTATTCCATGGACATGGCTACATTTAACACCAATTGCTGTTATGGTACTTTGTATGTGACAATACAAGAAGAAGCTGCATTTCTTTCTACCACATTCCTAGCCATTCAGTCATACTCGACCATCCCTGTCATTCTTCGGTCTTTGTCAATATGCTTATTGCTACCTGTCTGGCAGAGCTGATCACGTGAACTGGGAGTGTTTTCCTGTTCAGGCGGTCAACTGATCTCGGTATTGGGTATCGTCCATCTGTTGTATTGTCGACAAGTACCAGTATTCTGTCTTCACTTTTCATTCCTTTTTCCCATTTATGTTTACTTGTGTAGGTCGATCTTTAAGTTATGGAGAAATGTGGGAGTAATATGGCTGTGTTTTAACTCAAAGTGATAAACTATGTTGAAGAACATAGTAACAGAGCTGCCGGTCGAGAATTCAGTGCGACTGAGTTTAACATTCACTACTGGCATAAACAGAAAGCTGCGCTAGAATCCACCAACCGAACACGTTAGGCATTCAGAGATCCAAAAACTGGTAAGTTTCCTGAACTGGAAGACTAGTTGCTTCATTACGCTACAGAGTTGTGAAATGATGGCTTTAGTATCTCGCAGCGGATGCTACATTTTAAAGCGCGCGAACTAGCGATTAAGGGAGGAATTAGCTGTTCGGATCTGAAGGTGAGCCGGGTTGGATCCGTAGATTCATGACACAAAAGGGATTGTGTCTGCGTAGGCGAACATCTCTCTACCAGAGAATGCCAAGTGATTTTAGCGACAAAATCATAGATTTTCATCGCCATGTGATAGCAATGCAGAAGAGAAACAACTACTTCTTATCTCAAATTGGCAATTCAGATCAAACCCAGATAAACTTTGACATGCCATGCAGCACCACCATCAACAAGAAGGGAGAATCTAGCATGTTTGTATGTACAGCTGGGTGTGTAAAAGAGCATTGCACTGTCTTGCTAGCAATAACCGCAGATGGAAGAAAATTGCCACCGTATGTTATTTTCAAAAGCAAAACAGTGCCTAAAGCAAAGTTACCCAAAGGCATTCATGTACAGGTTCAAGAGAAAGGATGGATGTATACAGCTCTTGTCCAGGACTGGGTCTGTACGGTGTAGGGAGCACGGCCAGGGGCACTGCTTCGACACCCAGCAATGCTAGTGTGGGACAGTTTCCGCAGACACTTGGTGGAAGACACGAAGAAACGTCTTCAGGAGATGAAAAGTGATCTAGTTGTAATTCCTGGTGGACTCAAACATTGTCTACAGCTCTTAGATGTTTCCGTCAACAAACCCTTCAGGACAACACACGTAAATTGTATGCTGAATGGATAGCAGGAGGGGAGCATGTGCTGACGCCAGCAGGCAAAATAAAGAGACCATCAGTAGAACTCATATGTGATTGGGTTCTGTGGGCATGGGTTATGTTGTCAACAGATGTTATTGTGAAGAGTTTCTTGAAGACGGGCATCGCAAATGCATTGGACGGAAGTCAGGATGATGCAGTATGGGATGGTGACCAGAATGATGCAAGTGAGTATAGCTGAGACTGAAGGCCTCCCTGAATAGTGTAAATATGTCGGTTGTCTCGTTTCAATAGCCTGATGTAAATTTAACTTTTTTTGGGAATACAGTCTTTTGCACATAAATCCCTACATATATATCATGAATTTATCGTTCTGCGATGCGATTTTATTTGACGTAAATAAATATCACACAAGAACACGTTCACTTTCTTGTATAAATTACTTTATTTACACTGTACATCACAACACGCAATTATACACAGTAGTAAATGACACTATATACAACACTCAATAGCGTAGTACCCTGAAGTCGATTCTGACAAGTACAGATATCAACAACACTGACGCGCACACTATAAAATACTCTCTCTTGAATTCACCGCCTCACTCACTTGAGTCCAATTCTCAGACTCCACCTCGGAGCCCAACAGTCACTCCCAGTCCATCACTTGCCTGAGTCTTAAGAACTAAGAACTGCGGGCTTAGAACTTCGAACTGACTTCACTGACTGACAGCTCGATATTTATACCATTCGATCAACCATCTAGAATGATCAACTTCTGGAAGAGTTCTTACAACACTCTAATGGAACATACTCGAAACATCGATCGACCAGCTAGTCGAATGGGTACTCGAACTTTCCTCTCCTTATTTACAAATGTACATGGAAATATCTACAACATTCGTAATGTCTCTACATGTATTTGGATAATAAAACCTTACAGTAAGTTTCCAGAACCTTTCATATATACCAAATATAGTACAACAAGTCTAACATACAAACATTATGGAATTTTCTACCACTTTCGACTCTATAGATTTTGAGGTTAACTTATACACAATACGTATTTGAGGTTATACAATTTTATACTACATATTTACAGGGAAATCATATACTAGTCATGTTTAATATTTAATGAAAGATAATTAAGTATTAAATAAACTATAATTAAAATATATTAAACATACTAATTGAAGGTTTTACACCAGTTACAGCGTCGTACGTACAACACATTGAAAATGTTCACACTTATTTTTTGTCAAAAAAAGTGCCAGTTATATGCGATCAAATACGGTATAACACTATAAACATACCTGTAAAAAATACACACTATTAAACAAAGAATGACATGTTTTGTTCTATAAGAACATCCTCAGATCCTATCAAATCATTCAATGATGTGCATATATTGTACAGTATTGTTTACTTTGCATAAACTTGTCAATGATAGAGAGTTAGGTGAAAATGTGAACAAGTATTAACAAATAATGATTGTATGAGTATTCATCCATCACTATATTAACTTAATGAAATAATTTTGTACTTATCTGAACTACCAAAATGTAGTCTGTTTTCCCCAAATACTATTTCAGGACTGTGATCATGGTGAGGCTAGTGGAAAGTTTTGTGGGTATTGCATACTGTTCCGTGGGGAGGAGAGGGGAAGCAGGGGAGGAGCGAATGGAATATTGTGAATCCCTTCCTATTGTAGAGGGGAGAGCAGTTTAATTCCCTTTTCATGTTATAATTTAGCGTACTGTACCATGGAGAGGGGATGGGGAAGTAGGGGTGGAGCGAGGGGAGCGATGTTGAAACTTCCTTCTATCTACTGGAATGGGAGATAAGGTTATGATGTTATGATGTATTCATGTATTATGGACAAACACAACTTAATGATTTTGGGTTAAATAAAGTATGGAATTGAAATAGAAAGTATCTATTAACACATTACTGTATTTTTATGATAAACCATAATCTAAAGGCTGTAAAGTGCTAATTTAAAGAGTAAATGTTGACTGGGTGTTTAGCAAGTAGAGCAAAGAGTGGGGGAATTTTTAAATGTGTGTGGTCATTTCCGTTGGTTTCGTTAGCTTTTTTTTTTGTGATGTATATTTCGATTCCTTCCATAATATTCAAGGATATGCTTTTATTTTCTGTGTGCTAAATTTTTAGATCTGTGTTGATATCTGTGAAATGGTGTGAACTGTCATATGTGCTCTCCAAAGGCTGAATGCCGATTGTATCTTATGATGTTTTGTGTTCTTTGTATCTTGTGTGGAAACTACATTTTGTTTGGGCTATATATGTGGCATTGCAGCTAGGTTCTTGGTGCTTGAGTTCATAGACTCTTGACTTGGAGGAAAGGTCTTTTTTGTTTAGGATACATTTGCTGATGTGTCTCTGCAGTGTGTTGTTCATTCAAAAGGCTGCTTTAGCCCTTATATTTTTCAAGAATATTAGCTACTTTGTATGTGTTCTTGTCAACGTACTTGAGAACCATGTATTTTTCCCTGTCATGTATGGTGGTCTCCTAGGCGTTTTCCTTAGGTTTATTTAATAGTTCATCTATTGTGTCCGGAGGGTTGATTCTTTTCATGATTTGTTTAATGATTTTTATCTCTTCATTGAAATTCTTTGTATAATAATGTGTATTTTTTGTTAGTTATGTTTATATTGTTATAATTGATATTTAAATTAGTGTGTTTGACAGACTGGAAAGTTTTTATGTTACATTTTACCAAGTCGACACTGGAAAGCATAGTAAATAGAGAGATGGATGGTCTGCCTAGTCAATACTATGTGTTAAAAAATTTATTTACATTTCACAATTACATTATATCTAGTACATGTTTCGAGAATATGTTCATTCTTTTCTTCAGCTAATTAGGTTAAAATTTGTGTATTACCAAAAGACCTAATGAAAGAGGGGTACCCGCTAAGAAAGCTAAAACTGTGACAAATACAATACAACATATTAAAAATTAATGGATAGTGGCATGTAATCAAATTCCATCTTGTCATCTCAATATAAACACAGTGGGATGATGTCTAAGAGGATAAAATGTTGAGCACTACATGTGGTGTATGTAGTATGTAGGACAGTCGGGCAGAAGTGTGTTGGTACGCTATAAAGAGCATGTGAATGCAAGAAGATATTCCAGATACTCTGCCATGTGCGAACATATGTATGAAAACAATCATCATTTCACCAATATTGAACGGGACATGGTTTTATTACACCTGTTAAATAAAGTTAAATAAAGTTAAATTAAACACATGAATGCCCTTGGGAAGTTAGAAATTTACAAGTTACAAAAATTTGATAGTGAAGATAGTCTCAATGAACACATGACAGAGGATAATAAGTTGTTTAAATTGGTGAACCGATATTCTAGAAAGAGGGAAAAAGAGAATGAGGGAAAGCACGTAAGGGGGGAACATGACGGAAAGAAAACGTAGATGGTACTGTCCACCCCTCCTTTCCTCCGCCGCACCTCCCACTGCAACTCTGCAGTCTGTCATTGAAAAACTTCAGTTGCCTTTATATCCCTCTGACAGTCATATATCAGCCTTGCACATCCACTTATTTTATAACATCGGTAAGTTTTAATATTTTTTTTTTTATGCGCTGTACTCTTATTTTGTTTACGTTATACTCTCGCACTTGCATTCTCTATTTTACCTCTCCTTCTACAGACCATATGAAGTTCATGTCAACCTGGCTGCATAAACACCTATTAACTGAGAGGATCGGCTTGGCGACTTGGTTTTACACCATTTTATAGTATTTTTCGTATCGTCCTACTTGAAGGGAGTATTGGATCAACAAGGACACAGTGATGTCACATCGCAACAGTGCTCAGTGCTCAACATTTTATCCACATAGACATCATCCTACTGTGTTTATATTTTGATGACAAGATGGAATTTAATTACATGCCACTATTCATTAATTTTTAATATGTTATATTGTACTTGTCACAGTTTTAGTTTTCTTATTGGCAGCCCCCTGTTTCATTAGGTCTTATTGTAATACACAGATTTTAACTAAATTACCTGAAGATGAGAATGAACATATTCTCGAAACATGTACTAGATATAATGTAAATGTGAAATGTGAATCAATTTTTAAACACATAGTATTGACTAGGCAGATCATCCATCTCTCTATTTACTGTGATTAAGTCAATACGGAACCAATACTGGCCATTATGGTCAAGATTATTAATACGGGAAAGCACGGCAATGCCAGTGGCAATGGAAATGAGCAGATCATCCACACTTGAGAGAGAGAATTGAATGTGTGAAAACTTTCGCTATCTTGGAAGTGCTATCTCTAGTAATGGGAATGTTAAACTAGAAGTACAAAATAGAATCTTAACTTCTTCTAACAAGTCCAGAATCTAGACTTGGACAAGGCAGTTCGTTTAAGAGGAAAATGGACAATATTCAAGTCGTACATTCTTGCAATCATGACATGCAGCTTGGAGAGTTGTGTATCAAATACATATGGGATTAGTAAATTACAAGCATGTAAAAACTAATTTTCTATGATCAGCTGTGCAGATGACGAGAAGGGACAGAATCAGGAATGATAACATCACGGGAGACATGCAAGTTAACTTGACAGTGCATTAACGCCTGGGAGTTGCAGAGCTGTAATTATTTGGCTATGTAAAGCAAATGCAGGAGAAGCAGCTTCCCAGAAGAAGACCAGTTGATCATCCCAGAAAATATGGTTGGAACAAATTAACCCGTCAACGCCGACCTCTATACGTGGAATAGACCATCTTTTCTTCTATAGCCGCCGACCTCAATATGTGGTATAGGCCCATACGTGGCTTCACATTTACGGTTGTAGCGTAAATAGTTTTGGAGTTACAGAAATGCAAATGGTTTTGATCCCAAGAAGAAATTTTGGTGTTTATCAGTGTTGTAAAATAAGAATTGTAGTTCATTAAAGTATGGTTGTTTGTGCAAAGATAATTTTTTTGTCAAGCAAGTCTGAGGAATAATCTCTTGTGTTTTTAAAAAAAGTCTGTTTGCTTCATTCTTTCCCACAGAATAAAATAAAGAAAAGATGATCTGAGAAGTTTGTCTTTTCACATGATGTTCTTTTGCTCTATTTGTGCATTCAGAGTGCAGTTTATTTATTGTATTTGTCTTTTATTCTGGGCTTGAAATATTTTTGCAACCCTCCACCAGCGCTCTCTGTAGGTATCAGTGAGTGCTGCTTTCTGTCATACGATATGAGAACCAGTTGTGCATGGTATACATCTCATTTGAAAGATGATATCTGAAATATGTATCAAATTGGTTTGTTTTGTCATAAACGTTATTCCCCTCAATCAGGTTCATCCTGTTGCTCCGAGTCTTGCGTTATGCAAAATGACAAGCTCCAACCATGGTTTTGTCTGACAGTGACGTGCTTGAAATAGTATATAATTCAGACGAAGTTTAGTCAGAGTAGTGATAGTATTAGCAGCGGTGATAATGACATAGATGATGTGGCTGTGGCGGATGTAGTTATAAATGATGAGATTGCCAATGAGGAGGATCCAGTACAGTATATACAACTATTCAAAGGACTCTTGAATGCAACTGTCCTAAATTCTTTAATAATATTTAGACAAGTGACAGGGACAAACATTGAACAGTTATCTTACCGGGTTCAGCTTGTGGAAGGTTTGTTTGCAAAATAGGCCTACACTCGCTCGGGCAGGGAACAAAATATTCAAGGCTGGCGTGCATCAGATAATACAGTTCTAAGGTTGCAGGAAAGACATTTTATCAGGAAATTTGCACTTGAAACTGGGAAACCGAAACCTCAGAGGCATTGTATCATGTGTGTGAAGCATAGCAAAAAGAAGACATCAGATTACTACTGCTAGGAATGTGACATGCGTTTCTGCCTCGAGGAATGCTTCAAACTGTATCACACCAAACTAAATTACTAAAGTAATGTGAAACAATTATGTAATTATCTGCATGTACATAGTTTAATCATAAGGAATTCCAAATTTAATGAATATCAGGCTACTCATATACTTACAGTAACGTTTTAAGTGAATCAGTGTATTTTGTTCGCGCGTAGTTGAAATCTTCTCTGGCCATGGAGTAGGAAGCTCTTTAAATGGCTACGATCCTGAGGAGTTTAAGAAGATCAAACAAAAGAGTGAGAGACTTTGGATGTTGAACCCTACTGAGAGGTGATGTTTACAAAGACAGACACAGATGGAGGCATATTGTTCACAAACATATCCTACTTGACCCGCTGGAAGGATCCACTGATGATGTCGATGACCATGATGATGAAGAGAAGGCAGTTATCTTCCGGGCAATTTGAGTGTAGTCACATTTACGAATGATGACGTTTCACCTACACTGCAGCAGGCTTTGTCAGGACAGTCTGGTTGTCAAATAGAATTGACCTCTTCCTGTGAAGATGAAAATGTCAACTCTCACTGTGCAGTTTGATTTTCTGCAGAAATGATATTGTGGCCTGTTTCTGAGTACTGAGAGCCAGACATAGTTTAGATACAGGCCTATTTCCTGCAATTAAAGATGTTGGATATCTTCTTTTTTCAAATTGCCTCTTTCATTATTTATCGTATGACTTTTACATGCATAACCACGTTGGTGCTCTCATGGGTGACGGACGTGCGTAAGACCGGCTCCTTAGTTTCAGTGAATTAGAAGGTGCTATTCTGAAGGGAGCTATATAATAAGTGGTACACGAGTGTGTGATACAGTGTTGAATCAAACCAGCGTGTATTAGTCATTGTAACAATCAGTTCACCAATATTAAGTAGTGATTTCTCAGGCAATATGGGCTGCAGCAAGCGCAACACCAGTGACCAGAGCAGTAGTGCCAACCCTGTTGAAGAGGCAGTCACCAGGATACTAAACGAAACCATCAGCTCTGGTAAGTTCCTTGAAAAGATAGTAGCCGCCGTATCGGAGCGTGTGACAGAACTCGTCATAAAGGAATTAGAAAAATCTCTCCAGTTCAATTCTGAAATTGTGGCAGAATTGAACACAAAACTCGAGAGCAGCGGTAAAGAAATCCATGAGATGAGGGAAGACTTTGCTGCAAGATGTGACTCACTGGAACAATACAGTAGAAGAGCTAATGTTAGAATTTTTGGGGTACAGGAAAGTGTAAGTGAAAATACGGACGAACTTGCGATAAATGTTTTTAGGGAGATAGGTATGAATGTGAATTTGCAAGACATTGATAGGAGTCACCGAGTCGGACCTAAATCTCCAGGGAAACCTCGGCCAATCATTGTCAAATTCACATCATATCGAACAAGGCCGGAAGTGTTTTGCAATAAGCGAAAATTGAAAGGTACCCCAGTAACTATTCGCGAGGATCTAACCTCCACCAGGTTGTCAATTCTTAAGGCAGCTATTCTCTGCTTTAATCAGAGCAATTGTTGGACCTCGAGTGGAGACATCATTATTAAGAAACTAGATGGCAGAAAAATTAGAATTAACCGGCTGAGTGACATTCCTAAGGACAGTGACAGCAGTTAAATGTAACAATTCACTGAACTGAGTGCACCTAACTGAGTGTTTATACTCCTAGATTAGTCCATATTTATTTCTCTCAAGATCGTTAAATTTTATCTTAGAATAGTTTAGTGAATTATCATTTATTTTCGTTTAGCTTAGTTAAAATTTCTTTTTTGCAACTATTTATCTATATATTTTACTAAATAATTGCATTTACTTTCTTATTTCCTTATGATTAATTTAATATCTTTCAATTTTAAATATTTTTAATTTTTAATTTATTAATTTAGACACAACACCTTTAATTTAGTCGCGCTTTAAAATAATAGGTAATCCTAGGCACAGTTGATTATATTCCTGCACCTCACTACTTCAGTTAACGTTAAATTCCTCCTAGCGCTTTGTGTTTATCTGTACATTTTGTTAACATTCATCGTTCCAAGTTGGCAAGAGTTACAAGTGACAAAACAAATTCCTCTGATGTCACTAGTCGATTTCAACAGCCACCGTATGTCGCCTCAGACCAGCTACCCAGTCCTGTCCTTCCGCTGTCCCCACTCCCCTCACCCTCTAGCGCAGACCTTGACCAAAGTACCGCTAGTATCCTCAAGAATTTCGTCTCGCAACATCCCAGAGCCCTACACGTCTGTCATATAAACGCGCAAAGTATATTAGCAGCCAACCGAATGGACAAGTTTGTTGAAATATGCACTCCACCTGTTTTCCATGTCCTGCTAGTGTCTGAGTCATGGTTAACAGATAATAGCCAGTCTTCTTTGTGTCATCTTGAAGGCTACTCGCTTCTGAGAAATGACCGCACTCACAAACGGGGTGGAAGGGTATGTGGCTATTTCCTAACTAGCCTCAAACCTAAGCTGGTCAGTCATTCACCAGGCAGGTATGAGAGAAAACCGGAATACATGCTCGTAGAAATAACAACGAATGGCATTAAAGCGCTTGTATGAGTAGTTTAAAAACCCCCAAATACAGGTCACTTAGAGGATTTTGAAGCTGACTTAACTAAATTACTGCCGAACTACCCTCACACAATAATTTCATTACGGACTTAACTGACGCAACTTCTTCCAAAACCACATGACTCAAAACATTGTTTCAAGCCTATAATATGGAAATCTTACCTCTCTCTCCGACTCACCGTACATCTCATTCGCACACACTATTTGATCTTATAGTTACCAGCAACTCGGACAGAGTTCTTAATGTTGGTCAAACCTCCGTACCAGGTATATCTGCACATGACGCAATATACATCTCGTATAACCTCCAGCCACCGAAACCCTCCCAGAAATTTATCACCTATCGACCATTGAAAAATACAAATAAAGATAGAATCTTAGAGGACGCAGGCAAAATACCCTGGCATGACATAACGAACTATAACAATCTAGATGACAAAATTGACTTCTTTAATAGCAAAGTAACGGAACTATTTTGACAAGCATGTCCCAAAGCGGCGAGCGAGAATATCGAAAGGACCCTCCCCATAGTTAAATGACAAAATTAGACAACTTATGAAACAAAGAGACTGTGCTCACAGACAGTACAAAAATGATCCTACCGTACAAAACTTCGACGAATATAGGAAGTTACGAAATAAGACAACACAACAAATACGAAATGCTAAATTGCGATATGCTTACAGTTTAATTACACCTGACGGTAGAACAGGGAACACATTTTGGAAATCTATTAGTAAGCTTGGACTTACGATGAAGAAGACCAGAGAAGAAATTACAGTACCTCTCGAGACTCTTAATGAGTACTTTACTGCTAACTGCTCCGTAGTACGACATGACGACATACAGAGACTTATGAATTATTATGGTACACACCCTACTCCTGACAGAGAGAAATTCTATTTTAGTCATGTGACGCCCCTCCAAGTCAGAATAACAGTCCTCAGAATAAGCACGAAAGCAAAAGGAATTGATGACATAGGGACTGACATGGTCAAACTAATTCTTGATTGTATATTACCAACCTTAACTCATATAATCAATTTCTCTCTTCTATACTCCACATATCCAACTCTCTGGAAGAAGGCTATTGTGATACCTCTTCCGAAAAGTCAAATGCCTTCGAACGAGGGAGACTATGGTCCAAACTGTATTTTATCAGCTTTATCAAAAATCTTAGAATATGTAGTCCATACACAAATATCTGAGTACCTTCGAACGCACAATCTCCTTAATCCTCTCCAGTCCAGTTTCCGACAAGGACATAGAACAACTACAGCCTTACTTAAAGTGACTGAGGATGTTAGACAAGCAATAGACAGAGGACGATTCACAGTTCTGGTACTACTAGATTACAGTAAAGCTTTTGACAGCGTAGACATTGACATTTTACTTGTAAAACTGAAGGCTCTACATTTTTCTCAGAGTACGATTGCTTGGATGCATCCTTATCTTCACGGACGTTAACAATGTGTGAAAGGTAATAATGGAATGGTTTCCTCATGGTGCCACGTGAAGATAGGAGTCCCTCAAGGCTTTGTACTTGGTCCTCTTCTTTTCGCACTCTTTGTGAATGACATATCATCCAATTTAAGACACTGCAAATACCGTATGTACGCTGACGATCTTCAACTCTACACCGACTCTACAGCATGAGAACTCCAGTAAAATATCGACTTACAGTTTGTTAGTGATTGGTCTGCTGCGCACGGCCTGAAATTGAACCCTACAAAGTCGCAAGTAATCCTTCTTGGTCATCAAAGTTAAATAACAAGTATAACTAAACGTCTGTTGCCAGGAGTAATCCTGCAGGATGTTCCAATTCCTTTTGTATAACAAGTGAAGAATCTCGGTGTTATCATGGACGAAAGCATGACTTGGTCTGCACATGTCTTACATATCTGTCAAAAAGTTTACTCAGCTTTACATTCTTTATATAAATATAAACATATATTTCCAATAAAGCTTAAAACGAAATTAATTGAAGCCCTTGTAATGCCACATTTTGACTATTGTGATGTTGTTTTCAATGACGGCAGGCCACAATTTTCCCTAAGGCTACAGCGTGCTCAAAATGCATGTGTGAGATACATATATGCAATTTAAGAAGATATGACCACGTGTCACCATCTTTCCTAAAATTAGAGTGGTCGCGACTCCATGTTCATCGTAACCATCATACTTTGTCTCTCCTCCATCGAGTTCTTACTACATCTTCCCCATCCTACCTTTCTTCACGTTTCCATTACTTCTCAAATGTTCATGACAGACATACAAGGGCTCAAACATCCAACCTGCTCATCATCCCTCACCATCGAACTGCCGCATATAACAGCTCATTCTCGGTGTTTGCTGCACAAGAATGGAATCGTTTACCGGACGACGTCAGAGGAATACCAACTACAGTGTAATTTAAAAGAGCGTTAAGAGGTACAACAGGATGCGAGTGACCTGTGAATTTCTGGCCTTTCAGTGATCGTGCTACTACAATATCATTACTAGCTATTATTATTATTATTATTATTATTATTATTATTATTATTATTATTATTATTATTATTATTATTATTATTATTATTATTGCTGTTGTATGTATGTCCTACTGTGGTGGAATTTTATTTCAGTTGTATTTTGATTGTGTTTTAATTGTGTCTTCTAGTATTAATTATGGTAGTATTACTTATGACTTTAATGTATACTAATTAAGGCCCAATGGACTTAACTATGCCAATAAAGACATTTATCTATCTATCTATCTATCTATCTATCTATCTATCTATCTATCTATCTATCTACATTATTTGATTGAAAGATGGCAAAAAGTACTATGTACATTATATATACTCCTGACAAGAAACAACAAATCTATATTCTTAGATACAAACTATTCAGCCACTGTATCGCAGAAGGTGTTGTCTGAACAAAGTCCAATGGATCACCTTCGTAGGCACGCAGTCTGCACTCGAATATGATGTGTTATATAGACTGGGAAGGAACATCACATTCCACAATGGTGGGATGGAACTTTGCTTCATTGGAACAAGGACTCTGCACAGATTCCTGTATTTGTATGCACCCTATTTAGAGTGGACAATGTCCTCCTTGGGAGATGAACTCCTGGAAAAGGGCAGTTTTTGCTGAACAGAAGCCAACACAGGTGGTCGGTGTTGGTAGTCTTCTCCTCTTTCCATTCATTGAATGGATTAAAGTGGTTCTCAGTTAGTTCATGTGCATAAAGATTGGGTGGATGTCTAACCTTTCATCTTAGTGTGGAATTTGTCTTGAGTGGCTTGTGAGGTTGAAATAATGTGACTAGCAATCATATCAGGCTTATCTCGACTTCCAGATGAGCTCCCTTCAAGTTTTCCCAGGAGATTCCAAGCTTTCCTGCTTGAGTATTGGAAGATCAGTCTTTCAACAGCATCCATCCATTTCTGTTCCCGTGAGGCATCCAAACTATGCAGAAGTTCTTCGGCGACGTCTTGGTCACCTGATTCAGTATACTCATTAAAATGAGATTTGCTCTGCTCGTTCCATCCTGGGACATATTCTTTCCTAAACCCCTGTGGAATATGTTTCTTGGCTATTGAGCTAATCAATCCTACCCATCTATGGCAATTCCTACTTTTTGCTGGAATCCATCTAATACATCGATTTAGTTCTTTTGCAAATTCAATCCAGTCTGCCTCATTGTAATTCCATCAGGGTGTTGACAGTGTGGATATCAGAGGGACAGAACTTCCCATATCTAATTGTATTGGCCTCTGTTGACTGTGTGGGAAATTGTCCACTATTTCTCCTTTTGGGCAGATATTGATAACTAGTGTTTTGCATCACAAAGCACATGACTGGGTTGTATTCATTCTTCCAGGCAGCTTATTTAAATGTTCCTTTATCCTTAGCATCAAATATTAGGTGTAGATAATGTTCTTCAGCCCAGCCAATAATGTCTATGCCACAGGGATCATTTTGGGCATAATTCCATTTTTCATGGTGGCTGTTGAAGTCCCGTGCCTAAATTGCAGGATGGTTTACAGTAACTGAAATCACTGTAGCTGACCTGGATATTGTAGGTGGTTTGCAGATGTTAAGTCATGAAGTGTAACAACTACAAGGTGAATGTTGTCGTCAATAGAAGCAGAAATGGGGCGAACGTTATTCAGGTTGTTTCGAGCATATGTTGTTACACTATACACTTTATCGAATGTTGCACCTACCATGGAGTAACCATGAATTTTCCCTTGTTTTTGGAGATCATCTTCGGTGGCTGTGCAAGTTCCCTGTATAAGACTAGTTCTGACCTGTTCTTACAGAGAATTCTTGATAAGTAATCACTCTTTGATGGACTAATGCCTTCAGTATTTAGTTGTATGATTTTGATGATGTTCACAATCATTCTTGTCATGGGGCTCCAAAAAGAGTCTTTCAAGTTAGAAGAACTATGCATGTCTCGTATTGGCAGGAGATTTGCAGTGTGATAGTGTGGCAGTCAATATGTTGTTGCTCTCTTAGCACCACCCAGGGGACTTGTGCAGGGCAATTTAAAGGTAGCTCTGGCAGACGTGAGCAAAAGTGGACCCGCAATTGCCTCTTTATATAAAGGAACATGTAAATGGTGGGCCTTACCGAGGACATCAGTTTCCTTGAACTTTATATTTTGTTCAAACAAGTGACTACATACTTACATATGATAGATTTCTCAGGTTGATTCAGGTAATAGCAACATTTGTATTCCTTCGTTTTGGTGTAAAACTGGGCTTGGTGGCATACTCGTTCCTTTAAGAACAATGTATGCAGTAAACCCTGGGAACTAGAGAGGGGTTCCTGTGGGTCTTGGGTTGAATTTAACTAGTACGCTTCTTTTGTAGAGGTGATGAAGACAGTATCGATTCTATGACAGTTGAAGACCTCACTGATCCATCATCATCATCGTCATCATCATCATCAAGCTATGTTACATCTATTGTGTTACAGGTTCCTGGAATGCCAGCCTGTGATGATTGATGCAGAGAACTTCTCTCCTCAGCAGAGATCCCGTTTATTCTGGGGCAACCTACCTGGCATTGGACGTCTAACTCTACCTCAAACTAGCCCCAATATGCAGTCTATTTTGTTGCGTGGGTTTGATCGAACAGCAGTTCGAGATAAGCTACAGACCATCACCACACAAACTAACTCTATGCTCAAAGGTAAGTGGGGCAATGCATTTTGTTAGACGTAAGTAATGGAAATAGAATAATCTAAAGATAGTAACCCAGTAGAGGGGAAAAGAATGTATGAACATAGCTGGTTAATACGGTTAGATGTCAGCCTTTCATTGCTGCATGTACTGTATGTGTTGGGCTAAGTAGGCCAGCCATCCGAGCTGAAGTTGGCAGGTTTTATCCCAGCTCAGTCCAGTGTTATTTGGAGGTGCTCAAATATGCCAGCCTCATGTCGTTAGATTTACTGACACATAAGAGAACTTGTGGGACAAAAATTATGTCACCCCAGCGTTTTATAAATTAGTGTAATATAAAACCCACAGAGTAAGAATTCCTCGACAATATGTGCACAATATTGTACCGTAGATTAATAAATACATAAAGAAAGAAAGAAATAAAATGAATGAATGAATGAATTAATTGTCGGTTACAAGCAAAACGCATTAAGTCAAAAATCTTACTTGTGAGAAAAAGAAGTGGTGATGTTTCCAAAGTCTTTCATTGTGATATCTGCTCTCAGAATAAATATAAGAATATTTATTGTCAAAATTATGTAATGAGTTTCTTAGAGGATCTCTAGAATAGCACTGTGTTACTGACATTGTTCCCCTTTTGCTATTTATTTTATGGTACACTGGCACAGACAGGTTTTATGGTGGCGATGTGGTAGGAAAGGGCTAGGACTGGGAAGAAACAACCTTGCCCATAATTAAGGTACAGCTCCAGCATTTCTCTGGTGTGAAAATGGGAAACTACTACAGAAAACCATTTTCAGGGCTGCCGACAGTGGGGAAGTGGAGCTAGGTATATATAGGCAACAGGTCTTGCAGCTAGTGTGTTCACAGGGAAAGGAGCCTGAGGCATGTGGGACTTGATGTGGTTCATAGTGAGAATATTTCTGAGGTTTCCTTGGTACTTGAAACTAATTGTGGGGCTATTTGGAAGATGATCTCAGGTGTGGGGTAAGTATGAGTGAAGGTTGAATGCTTGTTTTAAAATGCAATTAATTTTGTGGAGACGACAATGATATGTGGTATTGAAGAGTTTGGTGTTTCCTTATTTGTGGGGTCTAGAGAGAGAGTTCAGGGCTAGAGTATGGGAGAGGAATACCTGCTTTAAGAGCATCAATACAAAGTATATTCAGTTTCCAATGATGTCAGTAGCTTGTTGGTTTTCATTGAGTGAGAGAAGAGGTGGTGATGCACTAGGACAGTCTCTTGTGAGAGAATGAATTTGATGAGGTTTATGGAAGTCTGGTAGCATTTTTCTATATAGTGGGCAGGGAAGCAGGTAGAGAAAATTTGTATTCATGAACTAGACTTTGACTTCAACTTACGTAAGTTCGCTTAGTTGAGTTTCGTGGAAGTCTGTTTCATAGACGCAACTTTTATAAAGTAGACTGTGGCGTAAGTAGACTTAGGTAAGTTATGATGTGAAGAATTAGATATGAAGTTGGCAATGAAAACAGTGGAAGAGCAGTGTAGTCCCATCACTCAATGCTTTTTTTGTAATAAAGAAGTAGAAGAAGAAGAAGAAAAATTCAAGCTGTTTCCTGCATTATAGATCGCATTGGACTCTAAATTCAATCCAATCCAGTTAATACAGTTAATTTTTATTTCTCGACGATGGAAGGAAAGAAAAAAAGCCAGCCTTCAACAACTATGAAAGGGAGGTGTTATTAGAACTAGTGAAGGAGAAGAAAGATATAGTTGAAAACAAAAAGACAGACAGTGTTACTATGAGGGTAATATTAAAAGCATGGAAGGACATTAGTGTAAAATTTTGTAGTATAGCTAACACAAGCAAGAGAAGTGGAGAGCAGTTGAAAAAGTGTTGGAACAATATTAAATTTAGATCCAGACAATGCAAAATGGAGCAAAGAAAGGAAAGTATTGCACCTGGTGGAGGGCCTAGTACAAAAGATGACAAGGATGACAGTTTTCTGGCAATGGTGGACAGTGTAGTGCCTCACTTTAATCTGAGGATTCTGAGTGAGTTTGACACTGATGGATTCATGGGTGAAGAGGAGATGGAAGAGGAGGTGTTGTATGATGAAGTCACTGAAGTACTGGAAACATCAGGAGCTGAGAGTGGGCCTACATTACTGGCAGAAACATCAGCTGAAAAGGAAGCCACAGAACGAAGAATGAGTACCTGTATGTCCAAATGTGAGGGTAGACCACGAGCTGGG
Source organism: Anabrus simplex (assembly GCF_040414725.1). NCBI lineage: Eukaryota > Metazoa > Arthropoda > Insecta > Orthoptera > Tettigoniidae > Anabrus > Anabrus simplex. Next base: position 210,635,989 of record NC_090266.1, read on the forward strand.
GCAATGTCATATCTGCAAGCCAGGAGGGAACTTGATATAGAGCAGATGAAAGAGCTTCACCAACTCAAGATTCAAGAAGAAAAGAGTTCCATGCAGCGAGGATGAGATTCCAAGAGGAGGTGCATAAGTTGACTCTCATGTAGATGAATGAACTCCATCAAAGAAAAAAAGCAAAATACAACCAATAATGTCTGTATTAACCTGACCTCAAATGACTGACATTAATGGACACACTATTATTATTATATAAATGTGCACAGTTATTATGAAATAGAAAGTAGGGCAGTAATAAAACAATTTTATGAAGCAAATGATATTACATAATTGTGGATCATGATGTTCACCATCATCAGTCCCTTCATCAGGTTCTTCCAGGAGACCACGATATGCAGCAATGTTTTGAAGTACAATGGTAGCCACAATGACCGGAGGAATGTTGTTTAATTTCAATGTAAACTTCCTTGATAATCACTGAAACTTTTTCTTCCAGCTTCCAAATGTTCTCTCTACTACATTTCTAGCAAGAATGTGAGAGGCATTGTATGCTTCCTCAGGTGGTGTTTGAGGATTAATAACGGGTGTCATCAAGAAAGGCCTGCAAGCGTAACAGCTATCTCCAATGAGTAATCCACGTCGCTGTCCCGTTTCAAATTGTAAACCCAGCCAACCCGTCATGAAATCAATAAACTTCATCTCGTGGTTGACTATGCCCTGACAATTGAAACTGAAAATTCCTTTCCTATTACGGAAAACCTCAGCATGGTTGTCACCTGGACTTATTATTGGTACATGGGTGCAATCAATAGCTCCAACCACTCCAGGGAATCGGGATCTTTCATACACGCGACGCGCATTATTTCGGCATACAGCTTCATTTACGAACGAAACAATCTGTGGTGTCTTTCGGGCAATCAGGATTGATATTCTTCTGATTATTCTACATACTGAGCACTGGCTTACTCCTTGTAAATCACCGGAATCAATTTGGAAGTTACCTGAAAACCATGGAAGTGTGAAAGGCTATTGTATTTACCATAAGAATGCATTAATCTGTACTGATCATCCCATAACTTAACACATTGCAGACCGGGTGCCCTTCACCCCATGCACAACCCTGTTCCTGGCCACTTTCTAACTACCTCCAAACTGGAGTGCATGCATTCCAATAAACTGTCAGAACTTCACTAACCTTTGAAGGGCTGCTGCACATTTTTCTGGAGGCCTTCCCGAATAGTCCTAGTACTCTTTTCTGGTGTGGTAATCCAAATAGCAGGTACCTTTATGGAGGGGCACAGAACATTGTTTGCACATATATCTTGTTTCACTGCGCTTACCCTTGCTTGAACACACACGACACACTCTAGTTGGGTTTTTCTTTGCCAAAGTTGCTGGAATCTTCTCAAGGATATGATCCCTTATTTGTCCAGATAGTCTGCTTGGGGGTCCTGATTGGGGGCTCTCTTCATTGAGCCAGAAGGCGAGGAAGTTTGGGGATCCATGGGCGCTACATTTTCAGCCAACCATTCCCTAGGAACTCCCATCAGAAACTGCTTGTAGCTCAATTTTCTTGGAGGATTTAGGAAACAGAACAGCCTAAAAGCACAATTCACTAAATAGAATGCTACCCTCTTATTCCGTTTTACTGTCTTAGAAGAAGTGTAAAATATGACAGGTATTGGTTTGCCCGATCTACTCCCTTCATAAATCGGTTATAAAAAAGGATGCAAATGGCCTTGAACATAATGGTCCCTGTCTTCCTATCTAGCTTGCATGTTGACCGCATAGATGCATCATGAATCGTAATCATTCTAACAACTCGCTTATCCTTCCAAACAACAAGCAAAATTTCACCTTTGCGCATAAAAGTCATTTCCCCCTTTTGTAGAAGCCTAGAATTGTCTTTCAGCTCACATGGCAAATCACGATTTTCTCTAATGGTTCCACAAACCCGTGTTTTATGTTGGAGGAGATTTTCGGCAGTAGTCACACTATTATAGTAGTTATCTTGATAAATGTGGTGCCACATACCAAGATAAGGCTTCATGACAGATAATATTGTCTGTTCAAGTTGTTTTCCTTCCCCTGTATAAATCTCTAAGTTACAGATGTATCCTGTTTCACTCTCGCATACCATTCGAACTAAAATACCATATTTTACTAATTGGATTATATGTCCTGAACTTCAGCCGCCCACGCAATGGGATCATCCCTTCATCTAATGACAGCTGCTGCTTCGGTTTGCAAACAGACTGAAACTTGGGTAAAAAGTAATCTAACAGATGCTAAACTTTCTGTATTCTATTGCTCACATCTGTTGTCTGACTATTATCATTGAAATGCAGGTAGGTAAGTATTTGTTGAAATCTATTTCAGCTCATTGTTTTCAGAAATATGGAGGTTTCTGTTAGGGGATCGGTTGACCAGTAATCCTTCAGACAGGATTTTTTCACCTGCCCCATCAATATACACAAAGCAAAAAATTGTTTAATTTCCCTGCTAGTGACATTTGTCCACTTTAGTGTTTTAGGGGATACGTCATGAGAATGTGAATTCTGCTCATAGTATAAGTTTGTCTGCTCAGCTACATACTGAAAGAAATCCTCACCAAACATAAGTCCTGCTACTTGTCCTATGTTTGCAGATTCATTAGGCCATACCTTTATACCTGGATCACCTTCAAAATCTTCTAGCTTAGGTTCACTGTTATCCATAACCCAGATGTCAGGAAACACTACATTGTTTACAATATTTAGAATATTTACACCTGTAACACAATTATCAAACTCGTTTTGCACCACGTGATTTCCACATCTTGAAGATAAGGCTATATCCTCGTCATCACTTGAAACATTTCCGTTAGAAGATATTTCATCATCGAACTCTAAATATTCAGCGTCACTTGGACATTTGGAGCCTGTATCAGCACACAATTCACGAATAATTTCATCCCTGTCTAAACACGTGCGATCGGTGGGCGCCGCCATCTTGCACACTGCATGGCTCTTTAAACTTCGTAAACATGTTGTCAGGAAATGCAAAGAATAGCTACGATATGAAGAAAAATCGAAAAGAAATGCGACTATCGACTGTGTAGAACCATACATAACAGAGTTCTATCAATCTTGACCGCCAAATAGTTCGGGCATATCTCAGAAGATAGCACTAAATTTCAGTCTGCTGCTAACACGAGATAACTCGGGACCGGTCCGCAACGCTCGGCCAGGCAAACACGAGTTTTCTCGTGACCGGTCCGCAATGTGTTAACTAGATACAATGATGAGTAGAAAGTGCAAAAACTTTGCACTATGGTAACAATAATTTACCGGGCGAGTTGGCCGTGCACGTAGAGGCACACGGCTGTGAGCTTGCATCCGTGAGATCGTGGGTTCGAGCCCCACTGCCGGCAGCCCTGAAGATGGTTTCCGTGGTTTCCCATTTTCACACCAGGCAAATGCTGGGGCTGCACCTTAATTAAGGCCACGGTCGCTTCCTTCCAACTCCTAGGCCTTTCCTACCCCATCGTAGCCATAAGACCTACCTGTGTTGGTGCGACGTAAAGCAACTGGCAAAAAAAAAAAAAAAGTAACAATAATTTTACTCTTACCTGTAACATAATATCTTAACGAAATTAGCAACTGTATTATTGGAGGTATGGGTGATCCTCGATTATTATATTTCTGTAATTCGTCTTCAAACATCGTTAGTACATCTAATACTGTACGTTTGTTGAATCTATATCATTTTCTGAATTCATTTTCTGTATAAAATTCAAATATGTTCTGTTCATCTCTTAGGCACGATGTACTGAATAATTTCCTGGATCTTTTCAACTTTGTCTACAGAATTAACTACACCAGCAATATCTGCCATTTTATTCATTTTCTGATCTCAGAGTCTACTTAAGTATGGAACATTGGCAATTTAGAAGTAAAGTCGCCTTCTAAGGTTACTTACCTCCAAGCAGCGATTATGAAATGGAAATGGCGACTTACCACCCTCTAAGTCGAAGTCAAAGTCTCGTTCATGAATACGACCCTTAGTCTTCAGGCCAAGATGTAGACGTGAATTCAGAAAGAGCAGATGAGACCGTAATTTGGGGAGGTCGTCACTGCTTGCAGGCTTCACCCATGTCTCTAGAACTGTCGTACTTTCACACAGCGCACTCGCTTTTTCCGCTGGGCCTTGAACTACGGACTCCACAATCGCAAGCATCACTTCGGACTGCTTCCTGTCTGGTTCGTTGTTGTCCGGCACGATGTCAGTGATCACTTCGTTGCTCAAAGAATTGATTTGGTTCTTTATTTCTTGAGTCTGGGCCTTGATTTTTTCAGTCTGGGCCTGGATTTCTTTGGTCTTGGCTGAATCCAAGCAGTTAGTTGTGTGAACATAATGTTTACCCGGTTGTTGGTTTCTTCCTCCGAGGTGACTTCGAAGTCGAAACTGTCTGGGTCCTCTCCATTGTCTATCAAATCCTGGCGCAGCTTTGCTTTGCTTCTAGCCATCGGTAAACCTTGGGATGCCAGCGCTTTCCGTAACATCACCAAGTTCATTTGGTCGATCTTCATTGCTGAGTCTTGAAATGTCCTGTCCTGTCCTATCACGGTCGCCAATTTATTGTTCTGCAATGCGATTTTATTTTACGTAAATAAATATCACATGAGAACTCGTTCACTTCCTTTTATGAATCACTTTATTTACACTGTACGTCATCACACACAATTATACACAGTAGCAAATGACACTACAACACTTAATAGAGGAGTACCCTGAAGTCGATTCTGGTAAGTACAGATATCAACAACACTGACTTGCACACTATAACATGCACTCTCTTGAATTCACCGACTCCGCCTCGGAGCCAAACAGTTTGCTCGTAGTCCATCACTTGCCTGAGTCCTAAGAACTAAGAACTGACTTCACTGACTGACAGCTCGATATATATACTATTTGATCAACCATCTAGAATGATCGACTTCTGGAAGAGTTCTTACAACACTCTAATGGAACACACTCGAAACATCAATTGACCAGCTAGTCGAATGGGTACTCGAACTTTCGTTTACTATTTACAAATGCACATGGAAATATCTATAACATTCGTAATGTCTCTACATGTATCTGGATATTAAAACCTTACAGTAAGTTTCCAGAACCCTTCATATATACCAAATTATAATACAATAAGTCTAACATATGAACATTATGGATTTTTCTACTGCTTTCGACTATATAGATTTTGTGGTTAAACTTATACACAATACGTATTTGAGGTTATACAAATTTATACTACATATTTACAGGGAAACCATGTACTAGTCATGTTTAACATTTAATAAAAGATGGTTTAGCATAATAATTGAAGGTTTTATACCGGTTACGATGTCGTACCTATGACAAATTAATCTGCTGTAGGTAGAATTTGAATCATGCTGGAAAAGTGTTAATTGGAAAATGAGAGATGTTGAAACTGGAACAGGTTAGGTGGGTATGGCCTAGATTGGAACCAGGACTTCAAGGATCGTCTTATTCACTCTATCATTAATTTTAAGTTGTTCAGGACATTTTAATTCACAGGTGTTCTTAATTCTGTATCCTGATTTTAAAACAAGCATTCAACCTTCGCTCAATAAACCGCTATTCCATTGTCTAGTACTGCACATCAACAAACTGATAGCTAATGCAAATAATGTTTAAAAATGAGTGTAGAAATGCAACACTATGTTAATACTGAACAGGCATGTCCTTCCCAGGGACGCAGTAGCCCGCAGACGTCTTTCCACAGTCTGAATTGTAATGCCTGTTTATTGATTCATACCTTCAAGCACCATCCACTATCACAACTCCCACCGCAACCCTGCCAAATGAGCTATTGCGAGGCTTGTCATGCAGCTTGCAGTTTACAGTCTATACAATACCTGCCCCTGGTCTGTGTGTGCACCTCATATTGTAATTTCCATGCTCTTTGTATGTGTGGTCGTTTCACGGGTTCATTCGAGGAACTCATAATGGATTAATAGTGGCGCTCACTTTTCCTGCTGTCTTCTAGCCTGTAAACACACATCTCGTTATGTTACCCCGGGAGAGGGAGAGGGACCGATGTATTTCGGAATTGTAGTCGAAGCGTAGGATGCATAAAACTTGATAGCAAAGGGAGAGGCTACTCAAGTGCAATTTTCTAGAGATCTTTTTCTTTATGTACTTGCTGATCTGTAGAAGCAACATTTGAACAGTTGTAAATTAAAAACTACTACTCTCATTTCCATGAAACTTTCACCACTGATGCTTGTAATGCATCTGAAAAAAAAAAAAAAAAAAACTTGTTGCTTACCAAAATTGGGCAGATATTATCCTTTCCCCTGAAGGATTAAAACAATTTAGAAAATTTATGACTGTCGGAATAAACAATAATTTAATGGACATTTTAATCTTGGAAAAGTATTTACACTGTAATACACTTCTGTAGCAATCACATTAATCAGTATTATCTCTTATATTTACTCTTTCATCCAGTAAGTATGGAATTTCATCATCCATAATACAATCCACCACTCTCTACACTGCCATTTCCGATGTTGTTGAGTGTGATGTGTGCTTCACATTTCTCCAGAGAGAATAAGGCTACTTTCAAAGCTCTCCGAACAAGAGAATCATAAGCAATTATTTTTTAACTAACCAAGAAATAAACACTGCTTAACTACTTCATCTGTCCTTCTCTTATTATATTTTATTCATTATACCATTAATTTTGTCATTCAAATCACAGGCAGAGATGGTAGAGGAACATGCTTTTAAAGCATAGGTGCAATCTAGCATGGTAGTTGATGGAATGCACAGATTTTTTTAAACTTCGACTTAGTATGATATCTGAGGGAGGGGATTAAGTGCTTTGGGTCACTTAAGATGACTGCAATATTACTTGGCTTTCTCGGCTTAATTCGCTATCTCCATTACCATGCAGCTCCTCAGTTGATCTCATGATTATGGAGTGGATTTTTATGTGCTAAAAAGTGAAAAATATTCATTCTTTATGTGTTCAAAAACCTAAAATTATTTGATAAATTTTAAAAATATTCTGCTTTAAAAATCACATAACCAGTTAAATTAATAAACTTCATTGTTTGTCTATATTGAACGAAGATTACAACTTTTTACTATAATTTTGGGTCCACCTTCTATCAGCTGATGATGACGCAGTGGGGCGTCAAAACTAGTACTGATTGAAAAATATATGTTGTAATTACATCTATGCAACAATTTTTATGTATTGAATAAGGTGGACCCAAAATTATAATAAAAAGTTATCACATAACCACTTGTGTTCAAGAGGTAAATAAATATGAAGTTTTGTATTAAAGTATGGTGCTACCAAATGTGCTCCTTAAGGCAAATGGATGTCTATATATGGAAAAGTACAGTGTGGTATATATTTATTTTTGATGTGTCTGACTAGATATTAACAGTATTTACAATGCTTATGTTTTATTTAAGTATAGAAAAAACCTATCATCTTTGAAAAAATTGTACCAGTTCATTCTCACCAATCAGTCTCAGAATTGCAGTGAACAACAAAGGTCATCCCCAAATTGTCTATCACAAATGCATGCCGATTATCTCTGAAAACAATGCCTTATGCTGCGAACATGATAACTCAACATCACAGGAAGTCAGACGTGCATAGTTAAGGAGAGGAATGTCACTAATACTAATGTCTTCAATTTCACCAACATGAGCACCCTCCAATATTTGAGCAACTTCCCACATTTTTTTAAACCCTCTGTTTTTGAAGAGCAAATTTTGATATTATTTGGTCTTTAACAGTCCCTGTACCTGCGAAGCTGAGAGTGAATCTAATTTATTTTCAACAGTACACACTTCCTTCACTGCTTTGGACAACAGGTTAATGGATTTTTCGAGTATGTCTATGGTTTTTGAGACAATAATTTACGATATCCTCATTTGTTGAACATATGTATTTGTGTGTGGGACTTTTATCTGCAATTATCGGCCATTGGTTGCATTGCCGTTAAATTATGTGCCTGAAACTGTGGGGATTTAAAATGTATCTTCTTGCCATTGTTACGTCGGTTGCTTCAAAATTCTGATTGGCTCAATAAGCAAATTTTTGACTTGAGCGTGAGCAGTGTCGAGCTTCAACTGAGCGACGTGCGGCTTGACTGGACTGAACGCCAGTCTGCTCCCGGCTGATCGCCAAGATGGACGCGTTTGGAGAAGTTGTGTACAAAATGTGATTGAAAGTTGTTGGAGTGGAGTTTGATAAACCAGGCTAATTGCCTCGTTAATTAAGGCATTGCCTTAAGTGTAGCGCAATAATGTTGTGTGTTTCATATTTACAGTTTTTTTAATATTAGTGTGACCAAACTATCTGAAGGAGGGTTCTTCATTACAAAATGGGCTAGAACGTAAGCTATTGGATTACAGTATATTAAATTGGACACACAAAAATGTAAGTACAAGTATCTTCTTAATTGTTTCGAAACTGTTCTGCTGCCGGATTATTTGGAGAAGAACGTGTGTATCAAGCTATCTGCGACAACTATTATATTAGAAGAAATGTTTTGGCAACGCTGTTAATATTACTTCGTCTCTACTCCGCTGCTGTGATTGAAATTAGGCCTATAGTTTATGGACATGGCGACCACCGTTTGTTCATTAAATTAACCTGGAATTTCTTCTTCATTGGACATTTTAATGATATAAATTGTATCCGCTAAATCTTAAAATGTAACTTAACGTGATTTTGGTAATGTTCTATATCCAAATTATTATAATGGAGTAATTCTGGAACATGGTATATGCGCGGGTGAGAGACCTATTATTCCATTACTTTATTTAATTGAGATTATCGTTGTGCTGCCTTTTTCTGTTTCTTAAAGTTATTATTATTATTAATTTTGTTGGTGGATTTCTTTCTACTTTTCTTGGTTCATATTTGTGGCATCCGATGGACTGTTGACAATGTTTTGAAAGACGTTATGTACTAGTATTGTTTCGTAATGGCTCATTGTTTAATTACTTAATGGGATGGTTTATTTCCGGTCTTATTCGGGCATTACCGTTTTCCAAGGCCTCCTAAAATTAAAATTGTGTGACCGGCATTTAAATCCTTTATTAATATTTTGGTTGGAAGAAATGTTAAATTTAAAAGACTATACATAATTATTGTAATATTCTGGTTATAATAAGCTGGAATTGGTTCCCCATTTCTTGATGATACCTTGCCCTCCTCTGATTATTCGCGTCCGTTTTTCTTTCCTTCTTCTTTCGTTATTGCGTGCCATGTTTTTATCTTATCTCCGGTATGCTAATTTTGTGTGGGCTTTGCCTATTGTCTCTTTAAGTCGGATGTTGGCTTCGGTTTTGGGAAGCTGTATGCTTCGTGTGTACCATTGTTTTGTTGTCTGTGGAATTTTAAGTGCTTCCCTTCATAATTTGTAGTTTATTTGAGACATATTTTTATTTGGGTTCGTGCGATTTTCTCTTGTGTCCTTTCAATTATTTTCGTGTGGAATTTTTTTTTGGGGTCTGCTATCGTTGCCTAAAATATTGAGTGTGTTTCCGTGTTTCCGAGTGATTGAAATCCTTGTGTACTGGTTCCGGAAGCAAATTCCAGTTTATTGTGATTAATTGTAGTATACTTACTCACAAAGAAAAGCTGGCCAGTTATGTAATTAATATTTAATGCACGGATCCGTTTTAACATTTGTCATTCATTGATTCTAAGGCAAGTTGTAGCTTGTAATCTGAGTGTGTTTTCACGATTTTAATTATCCTAAAAATAGACATTTCTCTCCTAATTTAACGAGTTGAATTATTACAATTTTTATCTTTCTTCTATTTACTTATTTATTACTACATAAAAATTATTTTACGTTGTTATCCGAGTGCGCACTCATAGTATATTTTGCTTTAAAAATGGATTTTTATCTATAATTTAAAGACATTATTTACAAATTTATTATTTGTTCTACAGTTTTCATTCCTAAATTCTGTTTAAATTTTTCCTAATTTTAAGTAAAGTTCAAGTTATTTAAACATTAATCTTGCTTTCATTTAGCAATTTTGACCTGGCAACCCCTCAGGTAGTTAGTTCGATCCTGTCCTTTCCCTTATGTTCTGTGCCCTCCACGCTGGTTTTGTTAATACTGCTCCTGCTCGATGGTAAGTATTTTGCTGCTTGTGCTCATTTGGTTATATTTATGGGGTTTAATTATCATTCCTGTTTTAATCTTTGTCGGGTTGCAGTTTTACACAAGAAGCTTGGATTGGCAGATATAAATGCCAAATCACTTTTCAAAGAGTTGTCGTTCAATAACAGTTGAAGAACTTCTATTGAAGATGCGTCGTTTTCATCTAGTGCAATCATGATGGATGGAAAACTTTCAAAATTGACTGTGCAATATACCACTGTGCTTAAGCCAGGTACCCCACAACATGACAATAGGCAGGGGAGGAAGAGCAAGACCTGGGTTTTTGTCTTTGAACAGATTGATTCTTGAGGGTTCTTTCACAAAGACTTTTGCCATTAGAAACTAATTTATCCACTTTGGGACACTGAGCCCGTACAGTTTCACATAACCTGTGTAGATCATGAACTATGCAAGTTACGTGTATCATTTTTGGAAAGCTAGCAGAAAGGCCTTCGGCTGCTTTTTTCATACAATTTACACTAGCAGTAAGTAGAAGCAATACGTTGTCATATTTTGCACAGTTTGGCCAAAGTAAGTGCATGGCTTCATTAAACAACTTAGCTACAGTGGCATGGTTTGCAGCAGGCATTTATTTACATGCTAGGAATAAGGATGTTCACAAGCAGTTTTGTCATTCTTTAACACACCAACTACAACATTTTCTACTTTTCTGCCACTTGAATCAGTGGTTTTGTCAATGCTCACCCCAGTTTCTCGCTATCACATACTGCCCAAATTCTTTGTAAAGTTTCTTCGTAACGTTTTGGTAGATAGTTTTTCCTTAATGTGGATTCATCTGGAGGCTCAAAAATAATGTATTTTGTTAGGAAATTTCTCAGTCCCAGATTATTTATTTTGCCAAAAGGAATGTCTGTGCAAACAAATGCTCTGCATAAATCTAGATAATACTGGGAGTATTCGGATGGGCCTACATTTGAAGTAGCTGGTTCGTGTATTAGTAATTGTTGCAAATTCACATGCGAAGCTGCAATGTGCTTATTTCCAGACAAATGCTGGGTTATTTGAAAATGTTGATCTGCACTTACTATTTTACCACATGGTTGGCAAAACAATGTTTTTAAATTCCTCTATGTATTGTTGAAGACGTGATCATGTACTCAACTTCACTTTTGGCATTGTTCTGCAGGTTACACATGCATTTACGATGAAGCACTGTTTCAGTAACAAGGAATAACAACAGAGACTGAAAGAAATATTTCTTCTCTGTTAGAAACTCAGAAAAAATCACATGACCACTGAAATGATATATGGACCCGAACAACTAACCTTACTCTTAGGAGTGACACAATTCCACTGAGAATACCTTCCACTCCCCAGTGCGCAGTTTAATTGATGGCATTCGCTGTCACCTTATCTCTCTGTGATTGCCTTCTATAAACAAAACCAGAGCTGGCTTACTAATGCGAGTGAGTTAGGATGCTAGGTAAGGTATATTTAGTCAGTGACCAGCAAGTTTTCGAACTTCCGGAGGGAAGTGCATAAATAGCCACAACATTCAGAAATGTGACGTTAGATACAATGTTAAAAAACAAGACCGTAATCATAAAATGAGAGTATGAGTACCATTTTATAACACAGTAGCATTTTAAATTTTATTGAGTAACAAATATCGCTGATTTATGTGCTTATTATGGATTTTCTTAAAATATGTATTTACATAAAAAATTGTGAAAGTATGTGTTTTTGTGTGAAATAAGATTAGGTTTTAACACTTGGGGATACACAATAGGAACAATAAACCTTGTAAATTGTGTTAAAACATGTGCAAAAAAATGTAATTACATAAAAATCCGCTTCCTACTCATGATGTTCAGTGAATCCCATTCCAGTCCTCTGACCAGAATTTTAGCACTTAGATAAGCTAGGAATGAACCATAGTCCTCTGAGTAAGGGATAGTGATGCTATCCCAGTATCTAAAGGCTGGTATTCCTCCTTGAAGCTACTTTGAAAATCAAATCTATACCTTATATCAAGCGCACTGGTGGTTTGGTTTAAGAAATGTCAATAAAATCTGCCAGAATATGGATCAGGAGACAGCAGACATGTAAAGCGCGACAGGAATTGTAATGCAAAATTGTTTCAAAGTTGGTGTTCTTTCCAAGATGATAATAATTGCGTATGGCCTCGCGGGAGGTCTTGTGTACGGGTCCTTCACATTGACGCCTATAGGCGACCTCCGCGTCTTGAGGATGGGGCCCTACTTATGATTAATTCTACTTTTGAACACACACACGCACACACATGCACATACGCATACACACATCCTGTCTCTGAGCCAGAAGAATCAACCAATGAAGGTTAAAATCCCAGGCCTGGCCAGGAATCGAATCCAAGACCCATGGAATTGGACCCTTACAAATGTAAAAGTGTTTTCTTATGCACCTCTCTGGCCTATCAAGCAACCTCTGCAACCTCTGAGGCACAATTAGTGCATCAAATCCTCTTGGTCTTATTCTTGGTTTTCTAGCCCGAGGTCGCCCTCTAACCATCAGATAGCTCCTTGCAATTGCATAAGCTGAGCTGACCTCAAACCAGCCCTAGACTGCGAGCCAGCACTATCTTAAGTAAGGGTTACCCAAATGAAACAGACTTGTTGGTTTCTGCAATCGATTATTTTTTGGAATACAAGAACATATAGGAAGTATGGGTCAAATACTTGTCTAAATATTGTTGCCTTATTGGTTGAAGCAAGTGTCCCAGTGGTCCATTTGATTATCGATACCCTGAGTGAACAATATCCATGGTTCTCAGAGGAACCACTCTTCAACAATATCTTGGACTCACCATTGCTTGTGAACCAGCATCACTTGATGGATTTTTGTTTCTCCCCTCATTTCATTTCCTCCCCTGGCTGTCCACAGTTTTTGACCTGGTTTTGGAATGTCCTTATTTATTGATGATGGAACTTCCAATACCATCTGAACACTTCTCAGTGTGATACAGTCTTGTCATACACATCATTCTTGTGATCGTAAATGTCAGTTCCGCTAACACCTCTGCCACCATAAACTGAATAACCGACACTGGGAAAATCCAGACAAATTCACGGTCACTTTGTTTCTGTACATACAAACAGCACATGTTGTATCCCATGTTCAATCAATACTGATCTGCAGTTAGGGCAGTCGCCCAGGTGGCAGATTCCCTATCTGTTGTTTCCTCGCCTTTTCCTAAATGACTTCAAAGAAATTGGAAATTTATTGAACATCTCCCTTGGTAAGTTATTCCAATCCCTAACTCCCCTTGTTGCAGGAGTCATCAGTCCATAGACTGATTTGATGCAGCCTTCCATGCCACCCTACCCTGTGCTAACCTTTTCATTTCTACATAACTATTGCATCCTATATCTGCTCTAATCTGCTTGTCATATATATACCATGGTCCACCCCTACTGTCCTTACCATCTTGTGTCTCTCGGGAACGGCCTTCTTATATACCCAGCTGCAATGGTGATGTGTCTGCTGACTCATGTGTTTATCTGGCTGGCTGGCTGTATATCGCTGGGATGTTCTAGACTCAAAGACCGCACAACAAAAGCACATTAACCCTTTCGGATGATACTAGATTTCTTCCCGACATATTTAGTCATGCGCAGATGCATGTGCAATGTTCTTTTTCTACTATTAACAATGCTCTTACTAAAGTTTCATTTTTATTTGGGAAACTCTTATGCAAATAATCCATACCTGCTAATAGAAAGGTTAGGAAGCCAGATGGTCAGAACATCAGGGACTAGGAAGAAGCTCTTTACGGTTGCAACAGGTGTGAGTATTATTAGGACTGTTCCTGCCAGGTCTCAAACCTGTGGTCAATTTAGGCCGTGCCACAGTGAGTAAAAATACCTAATGTGTGTTTATGGCATCTAAACATTGTTGTGATACTGTTAAAAATTCTCGGTCATCAAATAGAGTATTCTGAGGTACAGAAGATATCTGGTTTATGAAGAAGATTACAGAAGTATGTAGAAACTATAATCTCTGTAGGCTAATTGCAGAGGCGATGACTAGGTTTAAGCCTTAGACACTGTCTGTCTAGATGATGTCTAAGTAATGTTTGAAGTTCCGTTGCTTAAACAGAGTTCAACCGGTCTTTAGCAAGACATTTTTTATGTTTTCATATCAGCTCAAAAAGAAAGAAGGTCAACCATGCTACTCTTTGCCAGCTGCGACCAATGAAAACTCATCAATGCGAGGACCATCATTAATCAGCTGTCATGTATTATAAAATTGGCTAGATGTACTGAATACTTTCCGACTGAAGAAAAAGTGATATTTTCAGGAAGTGAGAAAGCTCATGATGTTGTCGAGTGTAAGGCATATAATAATGACACATTAGAGAAGGAGAAGACAGGCTGGTGGAAATTTAGGGATGCTTTCAATATAATTTTCCACAGAACCCTCCATGCAGCAGCAAAATGCTATTGGGTAAGTTCCAAGTTAATATTTGCATGTTTTAGTGATTTCATCGGGAACAAAGCTGTTCTATTATTGAAAACTAGTCATTTTGAATCAATATAAAGGCAAAAACTGGCTCCGTAGACATATACTAATTTTTTTTGTATTTTTACAGGACTGTGGTTAAGACTGAAGCTTCAGACTAAAAAGCAGCTTGGAGGAAAAAAGAAAAAATCGAAAACCACAGCCTACTAACTCGCATAGAAGAAAATGTGTTTGCATTGTTAGGCGATTCAGCTGAACTGCTTCTAAACCCGTATGATGATGAGGGAGAGCTCACTCACATAAATTTAATGGATGCTAAAGAATCATACTCTTGATGTTGGAAATGCATTGTAAAGAAACAGCATGATGAAAGCTTTGTTTGCTCTATATGAAAACATATCCCTGTGTTTTGTATTGTTACTGTTCAGCTGCCAGTGCTCGGCGAGCATGAGATGGTGAAGGGTTCTCATCCTGACACCACAGTTTTGAAGGTGAATAGTGTGATCGAATCTACAGGGGAGAAATCTTCACCTCAGACTTCAAAGTAAGCTGTGGTCAGAAGTTGGAATTAATTTATGTTCTCCATTGAACGTAGCCACAATAAAAGTTGTTTATAACGTCTATACTTGGTCTATGTTTTGTGTACAGTACTTCCAGTGTCTAGTCCAAGAAACGTGGACACAAGTAAGAGGACAAGGCAGGTAGGATGATGAAAGCGATTCATACAAAACAGCTGCGAGTGTTAGAACTAATAGAAAGGAAGACAGGAAATTAAAAAGAAAGGTCCTAACCTACTGAAGTGGCATGATTCAGTTAAGTAAGAATAATGTAAACAAGTAATAATTAATGAATAAATAAAATTTCCTTTGATAAGGTGTTCTTGTCTTAGCATGATCCTAGTGGGCCAGGACATGTGCTTGATTATAACACGTATTAGCTGTGTTCCTAGGGTTCAGAATCAGAGGACTGAGTAAGTATTTCTTACAAGTATAGCGAGGATCTCCAACAAGATGCCCCTAAGATCTCCTCTTTCCAGGCAATCACGGATAGTGGAATTTTGAAACATTCTGCTGTCATGAATTGAGTCAGGCAAATGAGCAACAATACTCTTTACTTTCATCTTTGTGTCATATATCACCTATATTGAAAAAAACCAAAACAAAACAAAAAAACCCACTGTATAGAAGTAGGTTTAAACTAGAGTAGTAGTAGTTGCTGCTGTAAGTGTTGTAAAGGAGCATTAGTATGAACTTAACATGTATTTTTGTCCACTCTTGTGTATGGCGTATAATGAAGTGTAACTTTGTTTATAGTACCGTATTGTTGTTAGGGCGAGTACAAATAACAGCAGTTACAGAAGACGAACTACCGTGTTGCATCAGTGTTGTGTGCACTTACTTTGCAGTTAATAGAATAGAATCCTTCAGGTTGATGTACCTGACATACCTCTGACAATTGGCACAAGTTATTCTGATATGGGTACAGTCAATGATGGCACCTATTATTCCAATGCATGTGTAATGGACTAGTATAACTTGGAAACAATTCTCTAACCCGTGGGTAAATAATGAAAATATCGAGCTCAATTATTATTATTATTATTATTATTATTATTATTATTATTTACGTAGTTATGTACGGCCTTTATTTGGTATAAATCGTGGTCGTAACAAAACACGTGAGGTTATGTTGTGACACGTCTGCTGTATGTATATTAATATGAGTTTATTTAATGTAAGAACGCGTAATTAACAATATATAATTTATTATTGCCTGTAAATATGATGTATAAATCCAGTGTAATGTTGTGGAATACACGGTAATATTCCAGAACAATGTATCTTTGTCACTAGAGAGTTACAGAATATTCGATCCACTTGTAAATAGATTACTGGAGACTCTGGAAATTATGAGAAAATATGTTGTGTCATACTTTTCTAGAAGCCTGGCCGGGCAATGTATATAAAGAGGCAGACTTGGGGGTTGGAGTTGAGTTGTTAATGAGAGTTGCTAGTGAAAGTCATGAACTCATGCTGTGATTTTGTTGACATGCTAATTTTGCAGTCGTCTTCTTCATCTTCTTTGTAGCAGGGTTTTGTTTAAAATGGCAGTTCATTAATGTGTGTGTGTGTATAATGTGTATATAATTTGCAAATAAACCAGTGTACACAATTGACAGCATCGTGTATGTGTGTCTTTGTAGTTACAACAATTCCTTCAAAGTTATCTCTAGAAATAATAAAACAATCATGTTCCACAGTGTAATGGATAACATTTGTATGAGACCACACAATATACACATATTAAAGATATGATCTTTATATTCAATCCACAAAAATATTATTTACCTAGAAAGGACAGTAAAATGTTCCTAATAGCAAGTAGCTCATCATTGTTAGGGAAGTTGATATTCTTCTGAAACTATTGATGGCAGTCACAACATGATCCGCTGTCCGGCACACAGTCACTGTGTTGACATTTGCAGTATCTCCGTTCATGGTATAAAATGCATCGGTTGCCGAGAATAGTAAAGTCAGAAGGAGCCACAGGGTGACAGGTAATCTCTCATGTTGCTTACCAAGTCCCTTACAGTTTCCTCTGAAAACTTTTCAAAAAGATTGCTCTGATCTTGCAGTAGGCAATGTACATGAGGCCGTCTGACTAACAATTAATTCTCTTCTGAACTGTTTCAATGTAGCGATGTAATTGACATGCTCCATAATGAACAACCACTAACTGTGATTCGCGACCACAACTTGAGGTTAAACGGTGTCCAAGGCAGTGTTTAAACATGGATTCTTAAACAACGATGGCAGAGTCTAAGTGATAAATAACAACTTTGCAATGTGGCAGCCATACTTGACATTGTCTAACCTTAAACATAATCTAAATAGCGTTTCCCCAATTGGGCCTATTTATTTTCAAGCAATCAAATAAAAGAAAAATTCGGAAGTACTGATGGATTTCTATTGAAACCCTACTTAGAGTTTGATTAAGTGTGATTCATAGTGTCCAATTTCATGCCAAGCATGATGTACTGCTTGGACAGTATAATGTACAAATTAACCCTTTATGTAAACATAACCTCCCTGACTCAACTTGTGGGAATGTGTGGCGCAGAATACTGACTTTCTGAGTCCAAGGTGGTAGGTTCGGTCCCGGCTCAATTTGGTGGTATTTGAAGGTGCTAAAATACTCCAGCCACATGTCAGTAGAATTACTGAAATGAAGAAGAACTTCCATGGGATAACAGTGTGGCACTTTGGAGTCTTTGAAAATCATAGAAGTAGTTAGAGACACTTGAAAGCAATAACATTATTACTGACTCAGTTTAATTTTGCATTAAATATGTATTCCTTATTGCACCCTGTTTTAAGAAGTGACTCAGATATTTGAGTGATATGTGTGTTGTATGATATGGTAAATAGAACCAAAGGTGAAACTGTGTTTTAATCCTCATTTTCTAAAAAACCTTTCATAATTCTTTACAGGGAAGGAGAAAACAATGCCTGTGATGATGGGAACAGAGCCATCACTTCTCTGGGTAACTGAAATTGAGGCAGCATTTGGGTTGCCTTTACATTATACTGATATAGGAAACCTGAACGTTCAAAGGAGGAGGGAATTATTAGGCAAAGCATGGAGTGTGCAGGCCATTATGCACATCCTCACGCCGTTGAAAGACATTTTCATGAGAAGTCCATCATGTTCATAGGAAAGTTACGCTTCCCATATCAAGACTGAAGGTCAATCAAGATATCCAGCCCCTCTGTCAGTGTTGAAATAGGAGATATACATGACTTGATGTACACTTTTTTGTTCCTCTCCGTTACTGATATTGTTCCATTGGACTTCTTACCTCCTTTAACCTGCCCTTCTGATGAAGCTGCTTAAGCAAAGACAAGGAGAGAGGTAATCTACTTGAAGATGTGGAAATTGTCCTTGTTCTTTTGTGGTTCCTTTCCTCTTCCCACACTAACCTGTCATTGTGTTCTACTAATACTGTGTTCCTTTCAATATTTCTCTCCTTCCTATACCAGATGAATCAGCTGCCCCTACCAATATCTTGTTCTGCAACCCAACAAACAAGCAAGATCTTCATGAGGTCAATATTTCTCTCCTAGCATCCCATATGGTAATATTTTTTTTTTTTTTGCTAGGGGCTTTACGTCGCACCAACGACAGATAGGTCTTATGGCGATGAAATATGGTACTAATACACTGTAAGCACATCCTGCAAATGATTCTGAACTACAGACCATTCAAAAAATATGACATATTTCAATATATATCATACATCAGTACCATTGACTATGTTAAGAGTTTTTTTTACCGGGCGAGTTGGCTGTGCGATTAGGGGCACGCGGCTGTGAGCTTGCATCCAGGAGATAGTGGGTTTGAATCCCACTGTCGGCAGCCCTGAAGATAGTTTTCCGTGGTATCTTCACACCAGGCAAATGCTGGGGCTGTACCTTAATTAAGGCCATGGCCGCTTCCTTCCCACTGCTAGTCCTTTCCTATTCTATTGTTGCCATAAGACCTATCTGTGTCGGTGCAAAATAAAGCAAATTGTAACAAAAATAAGATTTTAAAATAACTGTTGGGTTATTCAGTCTGTTGAAAGTAATTTTGAATAATAAATTTATGAACTGTGATGGGTTGGAGAGAAAGCAAGACTTCATTAAGATAAGTTCCAGATTTTAAGTTCATAAGTATTTAAACAGAAATAATGTTTAATACTTTTATAATATTTCATTGTTGTTTGATAAATTTGATGATGTTCTTTCAAGAACGAAACATGTCATTCTATTTTAATTGTTTCTTTTTCAGATAGTTTATAAATATATTGCTCAAAATTAGTTTTGGCAGATTGAAGAACCTAACAGTTATACATTAACTGAGTCAAAACTAAAGAGAGATGGCTTCAGATATTACAAACCACGTTAAGATGCCATGCCCAGTGAACGCGTATAGCAAGACACGAAATGAATGCTTAAAACTAAGATATGATAACCCACATGCAGCATTCCCGTTGAAAATCTTATTCTGAGATGAATCGTGATTCCGTAATAATGGTTCTGTTAAATGCCACAATACGTACAACCTGAAGTGTTGACAACCCCACTGGGTGTGACAGGCAGCCTATAAAGTGCAACGGGGAGTGAATGTATGGTGTGGAATCTTGGATGATTGCCTTGTTGGGCTGTATTTCTTTGAGGGCCATTTAATGGCCTCGTGCTACCTGCACACTGTACCCATTTCTGCTGGAGGATGTTCCACTTGGAGAACATTTAATGGTGTGGTTTCCTGCATATCAATAACTCCAGCTATACTGCAGCACACTAGAATATCCGTTCAACAGCATACCCATATGTGCATAAACCAACTGGGTCATCACTTCAAGCACTTGCTAATGTATCTAACCATTGTTAGTGAAGTTTGGTTCCACCCCAGCTACCCATCTCGTTTTCATCCAACTCTGATGACATATGGGCCCTCTTAGGGCCACAAACACTTTCATTCACTGAAAATATGCATAAAAGAGGATATTTCATGCATAAGGGCCATTCAGAAAGAAACCAGGCGGAGGCTATAAAATGAAAAACTGTATCGTTTTTTCAAAAGTATTGCCCAGCACTGTTGATGCATGTGTTCCACTGCGACACAAGGTGATAAATGGCCGTCTCAGAACATTCCTGGTGCTGCGTTGTGAACCAGTTCCGAACGTACTGCTTGATGCCGTCATCCGAGGTAAATCATTTGCCTTGCAGAGCCTTCTGTAGCTCACCTTCAATTTTTTGAGTCACAGTGACCCTGCCTGCTTCCACTGGAGACTTTGTCGTTTTGACTCGGGTTCAAATTGATGACACAATGTCTTGTCTCCAGTGACCACTCATGGCAGCAACTTATCCCCTTCCTTGGCGTAGTGCAGCAGACGTTCAAGACAGAGGGCCATTCGACATGCTTCCTGTGCTGGTTGAACACTGTGGAGCACCAATTGAGTGCACTTTTAGCGAAATTTCAATGTGTCCTTAATTATGACGTGAACACTTCTGATGCTCATTCCCACCTCTGCGGCAATGGCTGCTACTGTAACCTCCGGTGTTGTATAATGATGGAATCGACCTGCTGGACAATGGCATTGGTAATGCGGTGTGGCATTCCAGACCGTGCATCATCAGTCAATGACATCCGTCCTTCCCTGAATTGCTTCTGACACACCTCGACACTTGCAAAGGACATGCAGTGTTCTCCGTACACTTGTGCCGTTCTGCAATGAATTTTAATTCCCCTCACTCCTTCTGCTGTCAGGAAACGCTCTACACCCCTTTGCTCTTCTTTTGAAGGCTCCATTTCACTCTTGACAGCATGACTTGATGCAGTGGACGATCAACGTGTGCACGTGCTCGCTCTGTTGTCATGTGGTGCGCACCCATGTCCCTCCTGCAACGAGTTTAGGACCTCAGCGGTCTTATAGGTTGCACCTTCTTCCACAGGCAATTGCATTACGATCCTTTCAGCAGTTTTCACTTTATAGCCTCTGGTTTGTTTCCTTTCGAATGGCCTTCATACATTAAGAGATGGTAAAAATTAGATAAATAAAATATTGAAGGGTGTCCCTTTCCTGGACTCGAACCTATCACATGTAGGACTGGGATGCTGTAGCATTCGACATATACATATCAGATCATTTAGAGAGCACACTCATGATTTCCATTATTTAAGAATATTAAGGCATAACTGCTCCCTATTTTTGTGTAGGCCATAAATACAAAGATATCAGTTTTACAGTTTTTATTCTGTGTACCAGAGAGAGATGCTTTTAGGACTATATAAAACTGCAGTTTGCATAAAGGAATATTCGTAGGGGCACATGATTCACCTGGTACATGACCTGAAGCTAAAGACAAATTGTATACCAGAAAGTATACAATAATACAATACATTCCAGACAAACTACATCCAGACTTTGTAGTTTGGTTTGTTTTGTTACCGACATTTTTCGTTTCTGAGAATCTTTCTATCACAGAACATGTTCAGTGTGCACAGTACATTTACGGCAATTCCTTTTTCCCTGTAACCTTAAACATGACAAAATCACAACAGATATACAACACACCAATAGAACTGTTATAATTTCTTTCTTGAATGAAAGATCATCACTGAAGTTTCTATTTGTATCCCCGCTTGTTCATACATTGCATGTTTAAGTTGTGGTATTCCATCTTTATCAGTGTTGTCTCCACTTCCATCACTGACACTAATTTTGTCCATCATTTCCACTAGAATTTTGTCGACATTATCCATATCCTTCTTCCTTTCTAAGCATCGCAGGTTTCTTTCTTGTGAACACTTCCATGTTTACAGCTTGTTTTATGGAACATGTTGTGCAAATGACACTTGCTGAGGGCTTAACATTGTCTGAATCTTTGAAGTCACAATGAATTGAAACAGATCGAAATGGTCCTTCTCTCCATCTCATGACAACTGCTTGCTTTAAGATGTATTGCTTGTAAAAATGATATCTCTGCACTAAACTCCTTCACTGTAGACTATATCCTTTAGAACACTCCAAATTTGGCAGGAAGTCTATTGAAGTATGAATGGAATAATCTACCTGATGGTCGTTAAGGTGAATTGCCCAGAAGGAGCACTATTATACTGTTTTCCCAGTGTAGTTCACTGTTCCAGTTTCATTAATCAATCTGGAAAGATTTAAAATGTCATCCTAAAATTACTGTTAGGTTGGTAATATACGAGCAAAGTGAATAGTTGACGATAGTTTACACATCATGGCTTTGTGCTTTTTCCAATCACCATATGTTGTGATTTGTAAAATCTGGACATTTTCACTCTTGACCGTCATTCAGTCTATAGTTTCTTTTTAAAACTGAGCATATTTGATAAGAATGGAACTTGTTTTGTCTGCAAATGTAAATGTCATCAACAGTTTGTCTAACCTTAGATTCTCAGCATTTTCAGCATCGCTACTGCTCTTCTTTTCAATATGCTCTTTTGAATTTAAATTTAAATTGATGTCGTACTTTCTGATAACATGTTGACCTAACTTTTCACAAATTTCACCATCACCTAACATGTACACCTAGTCTGACTACAATACTAAACATTTGTTTAGAACTTCTTCTGTGTTAGCCCTGGCCTTTCCCTTAAGTGTAGCATGCGAGACTTAACTTGTTTTCCTGCTTTGTCATCAGTAAAAGTGTCATTTTGTGAATTTCTTAATTTTACTGCTGTTGGGTGAGAGATGAGAAGATCTTTGTGTTTTATCTTGTCCAATAAAGCAGTTTCTCCATGGTAATTTGAGTAACTGTCAGGATGTTTTCAAGGATGTTTTGTAGCTTTGTAGTTTTGTGGCTCTCATCATTCAGTACTTTGTATGCTGTGACACTATTGTCATAGGTAATTTCTATAGTTTATACTGGCCTCTTTATGTTCCTACCTCTCTAGATCTTCAAATTGTTCAGTTGTGTCACTGTTCCCTCTGTGGTCTCTGGTTTGAACCAATCCTCAAGGAAAGAGTTTACAATACCTACTCAGTGATACGTTTTCATTCCTTGGTCCAATACATGAACAGCATTCAAGATATTAATCCTGAAACTAACTACAACTTACCTTAATATTTTCAACTCCTAATTCATCTACTTGAATTAATGAGCCACTTTAAAGCATGCTCACTAACATTGGAATAATTACAGATGCTTGCTTCTTTTCTTACACCTGCCTCTTGCACATTCCTGCTCCGAAGAATTTTACTAACACATCCTGTGTTCCTCTGTATACTCTTTTACTTCTGTAATCACCACCGTTTCCTTTAAGATTCAGTGCTGGACATAACAAGATTACTGCTTATTCTCACAGAGGAGAATGAATGAGTGATAGAAGAAGAGGAAAGTAAGGCTGATTTTGACCATCAAATCCCACTAAGCGCTGTGTGACAAAACCTAAATATAACTTCTTTCCTGGATGTGAGATTTAAAAGCTGAGGAACTTTGATATTTGAGAGAAGAAGTATTTGCTGGTGACCGCAAGAAATTGACCTTTGATAACTGTCTTCGCCAACAGAATGCAAGATGTTTCTCGCTTTTTCAGGTTTATATTAACATTTGCATGAAGTGAAAAACATGATTTTTCATAGGAATATTGCATCATCCCTCAGTTCTCATTACCTCCTACCTGCTTGACCGATGTTGATGTTCCCTGCAGCTATGGCACATGCATTGTCACAAAGTACGAATGCTATCCTTGCCCTTTCCCTTCTGCAGTGCATCAATAATTTTACTGGACATTGTTAGCATGCGAGGGAACTAAAAAAAACATGGTTCAGTTAACTCTGAAATTTCAATTTCATGACATTAATGTTGTTCAAACTTTGAATTATGTAAATATTTCCTTCTAGAACTAGATTTAATGCTATTTTCTTACCTCTGATGTAAGTGGAATTTCAAGAAGAATTGTGTTTTTAAACATTTTGATTTACCTAAGATTTTGGGATGAACCAATCTTTATTTATCAAATCCTATCATGTCTGTGTATGACAGTTTTGGTATTGGACATACTAGAGTAATATTCAGTATTTATCATAATTCTGAGGCTAGGGACACTTGACTTTAGGCTGTTTTATACTTGGTGAATCCTCTGTATGCCAGGCAGCTAATAGAACCTAAATGATATTCACATGTGGGTCATATTTTATTGAGTGTATTTCCTATAACATTGTTGTTTGAAAGATATCTTGTTAATATGTATTATATTTAAATGTATTGAATGCTATATTTTTTATTCTTTTTTTTTTACAATTGAGTTTTTAGCTACAGAAATTACAGTGTGTACAAAGAGCAGTGATTACAGAAAGTACAAATATTAAAAAACAATGAAAAGGAAGAATTACACCAAAAGATCAGAAATCCGTATTAAAAGTGATAATTTAATATGCTATACATCGTGTAAAGTTCAATTAGAAAATTCTTTCATGTTCATTTATATCACATTTTGTGTGATTCATTATGAATCATGCAAGCTTTCCTTGTAGTGTCAAGATATTTTAAGTTTCCTACACAATGTAATGCTTCACATTACCATTCTGTTGACGGCGTGCTAATTATAATTGTCACTTCAACCATAGTTTCATCATTGTTGTTAGTTTTGTCATTGTTGTCCTTGAGTTTTGGAAACATATGGAGAGTAAATTTTGAGTTCTGGTCACCAACTATGTTAGAATATCAGAACTGATCTATCAACATAGATGTGGTATCTGACAATATTTCTTAACCCTTTCCCTGCCAAGCTAAAATGCTGTATACTGCTAAAACTTCCAAGCTAAATTAAGGCAAAATGTAAGGTTGTACTGAAAGTTTTGTACTCGCCTCACTTTTGAAGCTATATAGATGGCTTTTTTTAAATGATTCATGATATATCCATGTATATGTTCTGTGATTTACTTTGTTGGTGCTTATCTCTCTATGTTACAGAAATGAATTAATTTTGTTAATAAGGTTCTGGGTTATGGGGTGAAACATGATGCTTGTTAATCAAAAGTGCAGGTTTATTGTGCACAAAAGTAGAACAAGATTATCACAAAGAATACATCTCAACAGATCAAGTGAGCAGCGTCAACTGAACTGTACAAATATGGCTGCACATATTCAAGGAAAAAACACTGAATAACATCAGAAGGAAGCACTAGAGGGTGGCTCAGTTTGTACCATAACTTACATAACAAATTTCCACTTTCTGTAATTAATTTTGCAAATTTGAATTAGTATTATCATAGTAATAATTATTTCACATACATGTTAATGTCACTGTTAGAATCACTAAACTGTGTTGTCTTTTAATGTTAAAAGTTTTAAATCTCTATGTTTCAAAATGTCCAAATGATTTTAGTTTTTGAAATTAAAAATTGAGGTTAGGTTCGTCGTCATGTTGACTTGCATTTCGCTGGTTAACATTAAGATCATTGTCATCTTCACTTTCGTCAGTGGTAGTAGTTAGTAGTAGTATTTTGAGGAGTGATACCACCATTAGGCCTAATATCTGTCACAGGAACTGTTACTGTCTCTCTCACTGTTCTCATCACTAGAAGATATATCACTGTCACTTTCTAACAACATAGCCTGAATGTATTCTTAACACAAGTGTTACAAATAATATTTTACCATCTCATCCTTCACAAATTTGCAGTATAATATGCAAAAACACAATAGAAGCAATACCTCCCATCAAACAAACTTGCCACACAATGTTCGTGGCACAAATGACACGGCCAGCGTGTGCCAACCTCTCAAAGAAATAGAATATAAGAATGTTATTTTCTCTTCGTCAGAGAGAAAATAGTATTTACTTGTTTTACAGATACCATAGATGAGCCAAATGGCATACGCGAGTCGTCTGTTGTGTTAAACCTGAACAAACGGTACCGTATTTGAAAACTAGCCTTTATGGCATGGGATCTCAAGTAATATAAAATGTATTTCAAGAGGATAAACAGCAGCAAATATTCCTTTACAGAAATGGAATAATTTATCAAGAAAAATATTTGTCAATTAAGAAAAGTCTAGGCAAACAATTGGTAGGAAATCTGCCACATGGGCGACAGTCCTAAATGCAGATCAATGATGTCTGATGACTGATAGTGGAACATCTGTTACATTTTTTAGCACTAACTTGTTCCTGATAGGGAATAAGAAAATGGACTGAAACATTTTCTACTTAAAGATTCTTAATGAGTTACAATTTTCAATTGAATTTTAATATATTTTAGTATTGACTAGGTGGACAAATAAAGAATAAGAATGATAGGATTAGCTAACATTTCTCAGGAAAAGTTTGAAGTAATGCAAGAATCTGAACATAATAACTAAAAACTTGTTAGTATATATTTAACAACTGTTGATGGAGCCATGCCCGAATCTACATGATTGCGCATATTTACAGATGATGGCATCTGGTGTTACTGTAGTACAGTAGCCTTAATTTTTTATTGTAGTCACCCCTGTTGATGGTACCTTTGTGCAGTTCCTTGGTTTGTACGGCTGCAAAGTTTGAACGAAATGATGGGGTTGCTTACACATGGATTGTAAATTTCATGTTTAGGTGGCAATGTTGTAAACATCCATAGTGAATGATTGAGTTATTGTAGGTAAGACAGAGAATAATAACAAAGGTAAATCAAGCGAAATGTGTGAAATGAAGTTAGGCTATTTCCATTGACAACCTTCTTTGAAGCTTATTGGACCTCATCCAACATACGTTTATCTGTAAACCATAATGATCTATGTACTTAAAGAAATGTATGCCTGTTACGTAAATTCCTTTGTAAGTTAAAATGATTATTTTAAAGGCTGAGAGTTAAAAAGAAGTGTAGAAGGAGATGAAGTATTTTATACCAGTTTTATGATATATGAAGTATTCTTATGTTAAAGAGAGCATTTTGATGGATGTTCAAAGCTGTTATATAGATATTCTCAGGCAGATTTCAAATACATTGTATTATTTTAATATTTTTATCATGCAACGAAATATGAATATTGCTCTTTTGTATGTGCAAGAGTCACTTGTTATTGTAAATATATATGGATTTTGTCTAGTCTTTTATTAATAAATTTTCTTAAATATGTTACTCTGTATTTTGTATGTTACTTTGTATTTTAGCAATTGCATAATCCATTTTCATGGAATTTGGGGTGACTGTTAAAGAAGACCTTCACTCTAAATGTGTGTAATTTATATTGTATATTTATTATGGTGCATGCAATTACTGTTTTTTTGATTTTGGAACTACACATTTATTATATTTGTTTTAATAATGAGCTGTTGTGGTGCTTGAAGTAGTTAATGTGTTTCAAGTTGTTGAAGAAGTGAGATTGGGTACCATACCTTTGATCTTGGAATAAAGCTCGACCCCAGCATTTGCTTACAAATGAATGTGAAATATTACTCTCAGGATTGCCATTGTCAACACCGCATTTCAAACAGTCCTATCTTTCACCTGAAATATGTTTGCAAATGAGTATAATTTAAAGCTGGTAATAATTTTGGATTGTAAACATATCATGGTTCATGTTTGTGGGTTAATGTAGTCACGTCCTAGTTCGTGAACCATGGGCAACGGCTGAGTGGCCTAGTAAGTGGTCCTGAGAGTCGGGATACCAGTTGTTATGGAATGGGTGTGGGTATCTCAGACATATTCTGAGTCGTGGCCCTCCTTGTGCTCAGGCGGCTAGGACTATACAATTCACCGGTGGTCCATAACCCGTTAGAGGAGAGATCCTCACTTGGACTATGTGCAAGTAGGGCAGCATCCTGCTTCATGAATTTACCGAGCTCAGAACACTTTAAGCAAGCCTCGGACCTATGGGAGTAATGGAGTCCCACTCCCATTTGACAGGCGAGAGACTCCTTGGAAACAACTTGGCGAACGAAATGGAATTCGATGGGGAGCTATCAATATTAATGGGGCTTATGGAAGAAAGAAGGTAGAACTGGCTGAGTCAGCAAAGAGGATGCATCTGGATGGTGCTAGGAGTAAGTGATATTCGGGTAAGGGGAGATAATGAGGAAGAGATAGGAGATTATAAGGTGTACTTGACGGGTGTTAGAAAGGGAAGGGCAGAGTCTGGAGTAGGGTTCTTTATCAGGAATACCATTGCATGCAACATAGTTTCTGTTAGGCACGTAAATGAGCGAATGATGTGGGTAGATTTGTCAGTGGGAGAAATTAGGACAAGAATTGTGTCCGTGTATTCACCATGTGAGGGTGCAGATGAGGATGAAGTTGACAAGTTTTCTGAAGCGTTGAGTGACATCGTGGTCAGGGTCAACTGCAAGGATAGAATAGTGCTAATGGGCGATTTCAATGCGAGAGTTGGGAATAGAACTGAAGGATACGAAAGGGTGATTGGTAAATGTGGGGAAGATATGGAAGCTAATGGGAATGGGAAGCGTTTGCTGGACTTCTGTACTAGTATGGGTTTAGCTGTTACGAATACATTCTTCAAGCATAAGGCTATTCACCGCTACACATGGGAGACTAGGGGTACCAGATCCATAATAGACTATATCTTAACAGACTTTGAATTCAGGAAATCTGTTAGGAATGTACGAGTTTTTTGCGGATTTTTCGATGATGCAGACCACTATCTGATCTGTAGTGAACTAAGTATCTCTAGGCCTAGGGTAGAGAAAGTGAAATCTGTCTGCAAACGAATAAGGGTAGAAAATCTCCAGGATGAGGAAATTAGACAGAAGTACACGGATATGATTAGTGAGAAGTTTGGAACAGTAGACAGTAAGCAGGTTCAGGATATAGAAAGTGAATGAGTAGCATACAGGGATGCTGTAGTAGAAACAGCAAGGGAATGCCTAGGAACAACTGTGTGTAAAGATGGGAAAAGGCGAACATCTTGGTGGAATGATGAAGTGAGAGCAGCCTGTAAACGTAAAAAGAAGGCTTATCAGAAATGGCTCCAAACAAGGGCCGAGGCAGACAGGGATTGGTACGTAGATGAAAGAAACAGAGCGAAACAAATAGTTGTTGAATCCAAAAAGAAGTCATGGGAAGATTTTGGTAATAACCTGGAAAGGCTAGGTCAAGCAGCAGGGAAACCTTTCTGGACAGTAATAAAGAATCTTAGGAAGGGAGGGAAAAAGGAAATGAACAGTGTTTTGAGTAATTCAGGTGAACTCATAATAGATCCCAGGGAATCACTGGAGAGGTGGAGGGAATATTTTGAACATCTTCTCAATGTAAAAGGAAAATCATCATGGTGGTGTTGCAAACAGCCAAGCTCATGGGGAGGAGGAAAATGATGTTAGCGAAATTATGCTTGAGGAAGTGGAAAGGATAGTAAATAAACTCCATTGTCATAAGGCAGCAGGAATAGATGAAATTAGACCTGAAATGGTGAAGTATAGTGGGAAGTCAGGGATGAAATGTCTTCATAGAGTAGTAAAATTAGCGTGGAGTGTTGGTAAGGTACATTCAGATTGGAAAAAAGTAATTGCACCTATCTATAAGCAAGGGAACAGGAAGGATTGCAACAACTATCGAGGTATCTCATTGATTAGTATACCAGGCAAAGTATTCACTGGCATCTTGGAAGGTAGGGTGCGATCAGTCGTTGAGAGGAAGTTGGATGAAAACCAGTGTAGTTTCAGACCACAGAGAGGCTGTCATGATCAGATTTTCAGTATGCGCCAGGTAATTGAAAAATGCTACGAGAGGAATAGGCAGTTGTGTTTATGTTTCGTAGATCTAGAGAAAGCATATGACAGGGTACCGAGGGAAAAGATGTTCGCCATACTGGGGGACTATGGAATTAAAGGTAGATTATTAAAATCAATCAAAGGCATTTATGTTGACAATTGGGCTTCAGTGAGAATTGATGGTAGAATGAGTTCTTGGTTCAGGGTACTTACAGGAGTTAGACAAGGCTGTAATCTTTCACCTTTGCTGTTTGTAGTTTACATGGATCATCTGCTGAAAGGTATAAAATGGCAGGGAGGGATTCAGTTAGGTGGAAATGTAGTAAGCAGTTTGGCCTATGCTGACGACTTGGTCTTAATGGCAGACTGTGCCGAAAGCCTGCAGTCTAATATCTTGGAACTTGAAAATAGGTGCAATGAGTATGGTATGAAAATTAGCCTCTCGAAGACTAAATTGATGTCAGTAGGTAAGAAATTCAACAGAATCGAATGTCAGATTGGTGATGCAAAGCTAGAACAGGTCGATAAATTCAAGTATTTAGGTTGTGTGTTCTCCCAGGATGGTAATATTGTAAGAGAGATTGAATAAAGGTGTAGTAAAGCAAATGCAGTGAGCTCGCAGTTGCGATCAGCAGTATTCTGTAAGAAGGAAGTCAGCTTCCAGACGAAACTATCTTTACATCGGTCTGTTTTCAGACCAACTTTGCTTTACGGGAGCGAAAGCTGGGTGGACTCAGGATATCTTATTCATAAGTTAGAAGTAACAGACTTGAAAGTAGTGAGAATGATTGTTGGTACAAACAGGTGGGAACAATGGCAGGAGGGTGCTCGGAATGAGGAGATAAAGGCTAGTTTAGGAATGAACTCGATGGATGAAGCTGTATGCATAAAATGGCTTCGGTGGTGGGGTCATGTGAGGCGAATGGAGGAGGATAGGTTACCTAGGAGAATAATGGACTCTGTTATGGAGGGTAAGAGAAGTAGAGGTAGACCAAGACGACGATGGTTAGACTCGGTTTCTAACGATTTAAAGATAAGAGGTATAGAACTAAATGAGGCCACAACACTCGTTGCAAATCGAGGATTGTGGCGACGTTTAGTAAATTTCCAGGGGCTTGCAGACTGAACGCTGAAAGGCATAACAGTCTATAATGATAATGTATGTATGTATGTATGTAAACATATCAACTTGCATTTCATGGTTAACAGTACATTATGTTGATAACAGAAGTTTGTAGATTGTGGTCCATTAGGGTTTGAAGCTTTCTGCTTTTCACAGGAAACTGTGTTTGGAATTTTCAAAGGGTTCTTTGATGTGTATAACAGCCAGTTACAGAGATGTCAACTAACATGGATTTTTGGCAGTTTCGACGATTTACTCACTTATACTATGTTATATGGAAGCGGTGCTGATTATTATGTATTTCACAAAGTCAAAATGCTCCTTTATAAATTCCTAATTTTGCCTGCAAAAATAAAAGAAATTTTTGTAAACAGGGGACTCGCTGTTTGAAAACAGTTCACGAAAAGTGGCTAGATAGCAAGATTTCTTACAAACATTAATACAGAGCATATCATTCAATAACATTTTTTATTGAACGCAGATTCCCAGTGTATGTGCTCTGTATTACCTCTGATTTAGTAATGAGTTTCCTGCACTGATTAACACTTCTGATGCCTACTTTTTTAAACATTTATGTCGTATTGTGCAATTGCTTTTTCCAGTGAAGTGAAGAGCAACATTGAAAAAATTGCAAGATACGTAAAAGTAAAAAGCAATGCAGAGCCGAGTGACTGTGGACAAAAAAGATCTGCAACAAATCGTATTCTTGAAAGCAGTACACAAAAATATTTCCATGCGTAGCACCATTGAAATTTTACCGAGGCAAGTGTTTTGTGAAACATGTATGTGATATTTCAGTTAAACACAGAGGATGAAATGATTGTCCATGCTATGTCAAATCAAAAAAAAAAAAAACCCGTGAAGCATATGAATGCCTCAGAGGGCTTTGCAAAATGCTTCATAAAGTGGCAATAATAGTGTTACATGGTCTGAATATTATTTCTCACATTTCTTGGCTGAACATAACCTTCCCTTATCTGCAGCAGACACTGCCACTACAAATAACCAATTTGAAGGTTGGCGTCTTTGCAGTTGTTGGAGTTTCAAACATCATTGGACTATGGCCTATAACCAAAGTTCTGTTAACATTAGGAGTAATCTTCTGTTTCCCACACAACAGTAGTAATGTTATTGCTATTTAATGTATTATCTGGAGGTTTAGTAGTAAAAGCAGCCATTACTAGTGAAGTGCCTTTAACATTATGGAAAGTGAAACATTCTCTGCATTCCAGTTGTGTTTCCTAGGAAGAAATAAGAAAAATAGTTGTCTCTTATTGATATTCAATACATATTTCTGAAAATAAGGAAGTTTTCTTTCCGTTACCTATTACTCTTCATGGATAGGTACCTGATGATTTCCTACTAGGCCTAATTCCTCTGATTTTAGCCCATTAACTGGAAAACATGGTGGTTGCTTGAATGATGGTACAGTGCTATTTTCAGCACCGTATAATAGGCATTGTATCATGATTGAAAAGTGATATTATGGTTGGAGAAATTTTCTTCCAGAAATTGAGTTTAACGCAGAGACAGGATGGAATCAATTGGTGGGGGTTACTATTTATATGAGTCAAATAAGTATTTCTAAGCTATAAAAATCTTATGTATTTTTTAATGGTGTAGGGCCTCTGGGGAGGCTTGGTTGAGGTCTTTTAAACTGATGCTTATAGATGACCCGCATGTCTGTGAGGATGGGGTCTAGTTATTTTCAGTTCTAATGTCGATTACAGCACACACCTAGAGTCCATCCAAGATGAATGAACTAATTCATGTTAAAATCTCCAACCCAGCCAGGAGTCAACTCGGGACCTTTTGGACCAAAAGTCAGCATGTTAACCTGTTAGCCATGTAGTCGGATAAGTTAAAAATCAGAAATGTGAATTTCAAGGTGTAAGACTCATCTCTAACGATAAACGGCAACTTGCTGTTTTTGGGATGTATAGACTGGAAGCGGTGAAACTGATGCTGACACAGTTTCAGACGGAGAATTATTTCATAAGATAATCAGCTATATGGGTAATGACATAGAAAGAAATGTCATTATAGTGGGTGATCTCAATTTACTCAGTGTTAGCTGGAAAGGTAATGTGAATGACGGAAAGCATGACCAACAATTGGTAAATACGTTCATCTAGGAAGGAGAGCTGAATCAGAAAATGATGTAAATAGGTAGAGGGAAACATATCCTCTGCATGGTGCTGATAAAAGCAGATGAGCTCTACAGGGAAACTGAAGTGACAGGTAGTACAAGTGATCATGAAGCAGTTTTAGTCGTAGATAAATGTGATATAAAGGTAGGTTGTAAAAGCAGGACTATTAAGCAGTACCATGTGCCATAAGGGTGTTAAAAAAATTATGATTAATGAAAATTGGTAAATAAGAATGTAAACAGCCTATGTGATTGGTTTAAAGCAACTGTTGAGGAGTGTGGAAACAGGTATATACATTTAAAGGTGGCAAGGAATTGTAAAAATCAGCTACCGGTATGTTATAACAGAGAAATAAAGAGAGAAATAAAGGTAGACACAGTTTAGAAAGAAATTAGAGTTAGTAATGGTTTTGGAAGTAAGAAAAGATAGAAGGAAATTCATGTTCTTGTTTTAGTCAACAGCCCATTAATTGGTTTCATACAGTTCTCCATGTCACCCCTTCCTTTGTTAATCTTTTCATTTCTACATAACCACTATGTCCCATATCTGTTCTAATCTGTTTTTCATGTTCATGCCTTGGTCTGCCGACCATTCTTACTGCCTATACCTCCCTCAAAAACTAACTGAACAAGTCCTGGTTGTCTTAGGATATGTTCTGTCATTCTATCTCTTCTTCTGGTCAAATTGATCCAAATCATTATCCTCTAACCATTTGATTCAGAATTTCATCATTCGTGATTCGATCTATCGGTCTCACCTTCAGCATTTTATGTAACACCACATTTCAAAAGCTTCTTTTTTCTTTCTCTCTGAGCTAGTTATTGTCCATGTTTCACTTCCATACAACGCCATGCACCAGCCTTCAGAACATCTTTCTGATTCCTATATCAACGAGAACATTTCTTTTCTTTTTTCTTAGGAAAGGCCTTCCATGCTTCTGCTAGGCTACATTTTATGTCCTCCTTCTTTCTGCCATTACTAGTTATTCTACTTCCCAAGTAACACATTCATCTACTTGCTTTAAGACTTCATTTCCTAATCTAATATTTCCTGCACCACCTGATTTTGTTCAGCTACACTCCATTACATTTAATTTGTACTCCTTCACCAAGGCTGTGTCCATATCAATCAGCAATTTTACCATTTCTTCGGCAGACTCAGACAGAATAATAAAACCATTGGCAAATTTCAGGATTTTGATTTCCTCTCCCTGGATTGGGATCCCTTTCCAAATTCCTCTTTGATTTTCTTTACTGCCTGTTCTATGTTTAAAAGCAGAGTGGACAAACTGCAGCCTTGCCTCAATCCTTTATGTATTGTTGCTTCTTTTTCATTACCCTTGCTTCTTATTATTGCAGACTAATTTGTATACAGATTATAGATAACCCGTTTTTCTCAGTATCTAATCCCAATCAGTTTGACCCAATCATCATTATCAGATGCCTTTTCTAGATCTACAAATGTTATGTATGTGGGGTTCTCCTTCTTAATTCGATCCTCTAAGATCAGATATAAAGTCAGGATTGCTTAACATGTTCCTACATTTCTTCTGAAGCCAAATTAATCTTCTCCCAACCCAGATTTAACTTGTCTTTCCATTCTTCTAATATGTATTGAAATTTGGCAAGCTGTGTTACTAAATGAATGATGTGGTAGTTTTCACACTTGTCGACACCTGATTTCTTGGGAATAGGTAAACATTCTGCCTGAAATCAGATGGCACTTCGCATTTATCACACATCTTACACTGTAAATTAAATAACCTTGCCATTCCGGTTTCTCTTAGTAATTCTGAGGGCATGCCATCAATTCCAGGTGCCTTGTTCCTATTTAGGTCTCCCAAAGCTCTGTCGAACTCTGACCTCAAAAATGGATGTCTCCTTTAATCAGCATCAACACCCTTTTCTTGTTCCAGAACCTTATCATCTACTTCTTTCTCTTGATACAATTGTTGAATATGTTCCTGCAATCTTTATGCCTTGTCTTCTTTCTCTAGAAGTGGTTTTCCATCTGAGCTCTTAATATTCACACACCTAGTTTTCCTTTACAATTAATTATTAAATCTTACAGGTTTCACCTTTTTCAATACAAAAACAATGTTGTCAGATGTTTTACAACATATCTTTAATTGCAGTACTAGTTTCGGGCACTAAGTTAATTACGGCGCCATCATCAGCTGCATGACAGTAAAAAGAAACTTGGCAATACACGTAAAATATACAACAACTTATTCATACAAATAACTCCTTAATATCTTGTGTTAAATTGTGTTATGTTAAAAATTATCCCAGGTCACTACAAGTTAACAACTTATGGATCAAAACATTAAAAAAATTTAGTGAAAAATCACATCTCAAAATGATGAGTTGGATTCCATTATTTAGTAATACTTAATACTATTTCCACTCTGTATATCAGTTCATTGGGATTGAACTCCAAGTTCAAATACAATATTAGAGTTTAACAGTATATATCTAAATTCAGATTTATGGTATTAAAATGTTTATTCCACAGGTACAATAATTTAAAAATCTTATGCCTATAAAACTTGTTGTGTTTCTTTACTTATGTTATAAATAGGGCTCGGATGTTTAAGACCTAAAAATAGCCCAAATAAGCAAGCAAATATGACCTCAAAAGTGACGAAATATGACGTAAAAATTACAAAATATGACTCGAAAATAGTTGGTGAGAGTGTTTTAAAAATTCCGTTTTACACTCTCGCTAACTATTCCATGTGATTGTTGTACTGGATTTCAATACTTGCATGAATTTCTGAGCTAGCAGTTTCTAAACGTCTAATTGAGCTCGATATAATTCCTAAGTTCCACTATATACCGTATATATGCCAGACTTTGTGACAAACTGTTCGAAAACAATTCCTACCCAATCTTGATAGAAGAGGCAGAGTATTCCGCTTGTATTAACTGCAGATGTGATACCGAGAAGCAATTTTATGAACACTACTTCGGATTCGGTACGTTGAAGATGATTTTGCACAGCTACAGCTGTCGTCAAGCCGCCAAAATATGACCGAAATATGACGCATCTGCGAAAATAGTTCAAAATATGACCTTATGACAAAAATAGCCAAAATATACATTCATATGACAAATAAAAATCACTTAATTGTGACGATAATCCCTGATTTGCACCAAAATCCAATCAGGCAAGGAAATAGAGGCAAAGAAAAAGTTATGACTTTTCTAAACAAGGGCTGAAGACGTCATAAAGGCCCAGTCTCCTAGCCAGGGAAATTAACAGTATGAGGGTGTTGATTCTGAAAATTGAACCGGGGCAATCGGACCAAAGGCAAGCATTCTATTCATTTAGCTACAAAGCTGGACTTGAATTTGCTGAACCTTAGGCTACCATCTCCACTGATCAGGGGTTGAGCATTGGCAGTAGCAGAGGCCAGGACAGTAGCTTGTGAAGCAGCCTTAACAACACAGCAGGCTTCTCTGTTGGCTATTGGATGCAGCTCAAAACGCTGAAGGCTTGACATTCACTAAACCAACCATGGAAAAGGGGTATCGTAAGTCTAGTGGTAGCCCACGTCTCGATCCCAGCATACGCCACTGACTGTTACCATTATTATTTTGCAGATCTTACTATCTATTACCTCTGGTTCCCTACTACCTTCTTCAGTGCTCCATGTTTCTGCTCTATACAACGCTCTGGCTTTTACAAGTTCATTTAGAACTTTTTTTTTTTTTTTGCAGTTTATGTATAATATTTGGCATCTTCATCTCTAAATATCTCGTGCTAGATAAAGCTGACAGCCTTTTCATATTTCCTCGCCTTATTTGCTCTGTCCACTTACCAATAAATGTCAGTGAAAAAACTAGGTATCTACAACCTGTTTTCCAGTCAAAGTTCGGGTCAGGGATGCGATGAATGAAGCCCCCAACTTGCGGAGAGGATAGGAATTGTGCCGGCTGCCGAGGCCTGTCGCACTCCTCTGGAGCAATGATTAATGACTGACAGATGAAATTAAATTATAGTGGAGAGTGTTGCTGGAATGAAAGATGAGTGAGAAAACCGGAGTAACCGGAGGAAAACCTGTGTCGCCTCCGCTTTGTCCAGCACAAATCTCACATGGAGTGACCGGGATTTGAACCGGAGTATCCAGCGGTGTGAGGCTGGCGCGCTGCCGCCTGAGCTACGGAGGCTCTACTAGATGTTAGTATTATTCCTAAATATTCTATCTCATTGACTACAGTACCTACCTATACGGTAACTCTTCATCTTCTAATCACCACTTTTCTTCTCTCTTTAGTTTATTTCCCTTTTTACATACCATAACTTTCGTTTCCTTAATGTTAATTTTATATTCAATTTGGTACAATATTCCACAGTTTTTGTGATGCTTCCTGGCATAGGTATCAGCTGATGTTCAAGATAACAGAAGGATGCTGTCTGCGAAGACTAGGACAGATATTTTTTTGTTGTTGTTAAGACATGGGCTTGTCATGTTCTCATTCCTTTCATTTTCATAATATCAGTGAATGAATGCTCTCCAGCCTACAACTACGGAATTCCAGCAGCTGAGGAAAGGAACATTTCATCTTACTCCGCACGGCATCGCCTTTTCCTCTGTTGCCCAGTGCCCTACGCCTGTGAGAACAGTTGATGCAATACGACCGCGGGAAAAGCCCTCGTAGAATATAATACCGTACTCAGAAAAACTAATGAATATGTACTGAAAACAAATACACAAAAACTACACTTACTAACATCTTACACTAATAAGAGAATATATTATTAAGAATAATAGAGAATGTGGAAATAACACCTTCCTCACCGCTAATGGCTAGCCCAGAAAGGAGGTTATGGCCTACAGTGGGAACACTCCACTGATCTCAAGAGTCATTGGAACCCTCCAACATTGAATCACTGTCACTATAACCAGCTCCCAAAGATATTATGAAACTTTCGACGGGTTTCTCCAATACATCCTCATTTTCCCAAGGCTCACGTAAGTATTAATCTTTGCATACTGCGCAAAACTTTCCTCCAGTCATCGGCACTGACATTCGCCACAGCTTCGGCTAACAGGTTTTCCACCTCGGGTACAGTAAACTGCTTATTTTTGGTTGCAACATAATCCTTAATCTGAGCCCAAATTTTCTCTATTGCATTGAAATGGCAATGATAAGGTGGAAGTCGAATAACTTTATGTCCATGACGTCTTGCAGTATCGTCCACGACATACACTGGAAATTGTGGCTTGTTTTCTTTCACAAGCCGCAGCAGTTCATCATTCTTCATGTCGTCCCGCACGGGAATGTTGTGCCTCCTTAACCACTCGGCAAGAATCGACTTTTTTGCTGCCATTGTCGGAGCTTTGTCCTGAATTGCGGAATGGTAGGGGGCGTTGTCCATTATTATCGTACAATTTTCAGACAGGTTATTCATTAATGTGTATTCAAACCAGTCCTGAAAATTACCACTATTCATCTCGTGGTAATCGCCAGTCTTCTTAGACCTCAGAATATTATAAACTTATAAAGAGTTAGGCACAAATACGTTTGCGGTACCGGCATGTAGCAAAATCATTCTTCCCCCCTTTCCAATGGGCACTGCCATTGTACCTTTCACAGAATCATCTGTCCAGCCTTTTCCTGCGGTATGGTTTGCATTAATCCATGTTTCATCTAACCACACAATCAAATCAAATTTTTCCTTCAAAACTGGCAGCGGCCACATCACAATACTATCACTTCTCTCCATTAATACTCGCCGACCGTTTAAATTCTTGTAACGGAATCCCAGTTCCTTTACCACAACATTCAGCGAAGTTCGCTTTCCTTCTGAGACTCACGTAGTTTCGCAACAGTAGGGTGGTCTTTTCTGCGGTAGTAGTCATAAATATGCCGACGAATGGCATATTTCTGGAAACTGTCCAAGTTCGTCACTGGTTTGGTCCGATTCCTTTTCTTACCCGGCGTTTCAAACTTAGAGGATCCTGGAGATTGTTCCTCAGCGTGGTATTTCTCCTTTCCAACCGCCACTACTGTGTATTTACAGTACTTACTTTGGTAGCGTCGGCAGTTCTCTGTACTGTTTGTGCTAAAGGAAGCAATGTAGCACCGTTCTCGTTTTCTTTCACAAAGTACTCGCGCACGCTGGACACAATTTCACGGGCCTGGCTTCTCAAGGGCGGGCCTTGTCCCACACCTCTTGATTTCTTGCCACTTGTCTTTCCCGAACTACACTGAGACATGGTAAACACGACGAACTAAGTGCACTGATACACGGATGTAAATAAAACTACAGCTATTCAGGGGCGGCTTTTCAGGTGAAGTAGGTGCCACTTCACCATTTAGTTTTACCAGAATTAATTTTTTAAATGTATTTTTCTTATGACATTTGTTGGTTTTACGGAAAGAAAATGTTTTTTGTACGGCGTTTGGAGCACCAAGAGCTCGCATCACTTGATGAGAACCAGGGGAACTCACGAAAGCGCCGGCTGTCGGCCACAGTACGGCGCGTCATCCTGTGTGAAGTACGAGTGCTTACGGTTCGTGGTTCATTCGTAGTGTTGTGCTGTTTTACTTAAACATGTATTCTGTTTATGACATAAGTTAGTGTTTATTTAATTAGAAACACAATTTGCACGTTGGAGAAACGAATATCAGAATAAACTTCTACGTTTTGGTCGCCCTACTGAATCACTGAAAATTTGTGCTACAAAATAAGTGAAACATTCCGCTAAATCTTACAATCTTAGTTTCAAACGATCGTGGTTTAAGGAATTTCCATGGTTGTGCTCTTCTCCAGCTCTACAGAAGTTGTTTTGTTGGCCCTGCTTGCTTTTTAGCAATAAAAATTACGTTTGGAATAAAGGAGGATTTTCAGCCCTTTTGAACATAACACGTTCTTTACATAAACACTCAGACTCTGCAGAACATATAAAATGCTATCTAGATTTGAAGACTTTGGAAAGAAACCAAAATACGATCTCTAATGCCCTGAAGGAAAATGCTATACTGTATATTGTACAGTTCAATGAAAATGTACGTTTAAATAGGCTTTTCCTTCAGTTGGTAATTGATACAGTGCTCTATTTCGTGGTCATGACGAAACATTACATTCAATAAATCGTGGTAATTTTAAGGAATTGTTTACATTGCTGGTACCAAGGAGCCCTGCAGAAATACAAAACCAGTATTCTAAGATAAAAATTGTGTATAGTGGCGAATCAAAGAGTAATCAAAATGAGTTAATCGAGTGCATTTCTGAATACATCGATGGATTCGTGAAAACAGAATTGACGAGTGCTGATTTTTTTTTCTGTTCAAGTGGACGATACGACAGATATCACACAGGTGTCTCAGTGTTCTGTAATTGTGAGGTTTGTTAATGCTGATGGGGTTATAGTGGAAATATTTTTATGTTTTCATGATGTAAGTGCTGACAGATCCTCAGATGCTTTGTTTGCTTTATTGGACAACATTTTGGGACCATTCGATTACGAGCACAAATTAGTAGCACAGTGTTACGATGGTGCTAGCGTAATGTGTGGCCATTTAAATGGACTCCAGAGAAAGATGAAAGAGAAAGCTCCTCTTGCAGTATTTGTACACTGTTTGGCGCACCGATTAAATTTGGTCTTACACCAGAGTTGTAAAACAGTACGAAAGTGTCGTATATTTTTTCATCAATTTCTGGAATACCATCCTTTTACCATCACTCGGCGAAGAGAACTTACGCCATTTCTGCTGCATCGGGGTCACTCATTCCAACCGTAACTCCTGTCCGCTGGAGCTCGAACTCAAAATTATTGAGTGTAATTATGGACGACAGGGAAAAGCTGAAAGAAGTTTTCGAAAATATAGCTACCATTGAACAGTCCGGTGACAAATGTATTCTACTTGCCAGAGGCTTTCTTCACGACATGAACATTTTTGAATTAACTTTTCTGGCAATAGGGTTTCATGACATTTTTTGTTTAACTGATATTCTTTATGATATTTTGCAAAAGAAGTCATTGAATGTGAACTATTGTATATCAAAAATAAAAACAACGCGTGATCTTCTAAGAAACAAGAGGACCGATGAGCATTTTCTAATTTTATTTGAAAAGGGCAGCAAAATGACGGATATGCGCCAAACCCGAGAGTAGAGCACCCTTACTCAGGACGAATGTGTTGAGATGTATCAAGTTTTATATTTTGATTTTTTTTTTTACATTTTGGAGGAAATTGATGAGAGATTTCGCGGTTGTGAAAAAATTAAATTTGTTTGCTTAGCCGATAACACAAAATTTGAAGAATACAACACGTGCTTTCCTTCTAGCGCTCTTCAAAACGTGCAAAATTTCTTCGGATCTGTGTTTCCCAAGATGCATCGCTTAAGACACGAACTCTCTATTTTGTATGGCAATGAAAGTTGCATACATGTTTTTACTGAAAATATGTTCCAAATGCTTCACGAAGATAAATACATTTTTACGGACGCTTATAAATTGTTCTCCCTTATTCTCCATCTCATCTACTACTGCATCAGTGGAAAGAAGCTTTTCTTGCTTAAAACATATAAAAACATACCTTGGAAATGCAATTTCAGATGAGAGACTTTCTTATTTGGGAAATATTGCTATTCAGAAAGAAATGCTTCTGCAGTTAATGAACAAACAATCATTCTATGAAGACATTACCGGCAAGTTTGCAGCTTTAAAAGACCGGAGGATCGACTTGATGTACAAAAAATAGGTGAGTTCAATTATTAAGAAAAACAATTAATGTAAATATGCATTTTCTTTACTACTATAACTTTTTCGGTTTCTAGCGTCAGTAAACAGCTGGGCGTCGTAAATGAAAATACGACAAAATGTCCAGCTCTTCCCGAGGGTGCCGTGCTTCCATAATTGTTAGCCTCCCGGTCAGATCTTATCTCTACCTCGCATTGTAGAGCAAAGGCAGCCACATGATTGCCGCGCTGTGACGTTACACAGCGCTCCGGTCTGTATACATTTATGATCACGTGCTGGACCCTCCGCCAGTCACAGGTACGAGGTACGAGTACAAAACAACCAAATACAACACGTAGTTCCTAAATCTGTCCCTCGAAACCGAACGGGTTATAGCTCTTCACCACACTTTACAGCCACGAGCCGCCACTGCAGCTATTTAATAATTAAGCCTATATTGTACTAACTTATGCTATGCTAAACTGTAAACAAAGCTATACTGTACTATACTAGAGGGATAAAAACTAATATGAAAAACACACTAATTACGGGAGGAAAATGCAAAAGATCGTAACCGTACCGAATGCCATACACGCTGAGCGAGATAGGTTAACCATGTAGTGAATGTTCTTCTTCTAGAGTGGGTGGGTTGGACTCTATTAATTATCGTCCAGTCACTAGAACATGTGGTGAATATAAACATTAGACTTGGCAACTAGGTTTCGGGATCGCGCTCTGCCGATATAAATCGATATGAATGGCAGCTTGGGATTGGTTGGATGTCTATGCTTCAGTGCATAACCACCAGACAGAGCCAGAATCGGTCAAAACGTCAATTTAGATGTAGAGCCGTGCGGAGTATAAGCAAGTTCACTTACAATTAACACATTGTTAACTTTAATGAAAACAACAATGACAACAACAAAATGATATTTGTTCGTGGAGTCGACCTTTGAAGATCTTTTGCCACTACTTTCACCATTTGATAGGAACCTGCGTGTAAGTGGAATTGCGGAAGTATAGACTGTTTTATGTGAGGCAAGGAACGTTAAGGACGCCACAAACACCCAGTCCGCAGGCCAGAGGTAATCATCAATTACAATTAAAAACCCCTGACCCGGCCCGGAATCGAAGCCGCGGTCGCCGGGTGACAGGTGGACGCGTTGCCCCCTACACCGCGGGGCCGGGCACAATACTAAAAGTTGACTTTGTGCTTGCTTTCTTTGATGCTCTTTGACAAATACCTCAAAAAAGTTTGCTGTCCTACTCGGTGCGATCCATTATTTGTTTAACAATTTTATAGTATAAAATTCTTTCTATTTTTGCTTTACAATCACTACCCAGGTATTTGATCCTAAGTGATTCGGTTTCCCTGCACACTGTCAACAAATGCGCCTTCTCCATTAATTCACTGCATACCGTAACAAACAGAAATTTTCTTAATTTCTCTCTCTTAGACCCTTATTCTTATAGATACCTATTAGCCACCACAATATACCTCTTATTTCTCAAAGTCTTTCTTTCTTTATGGACAGATTCTTGCTAATTTCACGGAATTCCCGTAATGTTCTTTTGGTTCTACATTCTGACATAATCATCTGTTTTTTGATAGTACATATATCACACCCCCGAATTATATGTAGAAGTTAGAGATATAATTGTCAGTATTCGATTTATTAATATTATTATTATCATCAGTATTTCATTTGTATATTTTGCATTTATATTGGTAAGCTGGAAGATATCCACATATGTAAGTATGAGTAATTTGTTTTGCACGAGTGGGAAAACATTGCTTTAATAACTCTGGTAATTTGGTTGAGTCGTGTGGCTACCCCAGTGTTTGTTGTGATGTACTTGTGTCGGGATATTCCATGAGTCATGTATATATCCCAGCCTGATGAGATGAGCTTGTTGTTGTATTAGGGAAGTTCGTTGACTCATGTAATAAACCCCAGAGTTTGTTTATCTCTTGGGAGCAAGGTCTTGACAAGAGGTTCACTCATGATTGGCTGGCAAGCACCAATCCAGACGTATCATCTGAGAGGAGGAGGATGTTGATGTCTATAAAGATTGATCATACGGCGGCAACCAAGGGGTGATTGTTAAGCAACGAGAAGGATGACAACTACAACCAGTGACACTGTATAAGAGAACTACAACTGACGCACTGTACGAGAAGGAAGTAGTGCTGATACACGGTACTGGAGCGACACGGCTACAATGGACTGGACTTCAAACGTTCGTGGAGCGTAGTCTTATTATGTTCGTGGAAAGTGCCTGATTGTGGAGAGTGCTTGCGCATTAAGTATTGTAGCACTTGTGGCGGCTTAGCATTATATGTTGGTGAAAGCTATCTCAGACTTTCCATATTTTATGTTGAGGATCGACAGACGTGTGTGTATATCTTTACAACAAGTGTTAAAATATGTGAACACAGTAGTACAAGGTACAGTATCTGTGTGATGTGATAACTGCCGATTATGAGAATCGGTAAGTCGAATTGATATAGAGACAGTGAAGGGTATTTATCTTCATACATGTACATTGTTCATCGGACTATCTACAAATGGTAGTTTAGTTCTCGCTTTCGTTTTCCCACGATTTTCACTATTGTTGTTGTTGTTGTAAATATGGAGTCTTCCAGCAATATTTTATGTGTGTATTATATGTATAATGTTGTATGTTGATGAGGTGCTCATCCACGGAATTTGTTCAGAATATAGTTAGCTATTTTAGAATCAGTGTTATTGATGAACCTAGGTGCAGTTCCTACCTAATTAGTCGTTTTCAGGAGGTTAGGTAAGGCCTGCAGCAGATGTACCAGTACGCAGCATTATGTGCACGGCCTGGGATATAAAGTTTATCATGCTCTTATCTAAATTCGAGGGATCCATTCT
Source organism: Anabrus simplex (assembly GCF_040414725.1). Taxonomy (NCBI): domain Eukaryota; kingdom Metazoa; phylum Arthropoda; class Insecta; order Orthoptera; family Tettigoniidae; genus Anabrus; species Anabrus simplex. The sequence goes on from NC_090266.1 coordinate 210,680,751, forward strand.
GGTGAACTCTGGCGCCCATACTACGGACATTTTGGTTAATTATGCTTATTAATTTTATTAAGTTTTTGAGTAATTTTATTTATATATTTTTATTCATGATTTTATTTATGGTAGTGGTCAACAAGTTACAGTTTCTCAATGTCCTTCACTCTAAGTTACTTCCTTACCCAATTTCATTTCTTTGACTGAAGCAAGCTCAAAAGTTACAAAAAATGGCGTTATAAAAGTGTTTAATAATAATATTTTTATTTTGATTTACGTCCCACTAACTACTTTTACGGTTTTCGGAGACGCCGATGTGCCAGAATTTTGTCCCGGAGGAGTTCTTTTACGTGCGAGTAAATTTACCGACACGAGCCTGTCTTATTTGAGCACCTTCAAATACCACCGGACAGAGGCTGAATCGAACCTGCCAAGTTGGGATCAGGCCAGCGCCTCAACCGTCTGAGCCACTCAGCCCGGCATAAAAATATTTAATTCAGGTGACATTTCCTCAATATCTCTAAACAATTGTCGAGTTATTTAAGGGCTTCACAGTAGCTATCATTCAATCCAAGAAACCACTTGTTTTTGAAATGGTAATTCTTCAAAATCTTTCTTTTGTAACGAACAACGGAAGTCGCACCTTATAAGCTCGAATTCTGTCCACATAGCATCAATGAACACACGTTTGCCTTGCCATGAAACATTTAAATATCTAAAATGGTTTGTAACATAAGCTAAAAAGGCAAGGCCAGCATTCCATAATTCGTGCATTCTTATGAAACCACAGACGTAGCGGGGGTTAGCGCTGGGCAGACACGGGGCAGCGCTAACCTTCAAACTCTGAGTTGGAATGGCCTGTCAGGAGAGCACGGGTTCAGATCTCGGGAGTGGTCATATTCTCTAATCATTCGCATGGCTAATGACTAATTTTAAGCTAATCTATTTTATTATAATTATGCTTAAGATATGATTAATGCTTATAATTCTTGCAGGATTATTCTACCTAATGCTAGACTATCTCCGATAACATTTTTATTAATGTATATTTTGAGTTACACAGTGGTTTACTAGGCTCTAACTACTGAAGTGATAAAATAAATCAAGCATATGAGATGTGGAGCCACTTGCTGACTCTTCTTGAAGTGAGAGGTATTCTCCAGTCAGCCACGGATCTGGCGGAGTACCGTAAAGTAGGAGAAGGCCTTGCTCAACGTCTGAAACAGAACCCAAGTTCGTTTTATGACAGAGTTAATTGAGAAGGGATAATTCAGAACGACAGTCACAGGTGTTTAGGTAGTGTACTGGTATTAACAAACAAAGGATTTTGAATGGAAGGAGGGGAGGTCAGGTGTTTTTACAAATTTATTGGAATATTTTATTAGAATCAGCGGCGGGTTTTGGAGCCAGGCTAGCGCTCCTTTAACAACACAACATATTTTATTATAGTACAACACACCCAGTTGCAGTCGATAGAAATGGACTGAAATAGCCGTACTCTGTTTTCAGAGATCGGCGTCACGCAAGTAATGTGCACAAGGGATCGTAAGGAGTAAGGAAGATGGTTCTGCAAAGTCTTTCTCGGTTGTTCTGACAACAGTTGTTGATCTAATAACCAGTGAAGGAAAATCACGAGGGTATGTAAGGAATAAACATGATCTGAGGAGGTCACTCTGGGCGAATCTTATTGATATTAGAGTACATTATTCTCGTGAAAATATTTTGGGATTATTATTAGTATTAATTGAATTTCATCGTCCAAAATATTCGTCCACTCCTATTTGTAAATGCCGTGTTCTTCAGCTGTTTTTTTTAAATTTGCTGTTCCTTCTCCTGCCCGTAGCAGAGTTCTTTAGTGGAACTCCTCTACCTTGTACGGTTTCTCATCACTCCACTCATTTCCTTTTGAGTTGCGTGCTTTTCGTTGCACCCAGATGATTCCAATCCAACACGCTCTTTTCAAAGGGAGCCGCCGACATTTATGGTTTGCGCCTTAAGATAACATTAATCATTATCATCTTCCCAAGTCCTCCGAGGAGTTTCCACAAAATGTACCCGATCCAGTGCCACGGTTGATATTATGCTAGAACGGTGACTAGTACTTTCTGGTGGTAGGCCTACTTAACATTGGAATGGCCACGTGAATAAATTTATAAGAATTCATTTTGCTCCCGTTCATTAAACATTCTGTAAGGTTGCAAGACAAGACTTTCTGGCATCTTAAGTTGAGAGAACAATTTCTTCTTGAAGCTCGTAGGCGGTTGCAGAGTGGGTTTCAGTCTACACGTGGCCACGGCCGACCGACCAACCAAGCAGAGGAGAGGTGGCCACGGCTCTACGGTGGCGCTACGCCTCTATTCGGGAGACGGAGACGAGCTGGTGCACAGCGTCGTCTGTTCTGAGAATGGTTTTCCGTGGTTTTCCATTCTCCTGAGACAGTTCCTAGTATAGGCCACGGCTGTCAACCCCCTCACCTTCGCCGATCATCTTCTTCGCCGTAACAAATTTCCTGGTCTGAGAGACGGCATTACCGTCCAGGAGGCCCGCCTCCCCTTCAGGGGAGGAATGAAAACAATTTAGCGGTAGTTCCTGAAGCTTATTGTTGCTATATAGACAAATATTATCCTGAAAAAATGCGACCGTTTCTAGTTGAGATCCTTTTTCATACATCATTCCAAAACAAGATGGAAGAACTTTTAAATGTAAGTATGTTGCCAATCAGTTTATTCTATAGCCAACTTGGTTCACAATACTCTACCACTGAGTTATTTCGGGTAGGATATGTGAAGACTGATACTTGAAACACTTTTCGTGATCACTTAACACTGCTTATTCAGATTACCGCAATTTCGTGCCGAAGGTTGGTATTCAATTTCACCTCAGTTTTCTTACCGTTCCAAACTCCGTAGACAGTGATAAACAAGTTCTGGTTTTCGAGCTTCAGCTCATTCTTCTATTTTCATCCGTCCCTGTAGCAGACCTAGCCTGTCAATTCTAAGAATTGAGGTCTATTGGGACTTCAAACAGTCGGGGACATTTCCATGCCCTCGTGGGGATTCTGGACCAGACGAGATTAAAGTACAAAGGTTTGGAGGCCAATGGATGAGTGCTAGGTAAAGGCTTTCATTATCCGTATTGTCAGCACTTGATACAGTGAACGCTGTTAGTGCAGGAATTTATCTATTAGGCCTACTCGTTTCTGTTAGAGGAAAAGAGAATCTCAGGGCCATTAATAAAAAGTCGGGCAATGCTTGAGCACTGTTTTTGAATGTCTGCCAGACGGTGAGCAAACACGTAGAATGGAGGACATATCCGCCATGTTAGAATATAACAGTATCTATAGCAAAACTCACTGAACAAGAGCTGTTCCTAAAGAGTATCTATAGCAAAACTCACTGAACAAGACCTGTTCCTAAAGAGTATCTATAGCAAAACTCACTGAACAAGACCTGTTCCTAAATAATGAGTAGCTGAGAGTGGACATACTCAAAGAGATGTTTGTCCTTTACGTATACCTTAATCAGGTGAGAACACAATAGAAGGTAAAGAATCGTGTTTATAATCTACAGCGAAACCTCCTCACATTCGTCGAAGAAGATCTGTTATTGCTGGGAGTAGATTTGCAAATATTGTTGTAGCTCAAAGAGATTTGTTCTGCAGGCTATATATAACGTACAAAGGTTAAATATCAAATATACGAAAATAAAATTACAATTATTCATGTGTAAATAAAGTTACGAAATCCATACTATATTGTTCATCCATGGTATAGATACAAGACCCTGTTGTTGTGAAATTTGCTCATATGTTTGAATGTGTTTTTATGATAACAAAGCACTGAAAAGTTTCTTCATAGGAAAATACTTAGGAATATTACTTACCTCACTGAAGGTATCCAGATCAAGTGAGGCCACTTTTCCAGCCGTAACTTTAACAGGTTGACGAGCTCGAAGGACAATAATTCTCAGGCTCCTCCGAAAACTCTCAGGGCAGTCGTACCAACGGGATTCATACACGGCTCCCGCAATACTTTCTTCCTGATAGAAAGGAAGGCTGAACTAAAGTAAGGCATTTTCAGAAATCGTTACTTAATCCTATACTTAATTTACCAGAAATAGTGAGCTATAAGTATTAGTCTACTAATGCGCGGAAAGGAGGCAACGGTGAATTCGAACTACAATAGAATGGAATGAAAATAGGAAGTGTAATAAGGCTACCAATACCGTACTTGAAAATGTTCATAAAAGTGAGAATTATTTTAGAAGCTTACCTATGAAAATGTAAACCCCAACAATAATAAAATGTCTTTTCTTTTTTTAGCTCGCTCCGCAGTACCACTCAGAGCACGGCACGGCTGCCGCAATGACACTCCGTCGCTAGCCGGTATAATCCGCGCTTTTCCTCCCCACTACTACTCACGTAAATTCACACTTCTAGTAAAACTATTAGTCTAAAACCAACCTGGCATCACATTTGATGTTCAAAATGTTGTCCCTCAGATGTCAAACACGACTGACACCTCGTAAATAGGTTTGCAGACACTCGGCGAATCTCAGTCCTTGTGATGTCCGAAATAACACGGGTAATGTTCTCTTGTAGTTCTTCTCTTGTGTGAGGGTTGTTCACATACACTTTTACCTTAAGCATCCCCCACAGATAATAATAACAGGGATTTAAATCAGGAGATCTAGGGGGATAATTAACCACACGATCTTTGAAAACATCCCGTATTACCTCCATAGACCGATTAGCAGTCTGTGTGTGCCGTCGCATTATCTTGCATGAAGTAACCATTACTCCTTTCTTCTTCCGCCAGATCTTGAAAGAATGGTCTGAGAATGAGGTCTTATATCGATCAGCGTTTATTGTTTCAGCACTTGTTGCGCACCAAACTCCTCTCTTTACAACATGAAGTGGACGGACATGCAGCGTGTGGGGATTTTCTACACACCAGTAGCGATTGTTTTGGCTATTTGCATAGCCACTTAAGTGTAGCTATGCTTCACCACTATTAAAACAAAAGTTCTGGGTAACATACCCATCGTGAACTGACTGAAGCAACCAGTTACAATACCGAACCCTAGCGAAACTGTCAGGTCCTCTTAAATATCGGGCAGGGGTGAGTTTGCACAGTTTTGGTTTTAACAGTTTTGTTTTGTGGGCAGAAGATAAATGACACATTAGCTCGTACGGCGAGACGCAACAGGGATTTTTTAGGAGTCCTTTTCAAGAGAGCTCCTATTTCGTCAAGCTTTTCCTCTGTTAAAGCGGTTCGTCTCTCGCTGTTCCACTGTACGGTATACATCACTCGTTAAACACACGATTTCTTTAGTACTCCTACACAAACGACGCTATTTTAAAGCGAACACATTGACCCCGCTACCAATTCCACAGATGTTAAACTAAACTATTGTTGTGAAGCAACGGTTATCGCTACCGTACTGCATTAGATCATCTTAGCCGGCCATGAAGTAATATATATCTCGGCAAGTGAGTCACCCGGCAGCGCTATCGCCTTCCGTGCGTGTTCCCCTGACCCACGGAGCGAGCTAAAAGAAAGACCTTGTAGAATTACCATAGTAAACACTAAACTAATAGTAAACTTAAGAAAGTAGAATATTTCGTTTAAAATATGTATTTTTACTCCAACGAAAAATAGTATTTCATCTTTCCATATTTATATCCGTGGATTATAAGGAATCTGAGAGATGGAGACATCATTTGGTGGGACCGGAGGGTATACGTCTCGACTTACACCTGAAACCCCTGTGACCAAAGGCCAGCACGCTAACCATTTAGCCATGGAGCCGGACCCCTCTTATTTGAGGTAACAGATGACGGTTGCGCAGTTATACTTCCTCTTAAAAGTGTAATCAGTACCACCACCCGTACCATTCTACCGCTTCCACACGCAGGGGTTTGTATGTAAGAAATATTAACAACATCAATGGCCATAAGATATTTAAATATATAGTTCTTATAAATTCTGGCGTTTCTTTGGCCTTTGTCACTCTTATTCCTTAACTATAGCTTCTCATTTTCAAAACCTTAATAAACCATGTGTGTTGCTAAGTTAACCTTCTCGTCGGTGCTTTGGCTAAATGGACAGCGTACTTACTCTCGTTTCAGGGGGAGGGGCGTAAAACAATTGTTATTATTATTATTATTATTATTATTATTATTGTTGTTTTTCTTACGGGATTTCCGTAGTTTACAGATGAGTAAGAAGGTGCTGGGGTGGACAGTGAAAAGATCAGAGCTTAAGTTACAGCACTAAATTTTGAAATGTTATTTCTTCTCCATTTTTTATTTTAAAATTTGGTAGTTAGAAAATCTGGATAAACAACAGTAATATAAGATGAGCTCGTCATATCCCACAATGACTTCAAGTCAAAAATCAGGTAATAGAGGAGATTACCGACACAATAGTTTACAAGGAATGAGCATAGTAGCTCTAAAGGTACACTAGTTTACAAGAGCGTATTTGCTCCACTCACTTACATCCTAGGAGTCTCTTAGAGGCAGTAGCTTCTAACCCCAGTTACACCCTATAAACTTCGAAAACTGTATTTACTGTCATTTCTGCTCGAGAAATAGTGACAATTTAAGTAGGGGCAATTAGTGACCATTGTAAATGACCTTAATGTACAAAATGAAAGATTTAAGACCATCGGCCATAAACAAAAGGCTAGGAGGCGAAACACTTGCACGCCCTTTGAAGGACACTTCAAGATCCTAAATGGGCTTATGGCCCGAAGTTGCAGAGGCTAAGCCTATACTACAGAGCGGTGACTGGATGCGAAATAGTAAATACCAAAGTAGGATTAAGAATTTACATGGTTTAGTCACTCCATACCAAGTTGAGTGGGAATCAATAGAGGATTAACACTCATTATTCCCTAAATTACATATTTCCCAACAGGGATTTGAACAAAGTGCTCAGACTTGCCGAAAATTTACATTTAAACAAAAACTTTATAATTTTACATTAAAAAAAGAAGTTTGAAACTTTCCCCTCAAGTTATCTCCCTGCAGCTATAACATGTTAAGAGATGTCTGCCATTACCTTGAGTTGGTGGGACTTCCGAATGCGGGCTTAAAGCTCCTGCCTCCTAGTACGCCGTACAAATACAAGACCGGAGCTATGAAGATGACAATACGGCCCTAAAGCGCCTAGCTTTTATAGTATATCAGAAGGGAAAGTTACAGAATTCTCTTGAACTAGGCAGAATGCCTGTACACAGACCCAATTTTAATTGGCTAGAAAAATAGCCTATACATAAAATTCCTGATTGGTTAATAACTTAAGGAAGAAGGAAGCCGTAGAAGTGCTGATAACCTTAGCACATAAAAAAAGAAACAATCTACAAACACTTAAGGTTTACAAACGTTGAAAATAAAAATTTCTTCAAGAATTAATTGTCCTGCGCGCCTTCTAGAAGGCCATCTGTGCACATAGGTCAATGATAGAGACATCTAAACGTTAAATGTCCAAGTATTTTGTGATGCATAGTTTAGGATTCACGGCACAGATGGCCTTCTAGAAGGCGCGCAGTTCAAATGGAACCGAGCTCGATAGCTGCAGTCGCTTAAGTGCGGCCAGTATCCAGTAATCGGGAGATAGTGGGTTCGAGCCCCACTGTCGGCAGCCCTGAAGATGGTTTCCCGTGGTTTCCCATTTTCACACCAGGCAAATGCCGGGGCTGTACCTTAATTAAGGCCACGGCCACTTCCTTCCAATTCCTAAGCCTTTCCTATCCCATCGTCGCCGTAAGACATATCTGTGTCGGTGCGACATAAAGCAAACAACAACAACAACAACAACAACAACAACAACAGTTCAAATGGATGGATGTGTGTCCCCGGTACAATTATGATTATTATTATTACTATTATTATTATTATTATTATTATTAGGTTGTAGGATTTCATTTTTAATATTTCCGGATCAATGACTAAATGGTTAGAATGCTGGCGTTTGGTTCAAGGGGCCCCGGGCTCGATTCCCGATCAGGTCGGGGATTTTAATTTTCATTAGTTAACTCCTATGGCTCGGGGGCTGGGCGTTTGTGACGTTTTCAGCATTATATTTCATCTTAGGCAGGGCCCCCTCATCACAGACGTGCGTATCGCCTATACGACGTGAAATCGAAAGACCTGCACCAGGCCTCTCTGGAGGCCACACGCTATTATTATTATTATTATTATTATTATTATTATTATTATTATTATTATTATTATTATTATTATTTGTAGTGCAGTAGTAGTTGAAGTAGTAGTAGCAGTAGTATCGGGCGAGTTGACCGTGCGGTTTGAGGGGCGACAGTTGTGAGCTTGCATCCGAGAGATAGTGGGCTCGAACCCCACTGTTGGCAGCCCTGAAGATGGTTTTCCTTAGTTTCCCATTTTCACACCAGGCAAATGCTGGGACTGCTCCTTAATTAAGGCCACGGCCGCTTTTTTCCCACTCCTAGCCCTTTCCTATTCCATCGTCGCCATAAGACCTATTTGTGTCAGTGAGACGTAAAGCAACATGTAAGAAAAGTAATTAAAAACCACCACAGAAACACGCAATAGTGAAAACATGCTTCAATATAGGTTTGGCGACAGCAAAGGCATCCGACCGTAAAAACTAGGCCAAGTTCATTTAAAGTGCTGGTCCCAAGTAGCTGGAAAAAGGCCAGAGAGGCTGGGTGGATCCTCAAAAGAATTCGGCTTTTAATTTTTGAGACCTAGCGAAAGGCACGGCTAGTAAAATGCTCGTTTAGATGTTTGTGAAGGAGGTATTCCATATTTTAAAATTTCATTTTTAATTATTATGATTGTTCAGTTATTTTAATAAATATGTTCAATGAGTGGAGACGCATTTCTCTGAACTGTAGCATAGAGAAGTATGCAGTTCTTATATCTGTTGTATCTCCTGAATGACGAAGTTGCGCTTGTCCGGATTGATTAGATGTGGACGATGCTCGATGGGTGAGGAAGTGCTGCATTGGATGGTATGCGTTACCGTGGTAGCCCGTCCTATTTTATTGGTGATGACTTCCGGAAAGTCCTTTAAGGCGTGTCTCAGCTCCCCCTCTTCACTTGGTTGGTTGAAGATGCGTTAACTGGATATCTCCCGTCTGCGTCGACTTCTACATCGTTCCGAGTCCGGAGGTTTCCATCGTGCCAGGAGACCTTCAGACGTCTATCTTTTCCCCAAAATACTTCATGAGCTGCATAGTCTAGGATCGCCTTGTATTCCACCAGGAAGTCATGACCTAATATGATGTCAGGTATTAGGTTCTGAATCACTGCGGGGCCGATGACCTTCGATGTTAGGCCCCTTAAAACAACACGCATCATCAGCAGCAAGCAGCTGAATCACTGCAACGCCAATTACAGTAGACAGGTCCATTCATTTAGCGGTTAGGTTAGTCTGTCCTTGGATGGCATAGGTTACCCCGTCCGCTGCTCCCACTGCACTTCAGAGGTGATGAGTCTTCATAGGCGGTAGTAATCTTGCAACAGTCCCATGTACAAATGAATTGCTTGCTTGGCTGTCGAGTATGGCTGAAAAATTCTCGTTGCCTATTTTCAAGATGATAGCTGGGCGAGGTTGGCCTGTTCCGCTCACAATCTGACCAATCCCTCTCCTACTTGACCAGGGCTGCTTGTCTGTCGGATCTTGAGGCGCATTCCTGTTCCCGCTCCCATCCCCCTCAATCCAGAATGGCCCAGACCTAGTTTTCTGACGTCAAGGTTGGGCACTTGTTCTTCAGGTGTCCCGTTTTTCCACACTGGTAGCATTTCCTAACCGAGCTGGTCTCTTCCGTAGCTTTGCTCTTGTGTTCCTCCTCCAACTGGGCGATGATTCTACGTAGATCATCAAAGGATCTCGGTCGTGATACTTTCACTAGGGATCGAATCTTATCGTGGAGTTGCTTTGTGATGTCTGGTAAGATCTCGTTCTCGCTTCCTTCCGGGTGCAGACGCTTGAAGAGCTGGTATTTCTGTAGATCGAACGCGCTGGCTCTCATGCGGGTGGGTTGTGCCTCATTCAGTAGCTTCCTTTTCACGGAACTCTTCATCCCTTCGGAATTAAACCTAGCAAGGAATTCCCTCTCGAAGTCTGTGCGGTTTAAATTTAAGCCCTTCAAGTTATTCCGCCAAGTAGCGGCTTGCCCCTTTAATTGCGGTGTGATGAGTTGAACGAAGATGTCCTCCGGTAGATTAGTCCTTCCAAGTAGACTGACCGATCCCTCGATGAAGCTAGTCGGATTCTGCTCCAGTTCTTCCGTGGTATTCTGGAAAGCTCTCTATGATCACTGTACCGTGTGAACTTCTCCACCCCCCTCTCCCTTATCGTTTTATACGGCCTGGCCTTTGTGTTATTATGCTTGCAAGCTGTGTGTGTGAGTTTTCCCTTTTAATCTGCATTCGTGTAATTGTATGTTTTACTCTTGATTTGTTTAACCTAAGAACGTTAGTATCACCCGTCTCCCTAATGCTGGCTCCAGAGTGAAAGAGGATTCGTTCCCGCTCTGGAGTTCTTATCCTCTCGAAGTTGGCAAGTGTCCCTCTTGACTCCATGTCCTAGGGTTATGTGCTCCACCTCTCCTGGTCCACCAATGAGAGTCGGGTCGCTTTACGCGCGACCCTGGCCTTGCCGAGGCCGGGGGATTGCTTGGAGATTTCGTTGTCATTCTTGGTGTTGAGCTTGTCGCCGCACATTACAGGCTGGTCCCGCATGTGGCTCGAACTAAGCACTCTCGGGCATGGATGTAAGATTATAAGATTTTCGCTGTGGGTAGCGGATGAAGGGAGGATCGATGTGGTTGAAATTGAACTTGTTTAGAGGGCGTATAGGGCTTTGTGTGTGAGTCCTGTAACTAAGTGTCTTAAGGCTTTGGCTTAGTTGATTTTTGAAAGTTAAAATTGTGTTCATAATCTAGTCACTGTAAAACCGATTGCTGTGATCTCTATATTTATTTTATTGAATGGGGACAGACACTTGTAAATATCATTTTGGGGAGTCTTAAATTGTTCGAAAGATTTAGACTCTCGAAGTCTCCTTTGTAATCACTTGGAATAGGCTGGATAACTTTCCTACTATTATTCTGTATGAAGAATGTGAGGTGCCAGTGCAATTTTGGAGAACTTTAAATGTTTTATAAGCCCCTTCGGGCGTGTAAGCCGTGTGCTTGTAGTTACTGATTTTATGATTCGTGTTAATTTCCTTGGATACCCTAAATTTAAGCTGATATTGTCATGTTCCCAGAATTACCTCGTACTAGGCCGGTATTGTTGATAACAGGGAACTCTCATCTTCTTGAACTTTTGTAATTTGGCGAGGCTTTATTTCGCGAGAGTTCGTACCCTCTACTACAGTATATGTTGCGAGGTTAACGGGTTAAAAAAGAAAAGGTGAACCCTTCTCCTATTAGATTACCATGTGAGTGATTGATTTTATTGAGTGTGTTCATTTAGTCGTTTAATGTTGTTTGTTAACGAAGTAATGCGAATTAGTCCTTTTAAATGTAATAAATCTTTGGCTTTCTAAACTACTTGTGCTTTTTTGTCCACTCCCCAAGGCTCACTCCTTTCAAAACGCTACCAGGGTAATTGCTGGGACAATCACCTTCGGGTCTAGGTGTCCTGTGTTGCCGGTTAGGTTTGAGGGGTTGAAGGTGTGGAGCTAGGGCCTGTTCGAGTTAATCTATCTTCTACCGCGTGAAGGATGCTTTCTCTTATATTCTGCATATCTACCTTGATGGTCGAAAACCGGTTTTTTAACCTTCCTTCAACCGCAGAAATACGGCTCCCAAAATTTCCCTCAACGGCAGAGATAAGGCTTTCAAATTCCCCTCGACGGCAGAAATTCTCCCCTCAACCCATTGATTTATGCCGGAAACACGGACTTCCATCTCCTTCTTGAGGTACGATATGTGCCCTTCCAGATGGCTTACCCTACTATCAATCTGCTCAACATGTCCCAGTATTTACCTGATGTCCGATATCTGCTGTGTTAAATGATTAGTGACGTCACTGATTTACGTTGAAATTTTCGATTCTAAGCATTGTTCCACTTTTCAAACCTGCGTGTACACTTGTGATATTTGTCCAGTTAAAACTGTATTAGCTTGAGAAACTTCGTCTGAAATTTTGTCTGAAAGTTTGTCATTTACTTTCGAAATTTGATCTGAAGCTTTCTCATTTACTTTCGTAATCTGGTCTGCAATCTGTTAGGCCACAATTGACGTCTGAAATGTTGTCATTTAAGATGGATTTAACTCGTGAATCAACGTCTGAGATTTTGTCATTGAGTGCCTGCATCATGGTCATTAATTTAGAGCACATTTTGGTAATATTTACCTCCTCTTGCATGGCAGAGTCCGATGTTTCGTCCACCTCGACAAAGAACTTTTCGGGATCCTCTCCTTTTTCGATGAGATCTTCTTGTAACCGCGCTTTCAGTAATTGCATCTTGCCGTTCGTCGGAAGATTTCTCTTTGCGAGTTCGTCTTTGAGTTCTTGTACGGACATATTTTCTAGTATCACTAGCATTTTATTCTAATTTGCACTTACACTCGTATTCACTCGAAAATTATTCTTACGTCCTGTTACGTTCACCAATGATGTATCCACAGAGACGCACTCATTTTGCCGTCACTTATGTACACTGTTTTATGTACAATTATTTTCACAAATTCCGTACACACAAACTATTTAACTGCCATTATAAAACAAAACACTACACGAAGAGCCAGAAGAAGAAGAAGACGGCCATCTTGAATCAGTTGACTGCTACTGGAGCATGTCGACATAAGCACAACACGAGTTCACAAAAACAACTCAACTCCACCATAAAGACCGCCTCCTTATATGTCTTGCCTGGTCAGGCTTCTAGAAGGATATGTCACAACATCTCTTCTCGTGAATTCTAGAGTGTCCAATAACATAGTTACAATCTGTGGAGGGTTCTACATACTTCTCGTCGTACAGTCTGGATATTATGGTGTGTTGCACAATATTGTGGTGGAGTATTCATCATATATATTGGTAATTATAAACTATATACTATTAATTACTTGTTCTTACAAAAACTAAGCCCATATTAAACTATCTATATATATAAAGTAGCTTGTCCTGACTGACTGACTGACTGACTGACTGATTCATCATCGCCGAGCCAAAACTACTGGACATAAAGAAATGAAATTTTGGGCATAGATTCATGTTAAGATGTAGGTGTTCGCTAAGAGAGGATTTTTGGATATTCCGTCGCTAAGGGGGTGAAAAGAGGGGTGAAATTTTAAAATGAGTGTGCCTATATCTCAAAACTTTAAAAGTTTACAGATGTGAAAATTGGTATTTAGAATCTTCTTTAAAAATAAGGAAACACGTTTTTTTTTGTTTTCAGACAATCCCAATAGGAGGGGTGAAAAAGGGTGAAAAAGGGGTTGAATGCCTTTAATCCGGATACGCTACTTATATCTCAGAAACTGAAGATATTACAGACCTCAAAATTGGTACTTTTGATCGCTGTGAAAAATAAAGAAACACATATTTTTTTGTTTTTGGAAAATCGAATTAATGCGAGGGTGAAAGGGGGGTGAATTTTTAAAATGAGTGCATCTATATCTCAAAAGTTTTAAAGTTTAGAGATGTAAAAATTAGTATTTAGAATCTTCATTAAAAATAAAGGAGCAAGAATTCTTTTGTTTTCGGAAAATCCCAATAGGAGGGGTGAAAAGGGATGAAAAATGTGTTGAATGCCTTTAAAGAGAATACATATATCTCAGAAACTGAAGATATTACAGACCTCAAAATTGGTACTTTTGATCGCTTTGAAGAATAAAGAAACACATATTTTTTTTGTTTTTGGAAAATCCAATTAATGCGAGGGTGAAAAGGGGGGTGAATTTTTAAAATGAGTGCATCTATATCTCAAAAGTTTTAAAGTTTAGAGATGTAAAAATTGGTATTTAGAATCTTCATTAAAAATAAAGAAACACGTATTTTTTTGTTTTCGGAAAATCCCAATAAGAGGGATGAAAAGGGGTGAAAAATGGGTTCGGATGCCTTTAAAGAGAATACTTAGAAACTGAATATATTATAGAACTGAAAATTGGTATTTGGGATCTACTTTAAAAATAAAGAAACGGGTATTTTTTCGTTTTGGGAAAATCCAAATAATGGGGGATGAAAAGGGGGATGAAATGTTTAAAATGAGTGTATCTATATCTCAAAACTTTAAAAGTTTACAGATGTAAAAATTGGTATTTAGGATCTTCTTTAAAAATAAAGAAACACGTAATTTTTTGTTTTCAGAAAATCCCAATAGGAGGGGTGAAAAACGGTGAAAAACGGGTTGAATGCCTTTAATCAGGATACCGGTTCTTATATCTCAGAAATTGAAGATATTACAGACCTGAAAATTGCTACACTTGATCTCTTTTAAAAATAAAGAAACACGTATTTTTTTGTATTTGGAAAATTCAATTAATGGGAGGGGGAAAAGGGGTAAAAAATGGGTTGAATGCCTTTAACGACGATACTTATATCTCAGAAACTGAAAATATTACAGACCTGAAAATTGGTGTTTGGGATCTCCTTTAAAAATAAAGAAACACGTATTCTTTTGTTTTTGGAAAATCCAGTTAATGAGGGGTGTGAAAAGGGGGTGAATTTTGAAAATGAGTGTATCTATATCTCAAAACTTTAAAAGTTTATAGATGTAAAAATTAGTAATTAGAATCTCCTTTAAAAATAAAGAAACACGTATTTTTTTGTTTTCGGAAAATCCCAATAGGAAGGGTGGAAAAGGGTGAAAATGGGTCGAATGCCTTTAATGAGGCTACTTATATTTCAGAACCTGAAGATATTACAGACCTAAAATTGGTATTTGGGATCTACTTTAAAAATAAAGAAACAGGTATTTTTTCGTTTTTGGAAAATCCAAATAAAGGGGGGTGAATTTTTAAAATGAGTGTGTCTACATCTTAAAACTTTAAAAGTTTACAGATGTAAAAACTGGTATTTAGAATGTCCTTTAAAAATAAATAACATGTATTTTTTTGTTTTCGGAAAATCCTAATAGGAGGGGTAAAAAGGGGTTGAATGCCTTTAATGAGGATACTTATATCTCAGAAACTGAAGATGTTACAGACCTGAAAAAAGGTATTTGTGATCTCCTTTAAAAATAAAGGAACATGCATTTTTTGTTTTTGGAAAATCCAAATAGTGGAGGGTTGAAAGGGGGGTGAATTTTTAAAATTAGTGTATCTATATCTCACAACTTTCAAAGTTTACAGATGTAAAAATTGGTACTTAGAATCTATTTTCAAAATAAAGAAACAGGTATTTTTTGTTTTCGGAAAATCCCAATAGGAGGGGTGAAAAGGGGTGAAAAACAGTTTAATGCCTTTAATAAGGATCCATATTTCTCAGAAAATGAAGATGTTATAGACCTGAAAATCGGTATTTGGGATCTCCTTTATAAATAAAGAAACATGTACTTTTTGTTTTTAGAAAATCCAAATAGTGGGGGGTAGTAAAAGGGGGGTGTATTTTAAAAATGAGTGTATCTATATCTCAAAACTTCAAAAGTTTGCAGATGTAAACATTGATATTTAGGATCTCCTTTAAAAATAAAAGAACGCGTATTCTTTTTGTTTTCGGAAAATCCCAATAGGATGGGTGGAAAGTGTGAATAAGGGGTTGAATGTCTTTAATGAGGATACTTATATCTCAGAAACTGAAGATATTACAGACCAGACAGTTAGTATATGGAATCTCCTTTAAAAATACAGAAACATTTATGTTTTTAGAAAATCTAATTAATGGGGGTTAAACAGGAGTGACAAATTGGGGTGAATTTTTAGAAAGACAATATCTACAGTATATCTCAGAAACGTAAAATGTTGCAGACGTAAAAATTGGTATTTGGAATCTCCTGTTAAAGTAAAGAAACAGGTATTCTCGGAAAATCCAATGAAGGTTGGGGGGGGGGGTTAAAAATCGTAAAACTTTATTGAATTAATTGTATGAGGATACTTACATCTAATAAAAACTAAAGTTGTTACAGGCGTGAAAATTGGTATTTAGATCATCTTTAAAAATAAAACGACGCGTTGGGGGGGGGACGGAGAATTATATTTGGGGGCGAGTGTGAAAAAGAGTTGAATTCGTTTCATGAGGACACATATCTCAAAAACTGAAGATAATCGGTATTTAGAAGATCCTTTACCATTAAAGAAACAAGTATTTTTTGCCGAAAAATTTACTTAGAGGGGTTGGGGAGTGTGAAAGCAAGTGAAAAAAGTGAATTATTCTTATGGGAATACTTATATCTCAAAACTGAAGGTAACACACGTGAACATTGGTATTTGGAATCTCCTTTAAACATAAAGGAACACGTTTTCTTTTTATGGGGGGGGGGGGGAGGTAAATCAACTTAACCGCGGTGGGGTGAAAACGGAGGTGAGACCAATTGATTTTACTGTTCCTAATGTACTTATAAAGAGCCTCCGTGGCTCAGGCGGCAGCACGCTGGCTTCTCACCGCTGGGTTTCGTGGTGTTAAAAGCCCGGTCACTCCATGTGAGATTTGTGCTGGACAAAGCGGAGGCGGGACAGGTTATTCTCCGGGTACTCCGGTTTTCCCCGTCATCATTCATTCCAGCAACACTCTCCAATATCATTTAATTTCATTTGTCATTCATATAATCATTGCCCCAGTGGAGTGCGACAGGCTTCGGCAGGGCTTATTCATTCCATTCCTGACCCGGTTGAATAACTGGAAACAGGCTGTGGATTTTCAATGTACTTATTCTGATCATAAACCGTTCATTTTTAATCTCTCCTGGGTTCGTTTTCAAGATCCATCTTTTACTTTGGAGAACCTTCTTAGATTACAGTAGATTCTTCTGGCATATAAACAAAAATTTAAACATATTTGAAATAAACGATAGATATATGATTGACCTTGCAATTGTTCACCTCTGTAATAAGGTCAATAATGCACGGAATTATGACATTCGTATCGCCAGAAGTCCTGCGCACTTGCCTACGGGCGACAATGGTGCTGGTCATACTGTCATCAATGACAACGGCAGCAGATGTAATTTACCACCAAGTAGAGGTTCAGTACCACCAAGGCACCCAAGACGACACCATGCCGGATCTCCTCAAGGATTTGATCCACATTAAAAATGCTTATAGGAAAAGATGGCAAAGATTTAGGGACCCAACTGACCGGGTGGAATACCTGGACCTATCCCGGGAAGTACGAAATCGATTGCTGGAGAAAAGATTGAAAAATTGGAGGAACGTTGCCGTAATCTCTCAGAAAACGAGTCTGATCGCGAATATCGGCGGAATCTCTCAGAAAAAGAGTCAGATCGCGAATATCGGTGGGTTATATATAAAATGATAAGCATTCAATTATAAATTTCAGTATAATACCGTAGCGAAGCACGGGTATCTTGCTAGTCTATATATATAAAATAACTTGTCCTGACTGACTGACTGATTCATCATCGCCGAGCCAAAACTACTGGACATAAAGAAATGAAATTTTGGGGATATATTCATACTAAGATGTAAGTGCTCGCTAAGAGAGGATTTTTGGATATTCCGTCGCTAAGGGGGTGAAAAGGGGGGTGAAATTTTAAAAAGAGTGTATCTATATCTCAAAACTTTAAAAGTTTACAGATGTAAAAATTGGTATTTAGAATCTTCTTTTAAAATAAGGATACACGTATTTTTTTGTTTTGTGAAAACCCCAATAGGAGGGGTGAAAATGGGGAAAAATTGGTTGAATGCCATCAATCAGGATACCGGTACTTATATCTCAGAAACTGAAGATATTACAGACCTGAAAATTGGTACATTTGATCTCTTTTAAAAATAAAGAAACACGTATTTTTTTGTTTTTGGAAAACCCAATTAATGGGAGGGTGCAAAGGGGGTAAATTTTTAAAATGAGTGAATCTATATCTCCAAACTTTTAAAGTTTGCAGATGTAAAAACTGGTATTTAGAATCTTCATTAAAAATAAAGAAACACGTATTTTTTTGTTTTCGGAAAATCGCAATAGGAGGAGTGAAAAGGGGTGGAAAAAGGGTTGAATGCCTTTAATGAGGCTACTTATATCTCAGATACTGAAGATATTACAGACCTGAAAATCGGTGTTTGATTCTCCTTTAAAAGTAAAGAAACACGTATTTTTTTGTATCTGGAAAATCCAATTAAGGGTGGGGGTGAAAAGGGGGTAATATTTTAAAATGAGTGTATTTATATCTCAAAACTTTTAAAGGTTATAGATGTGAAAATTGGTATTTAGAATCTCCTTTAAAAATAAAGAAACACGTATATTTTGTTTTCGGAAAATCCTAATAGGAAGGTGGAAAAGGTTGAAGAAGCGGTCGAATGCCTTTCATGAGTCTACTTATATTTCAGAACCTGAAGATATTACAGACCTGAAAATTGGTATTTGGTATCTACTTTAAAAGTAAAGAAACACGTATTTTTTCGTTTTTGGAAAATCCAAATATTGGGGGGTGAAAAGGGGGGTGAATTTTTTAAAATGATGTGTGCCTACATCTTAAAACTTTGAAATTTACAGATGTAAAAATTGGTAGTTAGAATCTCCTCCAAAAATAAAGAAACACGTATTTTTGTTTCCTGTAAATCCCAATAGGAGGGGTGTAAAAGGGTGAAAAATGGGTTGAATGCCTTTAATGAGGATACATATACGTCAGAAACGAAAGATATTACAGAACTGAAAAATTGTATATGGGATCTCCTTTAAAAATAAAGAAACAAGTATTTTTTAGTTTTTGGAAAATCCAAGTAATGGCGGTTGAACAGGAGTGACAAATTCAGGTGAATTTTTTGAAAGACTATGTCTACAGAATATCTTGGAAACGTAAAATGTTACAGACGTAAAAAGTGGGTGTTTGGAATCTCATGTAAATGTAAAGAAACAGGTGATTTGTTTTTGGAAACTCCACTTAAGGGGAACTCAAAAGGGGTGAAATTTTAAAATGAGAATTTTTACAGTATATCTAAAAAACTTAACATGTTACAGAAGTGAAAAATGGTATTTTTTTATCTCTATTAAACATAAAGAAACGTGTATTTTTAGTTTTCGGAAATATCACTTGGGTGGAGGGGGGCGTAAAAGTGACTGAAAATTGTGTTGAATTCTTTTAATTAGGCTACTGATATATAAAAAATGAAAATGTTACAGACGTGAAATTTGATATTTTCAATCTGCTTTAAAAGTAAAGAAACACGTATTCTCTTAAAATCCAATGAAGCGGTGATGGAGGGGGGTGAAAGAATTGAAAAATTAATTGGCTTAATTGTATGAGAATACATACATCTAATAAAAACTAAAGTTGTTACAGACGTGAAAATTCGTATTTGGATCTCCTTTAAAAACAAAGAAAAACGCGTTTTGGGCGGGAAACCATCTTGGAGGGCGGGAGTGTAAAGGAGTTGAATTCCTTTCATGAGGACACATAAATCAAAAACTGAAGAAGTTAGAGTCGTGATAATTGGTATTTAGAAGATCCTTTACTATTAAAGAAACAAGTATTTTTTGCGGGAAAGTTCACTTGGGGGGGGGGGGGGCAGTAGTGTGAAATGAAGTGAAAAAAGTAAAATACTTTTATGGGGATAGTTATATCACAAAACTGAAGGTAATAGACGTGAACATTGGTGTTTGGAATCTCCCTTAAACATAAAGAAACAAGCCTTCTTTTAATTTTTTTTGGGGTGGGGGTGGCGGTAAAAATACTTAACGGCGGTGGGGTGTAGAAGGAGGTGAGACCAATTGATTTTACTGTTATTAATGTACTTATAAGGATCCTCCGTTGCTCAGGCGGCAGCGCGCCGGCCTCTCACAGCTGGGTTCCGTGGTTTAAATCCCGGTCACTCCATGTGACATTCGTGCTGGACAAAACGGAGGCGGGACAGGTTTTTCTCCGGATACTCCGGTTTTCCCTGTCATCAGCCATTCCAGCAACACACAATAATAATAATAATAATAATAATAATAATAATAATAATAATAATAATAATAATAATAATAATAATAATAATAATAATAATAATGTTCCGGACCGTCGTCAAATGTGCGGACCGCGCTGGTAACGGCTCCTGGACGGGTAATGACTAAGAATGCAGTCCGGCCGCGGGTTCAGTGCTACCAAGGCACCCAATATGACACCAGGCCGGATCTCCTGAAGGATTTTATCCATATTAAAAACGATTAAAGGAAAAGATGGCAAAGATTTACGGACCCAACTGACCAGGAAGAATACCTGAGCCTAGCCCGGGAAGTACGAAATCGATTGCTGGAAAGGAAGATTGAAAATGGGAGGAAACGTGCTGTAAAATAATAGAAAACGAGTCAGATCGGGAATTTTGGTGGATTCTCGCAGAAAACGAGTCAGATCGCGAATTTTGGCGGATTATATATCTAAAACAATAAGCTTTCAATTATAAATTTCAGTATAATACCGTAGCGAAGCACGGGTATCTTGCTAGTCTATATATATAAAATAACTTGTCCTGACTGACTGACTGACTGACGGACTGACTGACTGACTGACTGACTGACTGACTGACTGACTGACTGACTGACTGATTCATCATCGCCGAGCCAAAACTACTGGGCATAAAGAAATGAAATTTTGGGGATATATTCATATTAAGATGTAGGTGCTCGCTAAGAGAGGATTTTTTGATATTCCGTCGCTAAGGGGGTGAAAAGGGGGGTGAAATTTTAAAAAGAGTGTATCTATATCTCAAAACTTTAAAAGTTTACAGATGTAAAAATTGGTATTTAAAATCTTCTTTTAAAATAAGGATACACGTATTTTTTTGTTTTCTGAAAACCCCAATAGGAGGGGTGAAAAAGGGTGAAAATGGGGAAAAATGGGTTGAATGCCTTCAATCAGGATACCGGTACTTATATCTCAGAAACTGAAGATATTACAGACCTGAAAATTGGTACTTTTGATCTCTTTTAAAAATAAAGAAAATCGTATTTTTTGTTTTTGGAAAATCCAATTAATGGGAGGGTGAAAAGGGGGTGAATTTTTAAAAGGAGTGAATCTATATCTCCAAACTTTTAAAGTTTGCAAATGTAAAAATTGGTATTTAGAATCTTCATTAAAAATAAAGAAACACGTATTTTTTTGTTTTCGGAAAATCGCAATAGGAGGAGTGAAAAGGGGTGGAAAAAGGGTTGAATGCCTTTAATGAGGCTACTTATATCTCAGAAACTGAAGATATTACAGACCTGAAAATCGGTGTTTGGGATCTCCTTTAAAAATAAAGAAACACGTATTTTTTTTTCTGGAAAATCCAATTAAGGGAGGGGGTGATAAGGGGGTAATATTTTAAAATGAGTGTATCTATATCTCAAAACTTTTAAAGGTTATAGATGTGAAAATTGGTATTTAGAATCTCCTTTAAAAATAAGGAATCACGTATATTTTGTTTTCGGAAAATCCTAATAAGAAGGGAAGGAAAGGTTGAAGAAGGGGTCGAATGCTTTTCATGAGTCTACTTATATTTCAGAACCTGAAGATATTACAGACTTGAAAATTGGCATTTGGGATCTACTTTAAAAGTAAGCAAACACGTATTTTTTCGTTTTTGTAAAATCCAGATATTGGGGGTGAAAAGGGGGGGGGGTGAATTTTTTAAAATGAGTGTGTCTACATCTTAAAACTTTAAAATGTACAGATGTAAAAATTGGTAGTTAGAATCTCCTCTAAAAATAATGGAACACATATTTTTTTGTTTCCTGTAAATCCCAATAGAAGGGGTGTAAAAGGGGGAAAAATGGGTTGAATGCCTTTAATGAGGATACATATATCTCAGAAACGAAAGATATTACAGAACTGAAAATTTGTATATGGGATCTCCTTTAAAAATAAAGAAAAACGTATTTTTTAGTTTTTGGAAAATCCAATTAATGGCGGTTAAACAGGAGTGACAAATTGGGGTGAATTTTTTGAAAGACTATATCTACAGAATATCTTGGAGTCGTAAAATGTTACAGACGTAAAAAGTGGGTGTTTGGTATCTCCTGTAAATGTAAAGAAACATAGGTGATTTGTTTTTGGAAACTCCACTTAAGGGGAACTCAAAGGGGGTGAAATTTTGAAATGAGAATTTTTACAGTATATCTAAAAACTTAACATGTTACAGAAGTGAAAAATGGTATTTTTTATCTCTATGAAACACAAAGAAACGTGTATTTTTAGTTTTCGGAAATATCACCTGGGTGGAGGGGAGGGTAAAAGTGACTGAAAATGGTGTTGAATTCTTTTAATTAGGCTACTGATATATCAAAAATGCAGATTTTACAGACGTGAAATTTGATATTTTCAATCTGCTTTTAAAAGTAAAAATACACGTATTCTCTAAAATCCAATGAAGCGGGGGGGGGGGGGGGTGAAAGAATTGAAAAATTAATTGGCTTAATTGTATGAGAATACATACATCTAATAAAAACTAAAGTTATTACAGATGTGAAAATTCGTATTTGGATCTCCTTTAAAAACAAAGAAAAACGCGTTTTGGGCGGGAAACCATCTTGGAGGGCGGGAGTGTAAAGGAGTTGAATTCCTTTCATGAGGACACGTAAATCAAAAACTGAAGAAGTTAGAGTCGTGATAATTGGTATTTAGAAGATCCTTTACTATTAAAGAAACAAGTATTTTTTTCGGGAAAGTTCACTTGGGGGGGGGGGGGAGTAGTGTGAAATGAAGTGAAAAAAGTAAATTACTTTTATGGGGATACTTATATCTCAAAACTGAAGGTAATAGACGTGAACATTGGTGTTTGGAATCTCCCTTAAACATAAAGAAACAAGCCTTCTTTTAATTTTTTTTGGAGGGGGGCGGTAAATAAACTTAACGGCGGTGGGGTGTAGAAGGAGGTGAGACCAATTGATTTTACTGTTATTAATGTACTTATAAGGATCCTCCGTTGCTCAGGCGGCACCGCTCCGGCCTCTCAAAGCTGGGTTCCGTGGTTCAAATCCCGGTCACTCCATGTGACATTCGTGCTGGACAAAACGGAGGCGGGATAGGTTTTTCTCCGGATACTCCGGTTTTCCCTGTCATCAGCCATTCCAGCAACACATAATAATAATAATAATAATGTTCCGGACCGTCGTCAAATGTGCGGACCGCGCTGGCAACGGCTCCTGGACGGGTAATGACTAAGAATGCAGTCCGGCCGCTGGTTCAGTGCCGCCAAATCACCCAATATGACACCACGCCGGATCTCCTGAAGGATTTTATCCATATTAAAAATGATTAACGGATAAGATGGCAAAGATTTAGGGACCCAACTGACCAGGAGGAATACCTGAGCCTAGCCCGGGAAGTACGAAATCGATTGTTGGAAAGGAATATTGAAAAAATGGGAGGAAACGTGCTGTAAAATAATAGAAAACGAGTCAGATAGGGAATTTTGGAGGATTCTCGCAGAAAACGAGTCAGATCGCGAATTTCGGCGGATTATATATCTAAAACAATAAGCATTCAATTATAAATTTCAGTATAATACCGTAGCGAAGCACGGGTATCTTGCTAGTCTATATATATATATATATAATAACTTGTCCTGACTGACTAACTGACTGATTCATCATGGCCGAGCCAAAACTACTCGACAAAGAGAAATGAAATTTTGGGGATACATTCATATTAGCATGTAGGTGCTTGCTAAGGGAGGATTTTTGGATATTCCATCGCTAAGGGGGGTAAAAAGGGGGGTGAAGTTTTAAAATTAGGATAACTATATCTCAAAAACTTAGAAGTTTACAGACGAATTTTTAATCTCTTTTAAAAATAAAGAAACACGTATTTCTTGTTTTCGGAAAATCCCATTAAGAGGGGGGGGGAAGGGGGAAAAGGCGTTGAACATCTTTCATGAGGAGACTTATATCTCAAAAACTGGAGCTGTTACAGACATGAAAATTGAAATTTGGAATCTCCTTTGAAAATAAAGAAACACGTATTTTAGTGTTTTTGGATAATCCGATGAATAGGGGGTGAACAGGATTGGCAAACGGGGTGAATCATTAAAAAGACGATATCTGAAAATTATCTCAGACACGTGACATATTACAGATTTAAAAACTGGTACTTGGAATTTCCTGTAAAGTAAGGAAACATAAATATATTGTTCAGAAAAGCCACTTAAGGGGAACTGAAAAAGGGGGTGAATTTTTAAAATTAGCGTATCTACAGTATATCTCAGAAACTGAACATGTTGCAGACGTGAAAATTGGTATTTGGAATCTCCTTTAAAAATAAGGAAACGCGTATTCTTTGGTTTTCGGGAAAAACCCTTGACGGGGCGGGGAGGGGTGAAAGAATTGAAAAATTAGTTGAGGTATTTGTATGAGAATATACATACCAAAAAACTAAAGATGTTACAAACGTGAAAACTGGTATTTGGAATCTCTTTTAAAAATAAAGAAACGCGCGTTTGGTTGGGGGATCAACTTGGTGGGTGGGTGGGGGGGTTATGAAAACGGAGATTAATTCCTTTTACGAGGATACATATATACCAAAAACTGAAGATGTTACAGTCGTGATAATTGGTATTTGGAAGCTCTTTTAAAGAAACGTGTGGGATTTGTTTTTAGAAAATTCACTTGAGTGGGGAGTGTGAAAGGAAGTAAAAAAATTGAATTCTTTTTCTGGAGAAACTTATATCTGAAAACTGAAGGTTACAGACATGGAAATTGGTATTTGGAATCTCCTTTAAAAATAAAGAAATACGCATTTTTTGTGTGGGGGTAAACCAACATAACGGGTGATGTTGTAGTGAAAAAAAGAGTTGAATTCTTTTCATGAGGATACTTATATCTCAAAAACTGAAGATGATACAGACGTGAAATTAAGTATTTGGAATCTCCTTTAAGAATAAAGAAACACGCATTTGGAGGGGGGGGGTTACTTGGGGGCGGGGGCGGTGAAAAAAGGAGTTTAATTCCTTTTTATGGCATACATATATCTCAAAACTGAAGATGTTACAGTCGTGATATTTGGCATTTGGGAGCTCCTTTATAAGTAAAGAAACAAGTTTTCTTTGTTTTCGGAAAATTCACTTAAGGGGAGGGTGAAAGGAAGTGAAAAAATTTAATTCTTTTTGTGGAGAAACTTATATCTCAAAAACTTAAGAGTTTTATATACTGTATGTGAGTTATTATTCCGGAGGTGCATATGGCCATGAGGTTCACTCAGCCTACACCAAAAATGAGTACCAGGTTAATTCCTGGGGGCTAAGGTGGCCGGGCGCGAAGCTAACCACTCCACACCATCACGTGCCGAGGTTACGAATGGTGGAAGCCTTTACCTTCCACCCCTCCAATTGCCTTCATGGCCTGTACGGAGATGACTCTGCTTTTTTGCTTTTGCTTTTTGTATGTAAGTTATACAACAGTGAAGTCATAGTTACTAAATTTAGTATAATCGTCTAAGAATAGTATGTATAAACATTTCGATCTAAGTTCTTACAACTTACATTATTTTTGGGAACGCCATCGATTATCGTCACGCCCCCCCCCCCTGCCAACGGGAGCTCGCGGACCGCAGTTTGGGAATGGATGCTGTAGATAAAAAATCACTAACGCACATTATTCTGAAATCAGGAAATAAACAAATTTAATAATTTCAATGTTCTATTTCAAGTTGTCACACTTTCTAAAATCCTACTAAATAAATATCTTTCATCGAAGTTTATTGATATCTGATATGATTGAAGCAGCAACAAATGCCGCCATTTTAAGACATTCCAGGACTGAAATAACTCAGTAACTTTCGTGGGGAATAGATCCTAAGCTTCAGAAAAATAAGGTCGAAGATTATTAAAATAAGATTTAAGACATTTTTATTTTAAGCTTCCAGATTTTGGATTTGGTGATTTTCCCTGTACAGCGACAACTTGGCGCATTTTTAATATCTAAATTTTGTGTCTTCATTGAGGTGATTTTGTTTTCTCACGGAAGATGCAAGGTGTTGTCCTTTGAAAGTTAATTAAGTAGAGAACTAACTGTTCTGATTCACTAAATTGATTGTCTCTTGGTGACTGATATAGGATATATTTATAATAAGTTCCGTAGATATTCTGTACAAGATAGCCCCTGTGACTTAAGCGGCAGCATGGCGGGCTCTCATCGCTGGGTTCCGTGGTTCAAATACCGGTCACTCCATGTGAGATTTGTGGTACTCAAAGCGGAGGCGGGACAGGTCTTTTTCCAAGTACTCTGCTTTTCGCTGTCACTTTTCATTCCAGCAACACTCCCCAGTATCATCTCATTTCATCTGTCAGTCACTAATCATTGCTCCAGAGGAGGGCGACACCGGGCGAGTTGGCCGTGCGGTTAGGGGCGCGTAGCTGTGAGCTTGCATCCGGGACACAGGGCGTTCGAACCCCACTGTCGGCAGCCCTGAAAATGTTTTTCAGTAGTTTCCCATTTTCACACCAGGCATACCTTAATTAATGCCAAGGCCACTTCCTCTCCACTCCTAGGCCTTTCCTATCCCATCGTTTCCATAAGACCTATCTCTGTCGGTGCGACGTAAAGCCAATTGTAAAAAGAAGGAAAAAATGTGCGACAGGCTTCGGCAGCCGGCACAATTCCTGTCTTCCCCGCTAGATGGGATTTCATTCCATTCCTGACCCGGTCAAATGACTGGAAATAGGGTGTAGATATTCATTTTTCATATTCTGTACATGAAAGTTCCACAAGTTTCCTATGCCTTTTAATGCAATAATTTTATTTATCATAGAGATGTATCGAAAGGTAGATGTTCAAATTGTAAGCTAATGTATCAAATTTAGTGATGGTTTGTGTTTCTTGCTTTATTACTTGGTGACTATTATGTATACTATTTCTGTTTACAAAATTTCTTTGCTTCACCTCTTTGTTAATCTCACTTCGCTAGTGTGACAACTACGAAGGGCAGTTATGATTCTACTACGAAGGCGTTTGGTCTCGGAAGAAGTTTAGTTTGAAGTTTGTGTACCTTAATAATTATTTACCTGTCAGGCCAAACTTTTTAAAACGAGGAAGTACGGAAAAGGGACTATGAACGACGATGTGACTATTCGAGACTAATGGGATAATTTCTCGAGACAAAACCCTACTCCAGATGGTCAGTATGTTGGAATACACACTATTATAGTTGCTTCCTTTCAGCGGGAAATAGAATTTATTTTGGTCTTGTACCTAAGTACAAATCTTTTCAAATTGAGTGAGCCTGAGTTTGTAAATGCCACTCATATTCTTAAAGAACATGAGGATGATAATTATGAGGGACAGGAATATGGATAATTTAATCAAGTTCGAGTTTCGTCTGTAATATAAATAACTATGATCACATCAGCCAAGGCAAGGCGTTCTAACTAATAAAAATCTAAGAACCAAGAGAAACCATGTAGTTATCGAGTCAAACTTTTAAAAGCATTAGCCCGTAACACAGGACTACTAATTTTCAAGTCAATTAGATCAAAGCGGGATCAACTCGGAGCAGTTTGAGATCTGCATTCCATCGTAATCACCACACAGTATGATTTGGAAATGTAGGTTGCTCTAATGTAATTGATAACCTACAAGTCAAAAGTGTGGGATATCCTTGAAAATAATTTTTCAAACCTTGTGTAGATCGTATTTGAAGGAAAATAGATGTATCTTTTTACACACATTGTGTTGTTATAGATGTCAAACATGGGGTAAATTTGATCGAATTCTAGTTTCTTGAATAATATAAATAACTGCGATCACATTTGTCAAGGTGAGGAGTTCTAGCTAATAACAATCCAAGCACTTGAAGACTATACACGTTTCTCCACAGTGCTAGAAATAAGCAACAATCTGAGTTCTTAGGGAAATAAAACGATACCGTCTTACTGAGACAGAATTAGACTTCGTTTCCTTTAATTTAGATAGTTCTCTCTCCGCTTGTTATTTATTAGGGCATAGAAATACACAGTAACACTAAGTAGAGTTTGTGGTATTTAGTATTAAGAGTAACTTTAACACAGTCACGTACATTTTAACATTTTTATGTCTCACTGAAGATTTTGCTTCTTACAATTTATTTATTTTTTTTTTTTTTTGCTAGGGGCTTTACGTCGCACCGACACAGATAGGTCTTATGGCGACGATGGGATAGGAAAGGCCTAGGAGTTGGAAGGAAGCGGCCGTGGCCTTAATTAAGGTACAGCCCCAGCATTTGCCTGGTGTGAAAATGGGAAACCACGGAAAACCATTTTCAGGGCTGCCGATAGTGGGATTCGAACCTACTATCTCCCGGATGCAAGCTCACAGCCGCGCGCCTCTACGCGCACGGCCAACTCGCCCGGTGCTTCTTACAATGTCGATAAAAAGAAGAAAAATACACGAGTTGGAATTTCCGTTGTGGCGACTGTTAAAATAACTTCTCCTTTATTATCATTATTGTTACAAATAAAACACCGTGTGTTTTATCACTCTAATTTACTTCAAGATGACCAAATAAATACACACACACAAAATTCTATTCAACCATGAAAGGCCACACTTACTAATTGCTGTCTATTTACAAGTCTCTGTTCTTTACACGAAGCAGGGAGTCCCGTCTCGTTGGAATTACCTGAGACGTCTATAACCCTATTCACAAGCTCGTCTTAATTTCACTTCTCCAAGTCCAGCCCCCACACAGCAAATGCGTGCAGACAGCCAGATTACTTGATCACGGGGCTACTCGCCACGCAACATACGATGAATGCTCCTTGGTTCGTCTCCAGAGACAGTCCAGTAATTCACACAGTGAAACACAGTGAACATCTAAACAGTAACAGCTCAACAGTGTAGAACAGCAGGGCAATACTCCCCACAACAGCGACCATTAACTACTCTAGTCGCAGACTCACGACGATCCTCAGTCCACAGAAGTACACTGACTGAGTACTCTAAGTCTTCTGTCCCAACTTCAGTCCAGCTACCCACTCGATACTCTGACGTAACAAGAACTACCTGTACCGCAATTTCTCGTTCAGACTCCGGTAAGATACTAGCGATAACCCGGCCACCGAATCCCAACACACTAAGAATTACACTGACTCCAAACACTGAGTTTCACAGTGATTCTAACACTGACTCCACCACGGATTCCAACACTGATTTATTGTCCGCAGCTAACCTTCTTTTTATACCTCGGGTGATGTCTACCAGAATATTCGCGATGTGACGAGAAACGGAACATTCTCGTTGCATCTCCCAGAATATCGCAAGTAAACCAGCCGACGGGAACAATACACGGAAAGAGCGGCCCCGCACCCCAGACCGGCTGGGGGATCTCCGGTTGTTTGACTCACTAGCCCCTTTCAGGAAGTACCGAATGGGGCTCCCACAGGTTTCGTCAGTGTTCACTGATAAGAGGATGACACTGAAGCTTAAAGAAAGCTCTGCATGACGTTGGTGAAGCCTGCACTGACTTACGCTCCGAAATGCTGGACGTTTTATGAATACACAAGCATCGTCTAAATGCTACATTGATGGAGATGCGTACAATGTGAATAGGAGTTTCAAATAAGGTTCACATCCCAAGTGAGCGGATCAGAAGCAAGTTACACGTAAAGGAGAAGATCGCAGGGAAGTTTCAGCTCGAGCGGGTAACATGGTTCGGAAATGTGGAAGAACAGGCTGTGCAGTCAAAACAGCCTTAACGTTCGGGTACCCGGGGTACGAAGAGGAGGAAGATGATGTAACAAGAACGATTTTTCGGTCCCACTCATGTTGAAAGCAGATGTCAACAACAAAATACAACATACTCTGTTCCGCTAACCCTGGAGGATATGCAGCAGCACTCCATCAACCAGGACATGAAGTACATTAGTGGCAAAGTGGAAGAAGAAAACAACGTACAGTTCTGACCAGGTTTTGCGGCTTAGTACCCTTCCTGACTCTAACCCAATGTGGAGGGGTGTATCATTATTGCATACCTCCGTGGTGGTTGGTAGGGTGATGTGTTGTGTGTACATAAAGTGGTGTGTGTTAAGAACACAAACACCCAATTCCCGAGCTAGAGGACTCAATCAAAATCGACCAAATTCCTCAGCCTGGCTGGGAATCGAACTCGGGACTCTACACTGCTCTAACCATTCAGTATGAAACATTGGGTATGCAAAGAAAGCCCTGACAAAATGCGTTATATACCCTACAGTAGAATGAAGAGTCCACCCGCACATTTACATCTCTCGACATTCCACTCAGTTTATACAGAATTGTAGTTTTTGATCTTAAAATTACTGACTGCGGCTATAATTGCAGTGGTGTACTTTCATAATTAGTAGTAGTACCCACCATACGATACTGGTAGATATATCTGGCTATTACCCGAAGGCCGCGTATCTGAATTATATTTAGTCAAATAAATAAAATAAATAAATAAATAAATAAATAAATAAATAAATAAATAAATAAATAAATAAATAACGTCCTGTGAAGGTGCCTCAGTGCTATGGATATTCCGACTTAAGGTGAAGATTTTCATACCTGTTCCATGAGCTTGTCTCCACTTCTACAAAGTAAAAACAGCTGGAGAACAGCAAGTACTAGGTAACTCACAATGTTGGTCACCTTCATAGGGTTGGAGTCAGTCGCCTAAAACAGCCAAGTGAACAATATCAATATGAAAGATGCTAGCACTAAATAAGTCAGAACGACTGGTAGAGGAATAGCCACGAACTTACTGTAGTAGCTTCGAAAGCCAGGAAACTGAGAATCACGAGTTGGAGCGAGAAGTTCACCAGCATGGAGAGCCAATGAAGGTTTTCAACATCCTTGATCAGCCTGGAACAGAAATCAGCAGAAGAATTAGAAATACTAGCTAAAGTTTATACTCATGAAAGTAGTACACGTTGCAGGTCCTACATTACGAAAAACACATTGGTGGAGCATACAGACAATTAAGGTCCTTGGCCTGCCAAGATGACTGCTATCTACCCAGATATTGGAGTGTCACACATAGCCAGCGTGCCAATATCCTCAGCCGTATTACTTGGTTTCGTGACAGGGTTCATAACTGACAGCTTCTTTGTTGGTCTCGCGGGGCTGAGTGATACCTATCCTGTCCTTGGACCGTACAGGCACACTGAGCCTTTACCACTCGATTCGCTTAAAACACATACTAATAATAATAATAATAATAATAATAATAATAATAATAATAATAATAATAATAATAATAATAATAATAAATAATAATAATATAATAATATAATAATTAATAATAATATATTATATATTATTATTATTACAACTTTTCCCAGAGACAGGGGAGAGTCTGCCTTAAAAGGGTTGAGCCAGGATAGCAATAGTCCCACAAAATTATTTTGATATTAATTAATTAATTCATCAATTAAAACAATGCTGGTTAGGACGATCGAAAAAGTCTCCCATTCTAGTTCCTCTATTGTCCGGCTCTTTGATTGATTGGCCTGGGCAGTTGCCCTCGGTTCGGAAGGTCCTGGTTTCGATTTGCGACTGATTCGAGGACTTTAATAATCTTTATTGGTTAATTCCTTTCGCTCGAGGACTGCCTTTCTGTGCTGTTCCCAGAATCCGTGCAACTCATACAACACTATCCTCCACCACAATAACACGCATTTTCCCAGAGACAGGGAAGAGTCTGCCTTAAAAGGGCTGAGCCAGGATAGCAATAGTCCCACAAAATTATTTTGATATTAATTAATTCATCAATTAAAGCAATGCTGGTTAGGACGATCGAAAAGGATAACTACATTACAACCTTGTTACACAAGAGTCACTTTATTCTGCTATTACTAGTCAAAGTAAAAATAAAGTTAAAATCTGGGACAAATATTTTTCACTAGACCAGCGCAAGGATCTTAGAAGACGGTTTGCTCGCAATCTCGATTCATTCATTTCATAAATGAAAAAAAAAAAAAAAAAAACAACAATCTCTCAAGCCTGTTTTACACGATAAAATTTCCGTCAAATTCTGCACTTCACAAGAATGTTCAACACTTCACAAGTTTACTTGTTAAATAACTTGCGATACTTGAGAAGTCTTCAGAAGTTTTCAGAAGTCTTGAAAGTGAATTAGAACATGTTGTAATCGATCAAAGAATTGGCAAGTTTATGATGACAGAATTGACGAATGGAATTCGAGTATAAACGGAGTGCGCTAGGCCAGTAGGCATTCTGGGATTGCCGAGACGGGAATCAAAACAACAAAAATGTCTTCGTCGTCATGATCGAGGGATGTTGTGTGTGTATTAGTTGCTACGTATGAGGCACATCCCTGCCTTGGGCTCCGTAGTGTACCACAATCAAATGAATAACACGGCAGCGTACGAGGAGATTGCAAGAAAAAAATGTCTCAAGGAAATGGACAGCTTTTATGTTTACTACCGTACGGCAACCTTCAAGTATACACTGTCAGCAATGCTCCATTTATCACTATATTCGCATATTATTGTTATGATGTCCAGCTCCATGGCTAAATGGTTAGCGTGCTGGCCTTTTGTCACAGGGGTCCCGGGTTCGATTCCCGGCAGGGTCGGGAATTTTAACCTTAATTGGTTAATTCGCTGGCACGAGGGCTGGGCGTATGTGCCGTCTTCATCATCATTTCATCCTCATCACGAAGCGCAGGTCGGTGTCAAATCAAAAGACTTGTCCTCGTACACTCCCGGCACTAAAAGCCATACGCCTTTTCATTTTTTCATTAATATTATTAGTGCCCGACTCGTTGGCTGAATGGTCAGCGTACTGGCCTTCGGTTCAGAGGGTCCCGGGTTCGATTCCCGACCGGGTCGGGGATTTTAACCTTAATTGGTTAATTCCAATGGCTCGGGGGCTAGGTTTGTGTTTGGCGTATTCAACATTAGAAATCATCCTAGGTAGGGCCCTCATCTTCATAGACATGCAGGTCGCCTAATAGGCCGTCTGCTAGAAAAAAACCTGTACCAGGCCTCTCCAAAGGCCATACGCCATTATTATTATTATTATTATTATTATTATTATTATTATTATTATTACTATTATTATTATTATGGGATTCCTAATATAATTTCATGGAATAATATACAAATTTCCGTTGCATTTCTGTAATTTTTATTCAATTAATGTAAGGAAATGCAATATAACATAACCTCTCCAACGGATTTTAATTAATTAATTAATTAATTTATTTATTTATTGTCTTGTTTTATATGGCGGGACTCAGGCTATGAAGTCTGCTATTCTGTCCGACCATACATACACCTACATGAAAAGTTAAATATACACTAAATAAGTTATCTACAATTTAATATCTTAAGGTATCAATTAAATATTTTAATTAACCTAATAAATTAGTTATGATCTAATCCTACGTATGTTATGAATAATTATTGCTTATTAACCAGGTTTGACAGAGTTTCTTCAACCGGAGGTGGTTTGACACGCTCCTAATTTCAGCAGGTAGGGCAGGGCCTCTCAAACGCCCAAAATCTCACGCGTGCAAATGGAGATGCAAGAGCTCCGTGCACTGTGCATCGCTCCCGCTCGGCTCGACTCGGACCAACGCTTCGTCTCTGGGCTACTCGGTTAAGCTCGGCTCAACTCGTCTCAACTCGGCTCGGATTTGGAACGCTACGGAGCAAGTGAGGAAGAGGGAGACAGGGAGAGCGAGCGAGACAGGCGTGGGGAAAGAGAGAGAAAGCGCTATTGCTCCAAATCGAGGAGTGGGGGGCTGCACTCTGGTCAACCAAGCGCAGTCGTCTTTTGCACCGTGCACAGTGCATGCACCAAGCGCATACACCCTGAGAGGCCCTGAGGTAGGGCATTCTAAATTCGGCTGGCGGCGACTACAAGTGGATGTGCTGTAGCCAGTTGAGCGGTGAATGGGAATGCTTAGTACTGAGGTGGATGATGATCTGGTAGGAATACTAGAAGTTGATGCTAGGTAAGTGAATTGTGTGGCAAGGTGTTCAGGAGTGTTAAGTTGCAGTATACGATGTAACAGGGAAACTGTGTGTAAATTTCGTCGCTCTCTTAAGCGGAGCCATGAAAGTCTATTAAACGCGGGAGAAATATTGTTAAACCTTGGTATATTTGAAATAAATCTTACGCATGCGTTATGTGCCTTTTGGCGCTGACGTTATGGCAGTAACAACATTGCACAAATTGTGTTGAAGGTAATCACGTTAATATTTTCTCCATGCATATTATGATTTATTGCACGTCAGTAGCGTAGTCAGGATGGGCTGAGGGGGCGGGGAGGTTTACAGTTACAGTTTGATGATAGAACACAATGAAGGTGCTTGTGCGAGTGTGGTGAGCGCATGTAAGTCTTGTCGTTATAAGGGCAGTGGTGCAAGTGAATTATGTTGATATTCAGATTGCAGTACACTACAAAATCTTACACTAAAATACAGATCAAGAACAATATGTACAAGGTGAACAGTTTCATAGCGAATGGTATGTTATGTTCAGTTTAAAATCTAAATTACAACTTTCGAGGCTTCTTAGAAAATATATTCAACAGATCTGTTGGTTCTTTGATTTCACTGAATGTCTATTTAATTTATTGTCAGTTTCTACTTATTTTGTTTTTGTAAAAGGTTCGTGGGGGGATTCTAACCCCCAGTAACCCTCCCGCCTCTTGCTTACACCCCTGTTACACGTTGTTCTTCTTTTTCAAGAGTATATCCCACTTCTAGTCCAAGAACTACAACTTCTGTTTGCATTTCCTCCATGTTAAAACAAAATGGTATCAAACCTTTCTAAATCTTTCCAAATCTTGTCAAACCTTCAGCCATGTTGACAAATCTTTGACGAGATTTGACCAGTTATCCTTGTGAAGTATTGTATTGAAAGAACGATTTTATGGTGTACAATAGACATAACATATACAGTATAATTATGGAATTAAACTATCGGTGGCCATATATATGACCGAATAGTAAAAATTGAGAATTACCGTATGTTTGGATAAAGAAAAACTGCACCATTGGATTGTTTTAAAATGACAATAATTGCCAGGTTTTTTTTGTTTCCTGGCTTTATTATTTTATTATCGTGATATTCTTGTTTGTAGTTCATGTTATTGTTTGTTGTATTTTTAGTTGTTACGTAATTTATGTTTTAATTGAATTTCCTTGTTGTTCTACTGTAAGTAAGCATTGCTCCTGGATAACTACCAATTGCAATGTATTTGTTTATAATAATAATAATAATAATAATAATAATAATAATAATAATAATAATAATAATAATAATAATGTTCTGGACCGGCGTCAAAATGTGCGGACCGCGCTGGAAACGGGTCCTGGCCGGGTAATGACTACGATTGCAGTCCGGCCGCGTGTTCTCTACAGCCAAGGCACCCAAAACGACACCACGCCGGATCTACTCAAGGATTTGATAATATTATAATGCTTACAGGAAAAGATGGCAAAGATTTAGGGAACCAACTGACCGGGTGGAACACCTGGACCTAGCCCGGGAAATACGAAATCGATTGCTGGAAAGAAAGATTGAAGAATGGGAGGAACATTGCCGTAATCTCTCAGGAAACGAGTCAGTTCGAGAATTTCGGCGGATTATATATAAACCGTTAAGCATTCAATTATAAATTTCAGTATAATACCGTAGCGAAGCACGGGTATCTTGCTCGTACAATAATACCATCGATGCATGGCTGAGTGCGCACAAATTCTCTCTATGCATAATGCACTGTAGTAACTGTGTGTACTGAACAGCGCTGTCCGCTGTGGTAGCAGGTGGTGAGGGTGCGAGTAGGATCGTGAATCATCGGCGCCGGATCTCCCCCCCCCCCCACCTGCAGTGCGCGTCGGACACACTTTGCACTTGTCTTGGTTACTTGGTTTTATAGTGACACTGATATAGACATGCTGTCGCTGTTTGCGGCAGTTGCTAATAGTTTATTCTTCCGTGCGTTACGTGCTTTATGAATACTGAACGATGTTGTTGTGAAGTGCATAGTGATAGTGGTTAGTGGAAAACTCAAGAATTATGTCGAAAAAGTTGTCAGGGGCGCAAAGGAGAAAGTTTTACAAGGAAAGTGAGTTATTGAATGAGGCTTTATTAAGTAAAGTGCCAAAACTAATTTTAAAAAACTAATACAACACAAAATGTTGCCGCGGCTGAGGCCAGTACGTCTGCACCTAGCTGTAATTCCTCTTCACAAAGTAGCAGTCAAGGGGCCAAAGAGACTGAATTTATACGTGTACCTTCCCCTACTGATGATACCGTTACAAGCGATCGTGACCACAGTGATCGTGATAGTGATAATGGCAATAAAAGAGTGATAGAACTGTCAACAGACACTGAAACGTGGCCAGTGCATATTATGCACATTCAGCGTGATGAGTTAATTTTGAAAGGGCCGACTGAATATTCTAAAGAAGATAATGATTACCCAAAAATTACGAAAATAGGCACTTTTCAAACCAAAAAGTATCAAGGCGATTGTTGATTTATTCAGAAATATCAGATTCTGTCTATTGTTTGTGTTGTATACTGTTTAATCCCTCCTCAGAGTCACATTTTGGTCAAACAATGGGTTTTAACAAGAGGAAAAATTTGGCAGGCCGTTCAAAATCCCATGAGTTGTCACCAGGCCATTTCAAATATATGGCTACATGACTTGAAGCAGAAAAAATAATTAAAGGAGACACATCAATCAACCAGCACATCACGAAGCAAACTGAAACTGAGGGTCAGCGTTCAGAAGAAGTATTGCGACTGTTAGTGGAAATTACTTTATATTACTAGCAGAGCACACTATGGCTTTTCGTGGGTCATCTTCCAAAGTTTTCACAAAAAAGGGAAAATTTCTTGGACTTGTGCAACTTTAACGAAAATTCGATAGTGTAGTAATAGAACACTTGAGACTTATAACTAACAAAGAAACACAATTTCATTTATTAAATGTGTCAATACAAAATGAGCTAATAACTATACTAGGTGACTCAGTAAAGCAAGCAGAGTATCTTGACGAAAATAAAGGAAGCCAGATATTTTTCCGTTATCCTTGATTGTACTCCACACATGAGTCACAAGGAGCAAGTTTCATTAAAGATTCGCTATGTCACTGATGATGAT